>NC_091400.1:34760788-35066793 GCF_032191515.1 Phaenicophaeus curvirostris
TAGCTCTGTTCGGAAGCTATATTGAAATCTTTATGGTGTTTATATACAAAACAAAAGTAGTCAGCAAATACAGTAGTTTTAAGCAACCTAATAGCACTTAAATGAAGGCGATCATTAACACAGAAACTTTTAAAAATTGTAATACATCTGCATATATTTTCTACAGAATTAACTTTTTCCTTTTATCTCTATTGCTTGGTGAATGCTATAGGTGGATAGTTATAAAGTTACATCAACAGAAAATGAAGTCTCAGACCATGTTCAAGAACGCCTTCTCTCCAGACTTGCTGTGAAAATAACATCTTGAGCTTTAGCATCCTGTATTCCTGGATACAATAAGCACCTTACATATCTGGAATTAATAAAAAAAACCCCCAGTCTAGATCAGTGTGCTGATATTGAGGAAAAAGGTGAATTTAGACTAGCCAATTGCTTGCTGTGACCTGCCTTGCAGACTCACCGAGAAGGCGCGTGGACTCCGTACTTTTACTGTCTTGCTGAGCACTAGATGCAAAATATGAGTAAAGGAAGAACATTATTCCCTTGAACAGTTAAAAAGGATGGAGTGATTTGATATATACCGTTTTTGTGGCTTTTTAAATTTTTTTTTTGTTACCCTGCTTGGGAATAGATACTGTGGGACGCTAAGATTTCAGAAGTCATTGAATATGAACCTTATTTTACAGTAAGGGGGTCCTGGGAAACTCCTTTTTGAACTGGAAATGGTGGTTTAAATGCTACTTACTGTCATAAAGACAGTCCTTACTGCCTTTGCTCCTGGTATTTCTTCTCTTTTGGCTTTTCATGATACCAAAATACTTGCATTTGTAGCTGGCTAAAGGATAAATATTTGTATGGATATTTTTCACCTGCTGTGCTGCCATTTCTAGGGGCCACCTGCAGGCAGAGAAGTCCGTGACTTTCACAGTTCATGTAGCTTGTTTTTGTTTTGAAGGGCTGATATAACAGGAGAAAAAAGAAGTATTTGCTACATTAGAGCCTAAAATAACTCAAATAATTCTTTTTTTCCTTGTTTCAGTATCTACAGAAGTGGTTTGGTTGCAAGTTGCTTGGACACATACTGTGTGAACTGACATCCTAGATTTCTGAAATACTTTTAAGGTCTTGTAGAAATAGCAGTGAAGCACCTACCTGGGAGGGTTTGTGTCATGGTGATAGCTACAGTGTACTTGTGAAAGAGCGAGCACAGGACTTGCATTTTGCAATGTTCAAGCAGTCGCTGGTTTCCTTGGAAACTACTGCCTGAGCTCATATAGCCAAACTTGAGCACTGGTGCCTGGTTTCGAAGTAGAAAATGGGCTCCCAGACTTCAAAATTGCAAAGTAGTTGGGATTATTTGGGCGGTGCTTGGTGCTTGTTTGATAGGAGCAATCTGAAAGCAGGATATCACCAAAAAATACCTGTCATCGTACTGCGACACCTTTGCTGCTCAGAGCTGTGTTTCTCTCTCCATAATTTCCTGTTCTGATTCGGTTTGTGAGCATATTTGTTGCAGGTGTGTCCTGTTAAAGACACAAACTGTGTTGGGAAAGCTGAGGATGGTTCTGTGACCTGGGCTTGAAGTAAATTCAAAAACTACCTGGGCAGGCCAGCTCATTTTGTTCACTTTTTCAGCATTCTGTGAGGTGGTGGTGGGTGGTCTGAATGGATAGGAGAGACCATAATCTAGCTGTCTGAGTTGTCCAAAAACTAAACTGGAGTCTTGTAAATGCACACCTACTTTGTGTTAAGTGTGATATCCTAGCTTCGAGAAAGAGAGAGATATAATAGGAATGATAGGAATGGTTGGACTCGATGATCCGGTGGGTCTCTTCCAACCTGGTTATTCTATGATTCTATGATTCTATAATGACAATTGTGTATGTGCACATACATACTTCTCTACATGGATAGGAGTATTGCACTAACACAAATACAATGCGAGATGGATTTTTACTAGGATAGAAAACAAGCATAGTATCAGTGGTGTGTACAGATTTTTTTCTACCATCCGCTGGGGTCTGGGAATGTTGAAACGCTGTCCTAGCAGCCACAGAGTAGCATTCCGATTCAGGAGCAAAGGAGTGAATAATTGGTGACACGGATGTGATAAAAATCTGAAGCCGTTACTTCCTACCCCCAATGTAAGTGGGTTCGAACTGCTTATTTGTGTCAGTTGTGTGCATAGATACAAGGGGTGAGGGGAATTAATTAGTGCTTGGGGAATCCACAGGCTAAATGAGGACAATAACTTTCTTGGTGGGTAACATTTCTGAGGAGCAGCAGAAATCCATTGGCATATGACTGGAGGCAACAGCACATCAAGGCAATAGCGAGTGCTTGAGAAAGGTGTAGATAAACCAAATGTGATACCGTTCAGCTAGAACTTTATGCTTGTTGGAAACAATAGCTGTCTTAGTAACTATAGAGATGTTTCGAGAATTGTGGCTCTTAAAAACTGGGAAATTCCTTGAGAAGATCAGAATGGAAGATCAGGCATCCTCCTTTCTGCACGGGAAGCACGTGTGCAGTGGGGTGTGCATCCACCTCTTTGCAGGGAAGTTTCAGTATTGCATAAATTAGTGAAAGACCGTGAGGTTTAATGGTGGCTAAACCTGGTCACGTAGAGGAGAGAGGCGTCTTTTGGCAGCTACTGTGTTTTGTAGTTTGATAGATACACTTAATGAACCAGAGATAAATGATTTTGACACCTGGTCTTCAGCGGGACTGTTCAACGTAGCTGTCATTGGGGCAGCTCTTCCTTCTAGGAAGCCGGTCCACCTGGTAGCATCCAGACTTTACACCTCTCTAAAAAAAAACCTGCCTTTTTTCCTATATCCATCAGAAGGCAGAGAGCTTCCAGCCCCCAGATGCTGAGGGAGGCTTGATTTTCCTGATAATCCAGCTTTTCTAGTGTGCCAGTTAGTACAAAACCAGTTGACTCGCAACTGATTGGTTGTGACATCCCGTGGGCCTTCTCTTATGGGAAAACAGCAATTCTGTCACACTGGCTGCCTGCCCCTCGTTCGGCTCAGCTGGAAGGCGGAAAATGCGCATCCTCTGCCTTTAAGAACCGGCACCAAAAAGAGCACAAAGCAAGCGAGAGCGACGGGTTCGCTCCGTGTCGGGACGTCTAGTGGTAACAGCTTTGAGTTCTATTGACAAAACATCACGGCGTACCTGTGCGGTGGCTGAACGTCACCCTGCAGGGACTCGATACGTCTTTGTGCGCTGCTTGATGAAGTGCTGCTCCGGCTCGGGGTGGCTGCGGTTTAGCTTTATCGTTACTTGTCCTTATTACAGTCCTCCCTGTGGACCAAATAACTGCAGCATCTCGCGGGTGGAGAGTGTCCAAAGACAAAGAAGAGGCTAACTCTCACTTAGGAGCTTAGGGATACGTGTAGCTTCAGGCATAACTGAGTGCTCAAATGGTGCTGCTTATCTAAACTGGCTACGTAGTTAAAAACTAATTGATTCGGAATATATATATAAATAAGTGGGTTTTTTTCCTTACACATCCTTGCACATGTAAACCCTGTTACCTCAGTAATTGCACAAAGGAGAGGTCACATCTCCTGCTCATCAGATACTTGATTGCTTTCTGTTTTCCCAGTAGAAGCCTAGCTTTGCGAGGCACACGAGAGAAATGAAACGTGGAGAGATGATGGCTTTTCTCTGATAACAGTACACCCAAACACAGATGTACTCAAATACCATGATAATGAGTACGTTGGGAGAGCTTAAGTAAGGCGGATACTCCCATTTTGTGCGATGTTGGCGTGATTCAGGGCATTGCAGAAAAGGAAACGTAGCCTCTGGATTGCCATGTGAACTTAGCGCTGTTGCTGTGGGAAGATAATTGAAGTTTTGTGATGCTTCTGCTTGGAGAAGGGACACAGGTGGTGCAACTCTCTCATTGTGCTGCTTCTTAACTGACTCTGACAGGGTGTCTTGGAGTCACAGCTTGCCTTGGCTGGAAGAGCTCACGCGGGGGTTTTTTTGGCAGCGGCGCAGTGTTGCGGGGTGGATGTTGTATTGTGGTCCAGCCGTCGTTCATTAGAGCATTCCCAAGGGAACGTTAACTATCTGTCTTATTTCCCTCCATTCATTTGCTAGATTTATTGATGTGCCTGCAGGAGGGCATGCACCGTCAAGGAGTGTTTTCTGCAGGCGTGCAAGCCTGAATACCAGCGCACGTTAGCTAGGAATTGTGAATGCAAGTATGTTATGTGTGCCCCCGCTGTTTCATAGAATCATAGAATAACCAGGTTGGAAGAGACCCACCGGATCATCGAGTCCAACCATTCCTATCAAACACTAAACCATGCCCCTCAGCACCTCGTTTGTTAGGGAGCAGGAACTGGGGAAAATGACATTTGGCTCAGTGCGGTGATGGACCTGACCTCTGCTCCTGTTGCGCACAAAGCAGCTGCTCTGCCTTCTGCTTTACAAGCATTGTTATTTTCTCATCAACCATCACGGCAGGTACTTCCAGAGGGTATGTTGTCCATGGCGCCCAACAAATTATCACTTCCCCCTTAAATCCCCAACTATTTTTTATTTTCTTTGGACTTTGAACAAGGATCACTGTTGCAGTTACTGAGGTGGCCAAAGCAAGTCCAAAAGGGACAACGCGAAGCAAATCTCAGCTTTTTGATTTTGTGCCTTTACTCTTGCATGGATGCAACAAGTGTTTTTAAATCTTTTTTTTTTTTTATTTGAAAGGCAAAATGACCTCAAATAGGAAACCACTAGCCTGATATTTAAAGCATCACTTAGGATGTATAAACCCAGGTTAAGGCATTGTCCCCGGTGTTTGCAGGTATAAATGGGAAAGCTTCCATGGAGAGTGAGGTTGCCCCATCAGCAGTGAGGACAAATGCATGGGAGACCTCACTGAAATTGGGCAGAGACAAGGGTGTGAGTCCATGTCGCTCAGACTTCACCTCCAGACCACAGTGGCTCCTTTCTCTCCCCTTGTTTTCACTGGAAATTCCACCTGTGAGCTATAGAGGACTCTTTCAATTGTAGGTTTAATCAAAACGAACCTCTTTCCCCAAATATTTTTTTTCTTTCCCCCCCCCAAAATATTATTGATGTGGTCTATGATGGGCAAATGTTATAAATTTATTTGGTTAAGCTCACTTGGTTTACTGGCCACAAACATTTTGATTGTGGGGCTAGTACTGAAGAAGGTTACTTTTTAAATACAGCCACACAATCTTCCAGAGCATTGTGGCAGAGTTCTTGAATTGACATAACACATGTAGCAAATAAAATGCAAAGCTTGGTAAACTTGTACCCTGTTTGCCTGGTACAGGATCTGGAAGTGTAAGTTAGGACAACCTGACCTATGCACTGAAGTAAAGCAGTGAAGTCTTCAGGATGGTCAAGAGAATTATGTAAAATGCAGCTGCTCGTGTAGCGTACCCAGAAGGTAGGATCTTTACAGGTATTTGAAGTTTTAATGTATGCTGGAGCAGCCTTATGAGACTTAGGTGTTAGTTCCTGAATAGCACTTGAAGTTTAAAAAAAATTACACATTGCACTTGCATGGTTGGAAGCCTCCACCCCATTACGTATTCTGATTTTGTCTTTCAGCAGTTGAAATACTTTTTACTTTGTTCATACTGGGGTTGTTTAGCCTGGAGAAGAGGAGGCTGAGGGGAGACCTCATTGCTCTCTACAACTACCTGAGAGGAGGTTGTGGAGAGGAGGGAGCTGGGCTCTTCTCCCAAGTGACAGGGGACAGGACGAGAGGGAATGGCCTCAAGCTCCGCCAGGGGAGGTTTAGGCTGAACATTAGGAAAAAAATTTTCACAGAAAGGGTCATTGGGCACTGGCAGAGGCTGCCCAGGGAGGGGGTTGAGTTACCTTCCCTGGAGGGGTTTAAGGGACGGGTGGACAAGGCGCTGAGGGACATGGTTTAGTGTTTGATAGGAATGGTTGGACTCGATGATCCGGTGGGTCTTTTCCAACCTGGTGATTCTATGATTCTGTGATTCTATAAATGATATATCATGGGGAGATAATATTCCATACTTTTTCTGATCCTTTTAATGAAATTTTTATCAATTCAGCTGAAGAATATGATGCACAAAAAAGCTAACTTGATGTCAGGTTGTTTGTTGTGTAGCTCCTTCAGAGCTGCTTTGTCTCTCTGTTTGACTTCCCAATACAAAATGTGAGAGAGGCCATCGCACCTTAAATCACAGGTCTCTGTGGGCTGACATCAAATCCCTCAGATCACCAAGAGACAGGCAAGGCAGAACTGAAGGCTGCCAGGTCCCGAACACGGAGCCTGGGTGTCACCCATTGGTGCTAGAGATCCATTGCTGGGAGAGAAGCAGCTCTACGCCTGTCTCGCTTACGCTGCCGTATGGGTTTTCTTCCTTCTACCATCATCTGCTTGTTTTAAACCTTTTTTTGTGCTCTCTACATTTTTCAAAAGACCTAAAAGTCTGGGTTTTATCTATTTGTGTTGGCAATCCTGAAATTACTCAGGCACAGCCATTCAGTGCCTCGATACCATTTTCTCTGGATTGCTTTGTAGACTGAAGTGCACTTCCCTGCAGTACATACATTGAGAATAAAAGACAGCCACCTCAGCAAATCAGTGTGAAAGCATTGGAGAAAAATTGTAGAATCGGAGGTTGTTTTTTTTTTTTTGAGTAAAAAGCCATCTTTTGTTGCCTTTTTAAAATGTATCATCTGTTGCGTGGGGAGGGGTTCTGAAAAGTTAAATCAATTGTCTATGTGTGCTCTCAGCTAAAGAGGTAAATCAGATGCCATGTGGACAAAGATGTTTCTGTATCATAAAACTTCAACAGGTGAGGTTTAATTTAAGTGATTCTGGCACAAGAGACAAAATTTCTGTGTAGCTCTAAGCCTAATGTAAGGTAATTTTCATCACAAAGAGTTTCTCCACATGCTACAAGTGTCCAGGTATGCAATCCTATTTAAAAAAGTGAAAACAAGGCAAAAATACTCTGGAGGGTTATAATAATGTTTAAAGAGGAATCTCAAAATGCTGAAACTCATTTTTGTTTACTATCTGAAAAGGCTTTTCTTAGAAGTGGCCTCTGTTCTGAATGCAGTTGGTTGGGACCTGTCTTCTGGCAGCTGGATCTTGTTGAATGAAATCACTAATCAACCTGTGGCTGATTTGGAATAACAGCCTCCAGGTGTGTCCTCTTTAATGATGAGGGTGTGGTTCACAGCAAGGCATAAATAAGCAGGGCTCCTTCACGTAAGGGTGAGGTTAGGAGCTTGTCTTCACTGTTGGTGCTTCAACTGAAAACTGGATTTTTATACCCGAGATTCAGGTGAGTGGTCATGGTCACTTAATGGCAGAGATTTATTCTGGGGGACCAAAAGCAAATTCCTCCCCAGAGGATGTAATAAAATGGTGTTGCTACAGCTGGTTCCTTACAGCCTCTAAATATAGACAAAATGACATGTAGTAGAGAAAAAATGTTTGCTGAGTGAACTGGGCTATATTTAGGTGCCAAGTAAACAGATTTCTGCTTTTGACCCTCCCCCTCACACCCTCAAAACCGCTTTTTTTACTGTCTGCAAATGTCTTGGCTGTCTGTGGCTTCTGTTCTTTGCAAAAAGAGTAATTCTGAGTGGTAGGGAAAGGACATCTGTCACAGCTGAAAATAAAGAAGGCAAGCTCGTGGGCACGCAGCCCTCTGTCCAGACTCGCTCTCTCTCCGAGGTTCTCTGTGCCCTTCGTTAGTGCTGCATCCATTCGCTGGTTTGGTTACAAAATGATGTTTGAAACAAAACCCTAACCCCCTCCCCAACTCTCCTCTGTGACCAAAGCCTTATTGATCCATGTAAGAAGTCTGAGCTGTGCTGTAAGCATTTTCCCTTATATGATGTATTTCACACCACGGTTTTATCTTGCAACAGGCTCTTTTCCTGGCACAACTGTTGGTACTGATTGTATGATTAGCCCTTTATTCACGTAGACATAAGTTTGTTGGGCTTTTTTTTAAAGGAAGCAAATGGCATTGTTGTCTTGCCAGAACTGATTAGGAGAGGGAGCCTGCAGGTCTGCATCAGTCCTTTGCTACATTTGACGAGGAGGATTTCATTTGCCCATGGAAAGTGCTTCTTGCAGCCTCACAGGTGACCAGAGTGTTCATAGAATCACCAGGTTGGAAGAGACCCACCGGATCATCGAGTCCAACCATTCCTATCAAACACTAACCCATGTCCCTTAGCACCTCGTCCACCCGTGCCTTAAACCCCTCCAGGGAAGGGGACTCAACCCCCTCCCTGGGCAACCTGTTCCAGTGTTGCATTAGGTTAGTTTATTCCTTTATTTTTAACTTTTCAGACATACTTGTGCTGTTCATATGTTTTTTGTCTCCTAATTTACAAGAAGTTGGGCAGCTTGGGGCACCTGGTGTCGTACCGGAGAGGGAGAGAACAAGCTTTACTCTGCTGCCACCGTTGCAGGCTTTGGTCTATCTGATTTTTAGCGGTGACTAACCAGCATTTGTAAAGTTTCAATTTTTATATCCCAGAGAATATGTTAACTGTAATTCCTTTGTAAGCATGAGTGCTCGGTGATTAGGAATTATGTTCAATTCCTAATTAAATAGCAAACTACAAGGCATCCTCTTTAACAAAAAGAGGACGTGAAATTCAAGTGGTCCCGTGGGGCATTGATTTTTCACAATTGGAGAATCTTTCCCCAGGTTTCCACCTAAATAACAAAACTTAGCACAGATGTAGGCTAATGACAGATTTATTGAAGGTTTTCTTTTCCTACTAACCTGAGAGTAAATTACAGAACAATCTTAAAAAATCGGTTTATTGCTGCTAGAGGTGTGCCAGGAGTGAGAAGAGCTTACAGTTTTGTATAGTTGAAATTCAGGCTGGAAACTTTCTGTATGTTTTTGTTTTTTTTTTTTTTTTTTTTTAAGTCTAAAAGCTATGTGGAGCCCAGCTTGATTCTTGGAAGGTATAGCTGGTCACTTGGGCTTTCTACTTGGCTTCCAGCAGGGTGTGCTGGGCATTTCTCTCCAAAAAAGTGAAGTTGGAGCACCTGCAATTCTGTCTGGCACTTCTTTGTTTTCCTTGACCTTTCTGGCCTCCACAGGCTCCTCTGAACTGCTTGGGGGAGAAAGATGACAACTGTAAAACCGAAACTTGGTGTGATATCTTCCTCAGTGGCATTTTTGCTTGCACTTGAGTTCTTCGATGTTGGCTTGATGGCACAGGACAGCCCTCAGGCGTTCACCAGACCATAGAGGCCGTGGTAGGAGAATATCAAAGAGGAAATGTCATCAGGAATTCAATTTCCTAACCAGGTTCAGTTGAGGAATTTCTTATGTATTGTGGTTTCCACTCAAGTCACAGCAATTAACTGTAAATGCTGTGACTGAGATTGGTTTAGATGGGATTTCTGTGTTTACTTGCCAGTTGCTGCCTTCCTCAGAGTCCTGGATGGGCTTCTTGCAATGCTAAAATCTACATAGGTACCGTTAGGTGTTTTACTCAGTCTTACACACAGGCCTCTGTGTTTTACTATGGGATAATCATCAATATTATCATAAAAACTGTTCATTTTGAAGTAGTTGTTCACTGGATAAAGATTAACCACTGTCTAGCAGGTTCTAACCACACCAGGGAACACGTGAGTATTGTCAGCTTCCTGTGGTATTGAATCCTTGTCTGACCTCCTCAGTAACTGGTGTGGAAGTATCAATGACTGGAGCATCCTTCTGTTATGGGAAGATGGTGGGAGTGAGGCTGAAGGCAATGATTCTGTCCCCGTTTAACTCCCTTCTCGCCCCCAGCCCCCTTTGCTATTCTTGGCAGTTTATTTCCTTGCCTACTACATAATGCAAAGCTTTCTCCTTGCTTGACTGCCAGGCAGGATTTATAGTCATGGCTTGTCAAAACAACCTGTAGAAATCTTATAGAGTGCTTAAAGAAATAATAGTTGTTATAATTCAAGTGAAGAACAAACAAACATTTGTATTCGTGTTCTCCTCAGTGTACACAAAATTGCGCACGTACCTTAACTCAGATTGGAAGTGGAAAGACCTTATTCTGAGATTATTTTTTCTCTCTGGAAGGGGCTGCCTAAATAAAATATTGTGTTTTAATAACAGAGTTGTTAGGGCTCCGCAGACTGTATGTGATTTACCTTACCTTTATAAATAGAACAGCATCGTATCCCTTTTGCGAAAAAAGAACTAGACAGTAGCATGCAGTTTTATTAAGCACCATATGTAGGAATTGTTAGATTTTACCTCTTGAGCAGAAAGGCAGATTGTCCAAGTAGGGCATGGACAGACAGCCCTGTTTAGACCAGCTCTCTCAAACTGCTGAAAAAAAAAAAATGCAGATGTGTGTACATAAAACCAGCAGATGCAAACAGACTGTTGTGTTCCTAAAGTCTCTTGCTTTGGGTGTGAGCAAGACCACTTGTACAAGTTTATGTACAGTTTATGGTAGAGGGAATGGCCTCAAGCTCCGCCAGGGGAGGTTTAGGCTGGACATTAGGAAAAAATTCTTCACAGAAAGGGTCATTGGGCACTGGCAGAGGCTGCCCAGGGAGGGGGTTGAGTCCCCTTCCCTGGAGGGGTTTAAGGGACGGGTGGACGAGGTGCTAAGGGACATGGGTTAGTGTTTGATAGGGATGGTTGGGCTCGATGATCCAGTGGGTCTCTTCCAACCTGGTTATTCTATGATTCTATGGTGTGAGGGGAAAGAGATGCTGTGATTTGTTGAGCACCTTTGAAGTTAATGCCACCAACTGCTGAAAGAACGTGCTGCAGAGAAAAACATGGGAAGCCGAATCATAATGTTGCTTTTAGCATCTGTCTAAGAGCATTACACCTCACGTTTTAGAGAACTTTTGTCCTAAAGGACACCAGGGTTAAAGATGTTTAAATAGCTGGTAATTTTAGTGTTGTAATACAGAGGAGAAAATTGACAGGAGCAAGCGAAGCTGGAAGAGATGCCTGCTCTCAGTCTTCCATAATGGAGAAACTCAGTATTTTTCATTTCTAGAGTGAATCTGTCTCACAGGGACACAGATAGAATTAAAGTGCTTTTCCAAAGATCTGTTTGTGTATCAGAGCCAGCTAAAACCGTTTTTTTAGGTGAGCAGAGGTATTTCATTAGGTGGAACACATGACCCAGTGGGTGGCCTCTGCGTGCATACGGGTAAATGAACTGAAGTCTGTTGGAAGCAAAGGATGTTTCAAACTTGCTGTAAAGGCAGAGGTGGAAGCGCAGGTCCCTGGAAGAACGACAAAGTGCTGGTTCTTGTTATTGTCAGTTTTCTAGCTGTGGCTGTTGCTGGTGTTTGCTAGCTGAGAGGAGGTAATAGGCTGAATTTAGAGTTAAAATACTGAAATGTCAGCTAGTTGCTCACTGCCTTCAACGTTTTGTGTGGTTGTGTTCCGTAAACTCAATAAAGGAAGGTGTTTTTTCAGGATCTTGAGTGCCAATTACTTTCATTGTTCATTGGCTTAACGCAGGTTTGGGCTGATCTTTCTAATCATGTTCTGCTTGTGAACATGTGGTACATTAGCATATATGCAAAAAGCTTGTATCTGCTTTTGACTTTAAAGCAAAGGGCTATCTGAGCGTCTTTAAAATGCACTTAAATGACTTCCAGGTAACAGTCTTTTTAGATCTGTTGGGGTTAAACTGGGTCTGAAGTTGTTTCAGCTTGCTCCAGTAGTTCCTGTTTCCTATACCAAAATAACTTGGCTCCTTGACGTGCACATTTTCTCCATCTCGTTAGCTCTTTCTGTGTATTCCTTTATGTAAATATTTCCTAAACGCAGGCTGCAGAACATGGAACAAACCTAGAATGGGGAAGAGTGGTAGCACTGTGCTTCAAAAAGTGAACAAAACTGCCTTCCTAGTCCTGTAAAATACTCAGGACGGAGGAAACAAGCTGTTTCCCTAGAGAGCTGTGTGTGCACTGTTGTAAGGACCATTGTCTTTATCTTATTGTGAGACACTGATTTACTGCTCTGTTTTTTCATGTGTGTTTTTCCCCCTGGCCTTTTCCATCAAATCTAATGCAAGTACTTCCTTCTTCCTTTCTTATTCTTTCACGTTACACCCTCAGGGTCCTTCTTGGAGCCCCATTTCAAAGCTGGTCAGTTCTTCCTTCAGACTTTTGCCTCCTGGCCTGGGGTTTGGCTTTCTGCTCCTGTCCTGTTGCTGGATGCAGTTTGTGGTTCGCTTTGGCTGCTGTTTGCAGCAGGTCCCTGCGCTGCCCCAGGGAAGCGGAGAAATAGTGAGGGGCAGCAGCTTGCAGGAGGGGAGAAACTATTAGTGAAGGGGCAGAAGCAGAAGAGCCTGATGGAGAATCCGAGGGGTGGAAGGAAAGAGAAAAGGTGGTGCAATGCACTCAAATTTTCAAATAAGGTTCTTGAGCAGAAAAAGGAAAGATGATCCAGAGTTGTTGTAATGGGAGGAGGCATTTCTGAGTTTGAAGGTAATGTGGGAGGGTGGTGAGGCATAAGGGTGGTGGGAAATTGGAAAGCAAGTACAGGATGGGAATGCAAGGAAAAGAAAGTAATCATAAAAAGTAGTATATTAGGCATGTAGGCAAACATACTTTTCTGCTCGTGTGCTGCAGGTAAAGGTGTGTCCTCTTCTGGCTTGTCTTTTCTGTCACTGTTTATCCTCTCTGGTGCCCCTGTTTGGAGCCTTCCTATGAAGAAAAGGTTTTTCTTTAAGGACCAGGGCAGCAGATTGGCACTTTTTCATTATAAGTTATGGGGAGCAGGGGCATTGATAACTGCCCATAGCTGTAGGTGCTTCTAAATCGCTACACAGCGAACAGTTTGATCTGCTGCGTGTCACGCACACAAAATATTTTGGGACAAACATGTATGACTGAGTTTTTGTTAGCACTCTTGCAGCAATGAAGTATGAGATAAAGATGGCCAATGGTGGTGTCTTCTTATGGATTTCACTTGATGCAACAAATCCTTGATACAGGGCATTGTTTGTAGAGACATGGATTGGTTTTCCAGCCCTCCCATGTGGGGTTGTATAAAGTGACCATCCTAGAAGCTTGAAGGTACAATCCTTCCTAAAATTTTTGAAGCTGTCTTGCATTCCACTGAGTGGGATTTGAGTAATCTTGTTTTTTTCTCTAACGTGCGATTCCTCACTCTTTCAAATCCTCATTGCCGTATGCGTTCACGGATTTACCTACCAGCAAATCAGTATGTGCCTGCCTCCTCATGTCGCCCCATACCCTGCTCACCCATAGGCTTTGTGGTTGCTGCGATTGAAAGGAACTTCTCCCCATCCCCTGATGTGACAGAAAGAAGCTGCAGGTATGTTTCGTGCACTCTGTCTCTGAGAACAGAGCCTTGATCACTGTCTGCAGAGCCTGTGCAAGTAGGTATGCTTCCCATCACTCGTGTCTCAGTAGAATGAATCTTGAGTATTCCTGTCTTATTAAAGGAATGGCCTTCTTGGCTTGCCACTGGAGGTGGAATAGCAATCTGCCTAATGTGTATTGCTGTCTATCCTCGAGAAACAAGCCGTGCTCTTGTTTCTCATTGGAATAGTCCCGTTTGTAAAGAGGAGAGCTTTCCCTTGGGAATACTTCAACATCTCCTGTGCTGGGATTGTGGCTGGGCTGTAACACCAGTAGGTTACAAATGCTTGTAGGGTTAGATTGCCTTACTGAGTGGTCTCCAAAATTTGCTCAGCGGGAGTATTTCCCTGGTGAGCACACCTTTTCCCTGCTTTACCTGGGCAGAATGCGTTTGTGTTGCTGCATCCTTCTTTCACCTTCCTATGTCCATTCCTGTTAGCATTCCCTGAAGACGAGTGATGCCATGAAATGTGAGGTCACAGGTGTGCTGCTTGTGCAAAGATACCCTCTTCATTTGCAAGAAATGTGACCTTCCCCTTCAATATCCTTTCAGGCTGGAATTCCTGGAAGCATCCAGCTCCTCTGGAGGACAGTTATTTTCATCGAAGAAAGACTGTTCTAAAGCCCTTAGAAACTTTTTATCTTTTCCTTGCCTTCCATCTGAATTTGGTGCCCTTCTTCTGATGTCATGTTTGTCACTATTTTTCCTCAAAACAATGCTTTAAAATTCTTTGTGACTTGCATTTACACGTGGCTGGATGAGGTTGAATAGGTTTTAGGTTTGTCTCACGTAGCTCATGGGAATTGGGGAAATTTCTCTGAATCCTCCTCTTGCCTCCTGTAGATTGCCCTTGACTAGGTAGTCTGAGAGTTTATGGGCATGTTGCCCCTAGGCTGTTTTATTGTGAGAACTTTACTTCTCTGGAAGTGATTGCCTTACGTTGCTCTCATGACTGCTTTGCAGCTCAGCATCTTTGCTGAGGCTGTTGACCACAGACTCACCCGCAGTATCTCTTTATGAGGACAATTCCAAAGTCTGGTCCTTCTGCTTCAGAGTTTCTGTACCTTTTTTTTTTTTCAGTTACAGCCAGAGGCAGCTTCACAAGCCTGGGATTCTGAGTAGTCTTCCTAAAACAAAGATTAGCAAGAGTATTTCTGAACAGAAAACCATCTCCTATGAGGCAGTTGCTGTCGGGATAGTCTTCAAAGCTCAGCAGGATGCTAACAGCTGACGCTCATGCAGTGAAAATACAAATTAGGAGGTAGTATTTTGAATCATAGAATAACCAGGTCGGAAAAGACCCACCGGATCATCGAGTCCAACCAATGTGACAATTTGTCCCTGATCTGACTTGGAAGGGAAAGAAACTGTCAGTGGTGCTGCCCTGGTATGAGCTTCAGCTTGCCTTCTTCTGCACAGACACCTTCTAGAGCTTCCTGCTGCTGTTACTTCTCCAGTTAAAATTTATCAAGTCGTGTGGTTGTTTAGAGTTCGTATTATCTGCCGAAAGGTGTTTGCCTGGCTGTAATCTGGTTTATTAGGAGACTAGGTAGGGACTGCTTGATGGTGCTCCCACAACTTGGCTCAGGATTGCTGTATCCTGGTGTACGTGGGTACATCAGCAGGGCTTGCCTTTTAAATCCCCTCTGGTTGCTCCTTGGCTCTTGCCAGAGGGTATGTTATTTAGATAATCCTGTACGTCTCTCAAATATTTATGTCTTGAAGCATGGCAGCTAATGTCACTCCTCCTGCTGACTTGTAAAGCAGGAAGAAATATTTCTCCCTAAAATCCCTAAGAACCTTTATTGAAAGACTAAGGCTCCAAGCACTTGTCTGCATTCTGCTGTTGTACACCTATGGCATTTAAGCAGGGGGCTTCTCCAGGCGGCTGAAAACAAAGAGCTGGAGCAACTTTCCCAGTGACAGTAACATCCATCAGAGGTGCTAAGTGAATCAGTGTAAGTGATGTTAAATCTGTTGCCATTTTTCCCCCATACATCATATTTTCTGTGAAACCCCATCCTAAACTCGCACTAGAAGCAGCTATACATTTATGCTGTTGTGACAGCGTTCACTTTTGATGTCTTTATGCCAAGGAGGAGCAAAGTGCTTTTGCAGAGCACATTAATTTCGCCTGGACAACAGGGCATTTAGAAAAGCTTGCAGCGTGTTTTTAGCCTCTAATCCAAGAGGCAAGAATGAGCTGTCTCTTCTCAGAGGATCTCTAATTCGATTTCTGCATCTATTTAAATTAGGTTATCATCCACTTGGCAGGTTTCCTGCATGTTCCACCAGTGCAAAGGCCATCTCTGTAGTGGCTATCAGTAACTTTCTTCTTCAGGGCATCCGAATGTATTTCTCTGTCCACATGTTCATTTATCACTATGAAGCCACAGAGACCTCAAAATATGCTAATAAACTTCAGGGAACTTGTTTTAGTTGCCATTTAGCTAGGCTTCCCATACCTGCCTCCAGTCAGAGTTCACTGTGCGGAGCCGCCAAGAATGGAAGTGTATGTGGGTAATTGTTTGATTGATGGAGAAACTCTTGCCTTTCAAGTAGGTGGTTCTTTTCAAGATGCATCGTTGTGACCTTCAAGATGTGTTGTCTAGATCTCTGCGACTCAATCTTGTTAACTAAACTCCCCCTGGAGGTGTCTGGATTGTCTCTGCATCCCTTGGTGTTGTGACATATGGGTGCATATGTTTTCTCTGCTATTTTTGCTGGTGCAAAAAGTCTCCAGCACAGTCGTGCTGGATGTGAGCACCAAAACTGTGAGATGCATTGGGGTAACACCCTTCAGTAGACCACTTTTTTTTTTGGCTGGATGTCCCTGAGAGAGAGAGGGGGAGAGAGAGAGAGAGACACCTCATTCCTCCTTCACTGTGACCTTGCCATGTGTTTTCACCTGTAATTAGCTGCCCAAACCTTCTTCTGTTTGCTTCAGGCAATCAAATAGCTGCTTGATCCTGTTTAGAGGTATTGGTAGTGGTTTCTCAAAATGAAGCTCATGTGGGAGTTCCTTGGAGTTGTCAGATATTTCAGAAGGAGGCAAATTGTGTTGGCAAGAGCTGACTTCTTTTTTTTTTTTTTAACTGAGCTTGTCAATGTTTCCAGTATCTAAATCTGGGGTTTGGTAGGATGCAAAATACTAGCCTAGAAAAAGGTGGTAAATTATGATCTGTGGGGTGAGATGTTAAAATGCAAGGGTTAAACAACTCTTGCCTACAGTATTTTTATACTAACGACAATTTTCAGCAGAGCTGAAAGGAGATTTTAGTTTTTTTTCTTATATTATTTTGCTTTTTAAGCACCGAATGCCAAAATATGATAATATGAACACCAGTGTAAGTGAACTGTGTGTTTTACTGATACATTTAGAAATCCTAAGTGGAGCTGTCTGATCGACGCATTCCTTACAGAGCAACTCAATTCTGCAAGTGTAATTTGTATTGAAGTATAAGAAAAATGAAAACTGGGGGTTCTTTCCTTTTTGGCAGGTTTAGATTGGGGCATAGTTTCTTTAATCAAAATGTCAGTATAAAAAAACTTCAGTGTGCCCTTCTGAAGTACATATTCTTCCACCCAGCTACGCAGTGACAGTCTGGGCTGAAACTGCTTACGGTCCTAATTGGGAATTTTTTCTTGCATCCTGAGGTGTATGTTTCTTCCTTATATGTTTTGGGAAAGGTAAGTGCTGTAGAGAAAATCCACAAGTGTGGGTGGCCTTCGTGTTTTTCAGTCCTGGACTCGAATCCTGCCCTTATTCCCAGTTAATAAGACAAGAATAGCTATCTGGAATTATGTTTAAAATTCCCTTTATATTCAAAGCTTATTTATCCATTGCCCAAAGAAACAGCTAATGTAGAGTTATCAGCTGTCGATGGCAGTACAGTCCAAACAAGACTCAAATTTTACCAAAGGGCTTTTCTGTACTGTTCTGCTCCTCATAGTAAGGTGCAGAGATGATCCATTTTCAGTTGTAGGCTTTTGTATTTAAAGGCATTATCCAGTGCTGTGTGGATAACTCCAGAAAGTTCCTATTGCACTGCTGTCATGCGAAAAGCACGTGCTGCCCTGTGCCGTGGGTGTTTGTCGCTGCCTCTGGTGTAAAACGTCCCGGAGCCATTGGGGAGGACCCACTGCCCTTCCGTGATTGACTTGAAACAAACAATTTCTCGGACAACATAAACGCTTTGGTTTCAAAGCCACCTTTCCTAAGGCTATGGGCTTCAAGTTGGTGGTTGGGGATCAAATACTCATGTCAGCAAGTTAACATTCTGCCTCTATTTCTTACGTGGGAATCTAAGAGATAACGACAATGTGTCATGCAGCCTGTTGAGAAGGGATGAGTGCAAGGAGGAGATTTTGACTGCTGTCTCTTGTTGACAGTCATTTTGGTGTCACTGAAGGCTTTATGATTTTTAGCTGTTGTTTTTGAGCCTCTCTGCTTGGCCAGGACACGGTATTCCTAAACAGAACCAAGAAGCTGAAGTATGCAGACAAATACGTGTAGGACCTATGGGCCATGTGGTGGGTTGAATGATTCTATAGTAAGCAATAGCAATTGTTTAGTAAGACTTCCATATCTATATATTTACTGCGTTTTAGAAGGTGTGTCTGCCGGGGCAGCGGGGGTTTGTGCTGAAGGGAGCATCTCTATGAGAACGTTTAAAATATCAAGTCTAAACTACTTATCTTGGTTCATTCATTACGTTCTATTGCAGAGCGGTGTGTGAATATATGTTCTAGTCTTTCATACTCTTGTAAGTACACAAGGGCTTAAAACCAGAGTTAAAAGCTGTGTAAACATGGGCTTTGACAAAAGAGCTTCCCAGACCTGCTAGAAACCTGCAGTCTTTGCTTTTTGTGTTACCTGGAATGGATGCTCCCTTACCAAATAGAGCTATGTCTAGGTACCACTTAAAAATACCTGTTTAACATTTTTTTTACAGTGTGTTTGTATCCTGCTGAATAGTTTCTGGAAATCTGGAGCAGGCACAATACTTCGTGTATTTTTTTTTCCCATAGCCACATTTTGTAGGAATAAACACTCCTAAACATTTTGCAGTGTGGATTTTAAACAGATGGCTATTGCAGGGCTTGTCTGAGCTCTTGATTTGCTCATCATGTTCTGGGTCAGAGACTGTGGACTTTTTTTTGTACATTTCTTACCTGCTGAAATCAGCTTAATTCCTTGTAGAGGGATATGGAAGCTCCCAAAAAAGTAGTGTTTCTGCATGAGTTTCTACAAATACCGTTGATAGGATTAGTTGGTGGATAAATGTAAAGGATGTATGCATGTACATTAGGAAAAAATTCTTCACAGAAAGGGTCATTGGGCACTGGCAGAGGCTGCCCAGGGAGGGGGTTGAGTCACCTTCCCTGGAGGTGTTTAAGGCACGGGTGGACGAGGTGCTAAGGGACATGGTTTAGTGTTTGATGGGAATGGTTGGACTCGATGATCCGGTGGGTCTCTTCCAACCTGGTTATTCTATGATTCTATGTATTTAATTGGGGTTTTTACAGCTGTGATGAAATAGCACTAAAAAAGGTAGTAGTAGCTTTGAGCAAGGTTTATCGTACTGGTGAGGAAGGAGTTCTCATCGCTCAGAGCGCTGCACTTGTAATACTTTAAACTCCATCCCTAGCAGTGAGCTCTGTCTCTCTGCTTGAGGTCATTAATAGTACTTGGGCCTTCCACACCAATAGTCTGCCTAGAAAAAAATTCTCCTTTTCCCCTGTTAGTGTTGGTATAGAAGTCCATATTGAAAACTTTTATTTAAAAGTTTGGAGAGGGGAAGAGCTAAGGGAAAACTCTTGTGTCTTTTTTTTCTCTTCTTCTTCACTAGTAATACAAAATGTACTTTTTTGTTCTCCTTTCTTTGAGGCATCTTCCAACCTGTACAGTACATTACTTTTCATTTTTCTTGCTGGTAGTTTCAAATGGTTTGGTACATAGTGTTGTGACATACTTGCGGACACTGTAAAGTTCCAGTCTGCTTTGTTTATTCTTCTTGATCCACCTTGGTTACCAGGAGAATGAGACCTGTGTGGCTTCTGCTGCTGTCTTTGAACCTCAGATTCCTGCAAACTCCCTTGCAAACTGATGCAACACCAGCACCAACACAGTGGGTGTCAGCCAGGGCTTTGCCTCTCTGTAGCATCCTTAGATGTGTCCAGCAGTAAGTGTTCCCATCTGCGCTTAACTTCTTCCTTCCCTTGAACTCAGCCAGCAACTCTTCCAATGCTGGAATAGGACCGTTGGGGACAAAGATTAATTTTTTTTGTTCTAATATTTATTATACACTCTGGAAGGTAGAACTCTAGCATAGAGAATATGTGTGTTTCTTGCTGTGGGCACAGAGCCTGAGGTGACTATTCCTTCTGCTCTTTGTACAATGTGAATTACTGTCAGGATAACAACAGGCTGTCATACAGGGTTTGGTATTTTACTACGTGCATTGCAAACCACCGTAGCGTTAACTCTGCTTCTTACCTTGGGCTGCAGGTGTCGATGCATTAAGTATGTTTTTAGCAAACTTCTTAAGGTGATTTTTGCATGACTTCTGCAAATTAAAATGCAACCAGTTTGTTCCTGTTGCTGCCTTATTAATTACTGCGTGGACTTAAACTGATTTGGGAAGAGATGCATCATAAAGGACTGTGCATTTTTTTTTTTACCCCATTCATCGAGTCAGTGTCGCATTTGACTGTCAATCTTTAAAAAAAATAGTGATGTCTTAGTGCCAAGTTCCTTACTCTGAAGAGTAAAGATGACAATAACTGCATTGGGGACCGTTTGAATCTGTGCTCACTGAATATTCATGGAAATGTCCGCTTCTTAAAACGGGGCCATATGGAAATAGTTCTCTTGCCTTACAAATTTTCTAGTAGAGTTTGTTTGCTGATTGTTTCTAGTAGAAACAGGAATCAGAAAATACAGAATAAATACTATTTGAAAATAAGAGGTAGTGAAACAGCTGTCTCTTGTTTAAACCACTTTCTTGCAATAGCAGGAGTGTGTTTTTAACGATTTTAAATAGATTTTTTTGTATTATTGTGTAGATTTCTGCATTCACAAACGTGTCTGGCATAGATGCTGTTTTAAAATATCGATGATGCTTAAGGAATGGTGTGGTTCAGAAAAGCATTTCTTAATGAATAATTGTGAAGTACCAGTTAATTTATAGGCTTTGAGTTTCATTTCATATAAAAATCAATATAAAAGAAACGAAAAATCTATTTACCTGAAATTGCACAATTTTTTATGTTGTAAAACCCTGCATAATATAATGTTGAAGTTGCTGAAGGCTAGGCATGTGCAAGTATGTGGGAATGGTAATCTACATTTCGTGAATAATTTTTTTGAATTATTAGAGTGCCGAATATTCTCTTGCAGGGAACAATAGAATAACTCTTATTGTAGCTATGACAATGTATTTTTAGTATCAACTGATTTTCAAATATGTCAAACTAAGCTTTTTATTTTTTTAAAGACGGGTGGACTATCTCCTGGTGAAAAGATTTGTAGCGTACAAACTACGAAGCATGGATTAGTCTGGTGTGAATACACTGATAAATATGTGCTTGGGTCCCGGGGTTCTCGTTCCTGCATCCGGCTCTGTTTATGGGCAGCTGGAGGTGCTTTTCTCTCATGCTCTGCTCTTTGTGTTTGAAGTCTCATTTTAACTAATTATCCTTAAATAATGATATCTATTTTGGTTACACTCAAGTGTGACTCGAGTTATTATCCAGGCTGTTTTATGGAGGTATTTAATTTTAAGATGATTAGATCTGGCAGAGATGAAACTGTGCTATTGATGTCCCGACTGGCGTGTTTTTCCTCCTAATGTATTTCATATTGTTGTTAAAAGGGTTTGAATGACTTGGTGGGCATCTGAGCTTTAATTTCTCTGGTCTTTCTTTGTTGAAGGGCAGACACTGTGAATCAGTTTGTTCAGATGTACTCAGGCTGTAATAATACCATTAAACTCAGAAATTCCCTAAGTTTGTTCATGCTGTGTACGTGTTGCTGCTTCTCCTCAACGTAGACTTCTAATGGGTTTTCTTAGCCCCTGTGCACATCTTTTGCTGTTGTTTAGACCAAACATACCCAATCCTTTCCAATTCCTTCGCCGTACTCGATTCCAACAACAGAAAAATTGATTTTTTTTTTGCTGAGGGCCCTTAGATTAGTAGAGGAGGTTTGACTTAAGCCATGTCTGAGTTCCCCCCTTTCTCTTGTGGGTATTCTCACTCCACTTGAGAGACAGACTTTATCAAGGAGAAAGCCTTATTTTGAGCCTTGGAATGAGATAAATGGCTGGAATGGTAGTGCTAGTTGGTGTGGCTAATGTGAAAGCTTTTATTATGCTTTCTTCTTTGGCAGGCGGTTTGAGTAATGCTAGTAATTAGTGCCTTTGTAGGGAGGATTTGGGGGACCTGGAGGGGCAACCAAGACCAAAAGAGCAGTACTGAGGCAAGGCAGAGCATAGAAAGGGTGGTCTTGTTCTAGGACAGGAGGAAGGAGTAAGGAAAATGGGTTATCTGTCACCTGTTGTCTGGTTAGCCTTACAAATTGCCAGCTTCTTGGGCTACTGAAAGCAAGGAGCAACACAGATTAGGTTTTTCTGATGATTTTTATTTGCATGCGCAAGGAGTTGGAGTGATGGAATGTGAAGTCAAATCAAATTTCTTAAAAGCAAAAGGGTTTTGTAGCAGTTTGAGTTTGTGTTGTCTTGCAGACAGTGCTTGAAAAGTCCAGGCTGCTTCTCATCCTGCCCTTCAGCTGGGTCGGCACTGATGGGCTCTTGTGTAAAGCAGCATGTTTTGTTGAAATAACCTCAAAACTATCAAAAGCATTGAAAGAATCTTAAACATTAATGAATTGAATCTGTACTGCATATAACCTTGAGGTATACTTTAAAAGGACGAGAGCACAGGCATAATATCTCCAAGGCTGTCTGGTTTTGGACTTCTGAAGTCCCAACTTGCCTCTTTTTCAAGGAGACACAAGCCATAACGTACCTTTCTTTGAAAACCGTGTTTCGTATTCTTATTTCAAAAAGATAAAACTCTTTGGAATGCAAAATGTCTACAGGTAGCTGTCATCAGCCTGGGTTACATTCACATTAACAAATGGTTCTCCCTGCAGAAGTGAAGCTGCAGAGTGAGAAATGAAGAACCAAGGGGCTTGTGTCCAGCCTGTAGGAGTTTTAGGGGCTTTAGTTTAGGTCTAGATCTAGATTGAGCCGCCCCAATTATTTGTTTGCACAAGTCACTTCAGGAGTTTTTTGCAAAATGTCGGGACGTGGTGCATTAGCAGATGGATGAAGTTGAACTTGACAGTCTGAAGGGAAGATTGGAGGGTTCATCTGCATGTGACTCACACTGTAGGGAGCACTTGTAGAAACTGAAGGAATCTCAGGAAAATCAGGAAAAACATGTTAGAGGTTTTGTTGCACGCTTTCTGTCATAACATGACAGTGGCAGCGGCACTTCTGGGTAGAGCGGATTGTGCTGTGTGCCTGTTTTAGGGATCTCCTAGAGAACACTCAGACTTCAAGAAGTCTCAAGTTTGTATCTTCAGAAACAACTGTTCCCTTACTCAACATTGCAAAGTGCCTACTAAGAACTCCAGACTTCCAGCCCCATTGCATGCGAAACCTAAACTGCAGGTGTAATGCACCCCATATAACTTCAGAATTTTTCATTTAGTCATCAAATAAATGAATTAATGGTGGCATTATGTGTGCTCGCAGCCCAAAAGGCTGACTGGATCCTGGGCTGCATCAAAAGCAGCGTGGCCAGCAGGTCGAGAGAGGTGATTCTGCCCCTCTCTTGTGGGGAGTATTGTCTCCAGTTCTGGAATCCTCCACTTAAGAAGGAGATGGAGCTGTTGGAAGGGTCCAGAGGAGGCTACAAGGATGATCCGAGGGCTGGAGCACCTTCTGTATGTGGACAGACTGAGAGAGTTGGGGTTGTTCAGCCTGGAGAAGATAAGGCTCTGAGGAGACCTTAAAATGACCTTCCAGTACCTGAAGGGGCTACAGGAAAGCTGGGGGGGACTTCGTAAAAAGGTTTGTAGTGATAGCAAGAGAGGCAATGGGTATAAACTGGAGAGGAGCGGATTTAGACTAGATGTAAGGAGGAATTTCTTCACAATGAGAGAGTTGAGGCCCCTTCCCAGGTTGCCCAGGGAAGCTGTGGCTGCCCCATCCCTAGAGGGGCTCAAGGCCAGGTTGGATGGGCCTTGGGTGGCCTGATCCAATGGGAGGTGTCCCTGCCCATGGAGGGGGGGTTGGAGTTAAATGATCTCTAAGGTCCATTCCAACCCAAAGTATTCTATGATTATTCCTGTAACAGTGATGCTTTCTCTAATGAATGTAATGGCCTTTGGTGTTTAATTAATACTCCGAGAATCAGTGTGGTTTTGCACGTTAGTGCCCTCCAGTTTATTTAATTTAACAGAAAATATAATAAACTAAGTCATAAATTCTTTAGCTTGCTGTTTGTGTTTCCTTTCAATTTTGTGTATGGAAGGTACTTCAAGTAGCTACGTTATTCTTTGGTGGTTTTTTAGATGCGAACCATAGCTAAAAGAGAATCTTACAATCACGTGAAATCTATTTTTACGTCAATCCTCTATGTATCTGAAACTTAATTACAAAAAATAATTACAAGTTAATATATCTGTTGGTTTTTTTTTTACTTCCCTGCACATGGACATTATCAGATTTTTAGGAAAAACTTCAGTTTTTTTTCCCTCCTTGGGGCACTTTTGTGGTTGTGCTATGTGTTAGATGCTGTTAATGAGCTTTGCTGATGGACAGATGGGTAAATCTTGCTTTTTTTCTTGCTGCAGGTCCAAGGAGCTAATAAAGGAGGCAATTCTTGACAATGATTTCATGAAGAATCTGGAACTGTCTCAGATCCAGGAGATTGTGGATTGTATGTATCCCGTGGAGTATGGCAAAGACAGCTGCATCATCAAGGAAGGAGATGTGGGTTCCCTGGTGTACGTCATGGAAGGTACAGTTTAAAAAGCTAATATTTATTTCCTTTTTTCAATGCATATGGAGATGAAAACTTTATTTCATGGGAAAAACTGTTTCAAAAAAAAAAGAGGCTAAAGATGTTTTCTAAATATGGTTGTTGAAAAACTGTGTGGACTACTTTTGCGTGGAAAATCTCTGGCTAGATTTGTTCGCCTCCCTATATAAAGAAAGAAGGTGAAAGCTGTTAACCTTACACTGAGATCTGTTGGAATAAACGTCCACTAAATATAGTTCTTTGGCTTTGAGGCAATACCGGTGGTTTGCTGTATAAAATTAGGGACTTAACAGAAATAATGGTGTTATGGAAATGGGAAATGACTGTAAAACAAGGAGAATATGGTTGTGACTCACTACCTTATTAGGGCATTGTGAGACAAGCTTATAAATGTTGATAAAGCACATGGGGCTCTCTCCAGAAGCAATGCATAGTGTAATGGAAAATGGTATTTTTCATTCCTCTGAACAAAATAAGCGTAGCATCTGTGGTTTAGCACATCTTATTTGTCACAATATGTGTTGTGGAAGTGTTTTGTTTTCCTGGTGGAACATGAGAGCAGTGGATATTCTGCTGTTCTAGGGATCCGTCAGGTTTTTGAAAATCTTCTAACAGAATCAGTGTTGCCAGTTCTCTGCTTCTCCAAAATGTCAGCTCTTTGCGTTTTGCATCTTATTCTTTCCAAGCTCTCTAACTCTTCACATGTCAAATTTGGCATATTTTATAGATATGTTTTCTTTTTAAAGGAAGTGTAGGTTCATCTGGCACGGCACTGGCACAGGTTGCCCAGAAAAGTCATGATGCCGCATCCCTGGAGGTGTTCGAGGCCAGGTTGGATGGGCCTTGGGCAGCCTGATCCAGTGGGAGGTGTCCCTGCCCATGGGAGGTGTCCCTGCCGATGGCAGGGGGGTTGGAACTGGATGATCTTTAAGGTCCCTTCCAACCCAAGCTATTTTATGATTCTGTCATTTGTAGGAGTTAATAAGTTGGATCAAACCTCATGTCTACTACAGCATCCCTCTTCTGAGAGTGACTGCTGATAAGTTGAGGCAAATTCAGCTAACACAGCAATCAAATTCTCAGTTTGATTTGAAAGCAAATGCATGGATGCTTATAAAATTTTCTTGCTCCTTTTACCAGAGCCGTCTGGTAGACTTGCAAGCATTTTGGCTGGATGACACCCAAGGGGAACTGAGGTTTCTCACTTACCCATATCTTTTGAGCAAATATGGGAAAACTACAGGTTATGTATGTCTTGTGTGTTTAGATGTATTTGTATACACACAAATTCGTTTCTTAAATTGTTCTTTTAAAGAAAAATATTTTTGAGCAGTAAGCCATCCTTCTAAACATGGTTTCCTGCCAAGCTCTTAATGCTGTATAGTTGTAAATGCTGTTCACTAGTTTCCCAAAACAGCTTTAATGTTCTGTCCTTTTAAGGTTAAGTCCTTTCTTGAGGCACAAGTTTAATTCCTTCAGCTTTTAATATTCTTCAGTTTTGCACATACAAATGGTATTTAGTGTTATGAAGTATTTAGTTTGGATTGCAAATTCTTTGTTTCCGTCCTCAGAGTGACGTGAAAAGATTTAGGTTTTTCAGCCTTGCGTTTGAATACAAAGACTTGTTTGATGAAGTGCAGGATCTGTTCTGCCACTAACATAAACCCCCTGCTTTAAAATAGTATTTGAATAGTAATTTTTTTTATAATAACATGGAGTTTTTTCACAGCCCGTCTCTGTGTCTGCCTCCCACAACACTACCCCATGAGTCACACTCACAGTATTTTTGCTGCACAGCTGGTTTCGGATGTGGCGTTCAATGGTGTCCCTTGATAAACCCCATAACAATAGGATACTGTCAAAATCATCATGTCTTTTGCTCAGCCTCTTCACATTCCTTGGAGAGGATTTGTGGGGGGATTTGCAGCCTCACCTGTTACTGCCACAGTTTGGAGCAGTGAAGATGGCTTGGTACTCACACGACCCTTTATCCTTGCTTTTCTGGCAGCCCTCTGTGTATGAGGGCATGACTTGGCTCTCCCCCAGTCTTCGGCTGGTCTTGTAACTTAATTTAAGATTATTTAGATAGCTCCGTAAATATGCGTAATGCTTTACAAACAAAATTATGAAGAGTTTATAGTCTATGTTTAGATATAATGCAATGAGTGATGATGAAGCAGTGGAAATGGGAGAAGATGTTATCAAATGGTTTGGATTATGGTTATGAGAACAGACTCATTAGCTCATTTTGGCTTATCATTCTGTGTCCTCTCAGTTATTAACACCCCCCTCCTCAATTATATACTTCATTCTTTACAAAACTTTAATGAGGAAAGCTATCTTTATGAGTATTAGTGAGAGGTATTTTAACAAAAATCAAGTAATATTTGCAAATATTTCTTCTGTTAATTTGTCTTTCTTTTCTTACTTTGACCTATAGCCGTGATTAATATGAATAAAAATTATTCACTTAGAGCATTTGATAACCAAGACTCTTACGCTTGTTTCTAATTTATGATTCAGTGTTTAGACGGAACCTCTTACCAGAAGTCTGAGTTATATACTCCTGATGTTTCCTTAGACTGATTTTAAATAATAATTTAAGTAAGATGGATTTGAAAGCATCCATCATTTTCACTGTTACCGTCTGTTCTCATTTATCATGGTGAAGCAGTAGTAGTGTCTGTTTTAATTTTCCCCTCCAGACACGAGGACTCTACTAGTTCTGGTGAGACCATTATAATTACGATCCTTGGGTGTTCTGGTTCTTTCCCATGGATGTTAAAATTCATATGTGTGTGACATTTAGTGAGCTCAATGCATCTTGAGAAGCAGGATAATGATGAACGTTGACCTCTGAACTATGCTTCACTATGGCTTGATGATGCTTTCTGAAGGCAATTCCAGATTTGCCACTTTCCTTGGATGGAAGTGGCTGTAGGATTGCCTGTACTTAAGCAAAGTGTCAGGAAAAGGCTTGACTACACTTTTCCATGTTCTTTTTGGTTCTAGTGGAACGGTGATTTCATGCTGCCCAATACTGGGTTACGTGTGCAGTCATTTTTGTTTGTGCACTTGCTCAGTCTTAGCCGGCAGTCAGCTTGACGCTTTCCCCTCCAGTCATGTGCTCCCCTGCATGCAATGACTGAGTAAAAACATTATATTCTTTGTCCCATTATTCCATGTCTTGCATCAGATTTCCTGCCCTGCCTGTATTTGTTTTTGTTATCGGGAGCGAGGGCAGCACTGGTGCAAACAGGATGGACTCTAGAGATGAAAAGTCAGTTAATACAGTGAAGCCTGAGAAAAGACTGAGGTTACTGAAAACGCAAGAAGAAAATATTTCATTTGTATTATTCAACCTGTTATGTGTCAAAACTGCAAAGCTAGGCAGGGAGAAGTGAAACACGGTGCAGGAAAATTGGAGGATGCTGTAAACTGCGATTTAGATGTGCAGAGGAGGAAGCCGAGGGAAATATTCTTGGAGTAGAAATAGTGAATTTCAGAGGGAAATCTGAATGAGGTCCTGAGTCCAAAAGGAAGATGTTCTCTCTGTCTTATGCTGGATATAGGCAAGTGCTGAGTTTGAGAGGTAGGAGTGTGCCTTTGGCATGTGCCATGGATTGGATTTTGGAGGCACGTACCCATCAGATTGAGGAGTTCTCAATCTAAACAGCCTCTGGCCTTCACATGCACTGATCTGGGGGCTCACTCTTGAGAGTTTGCATAGAATAGCTAAGGGAGATGTGTGCTTAGTCTCATCCTCTAAACCCAGTATCTGGTAATATGCTCATTCTCCTCTAAAAAAAAAAAAAGAAGTCCCAGTCGACTCACTTCCTGGGTATGCATCTGGAATTTTTGATCTGGCTTTACATTTCTTGAATGTATAAAGTCTTGTGCAAAGACTTTGTTTTAAAAAAAAAAAAAAAAAGAAAATGAAAATAAAACAGCTTAGAAAAGGAAGAAAAAAGTCATTGATCTGTATAGGTAGGATTTAACTGGAAACTTGCTGTTTTGCTGGTGAGCTTTCATGAGATACAGCCCTGAGGAGCTACAGAATTGGAGCTGTGCTTGTTAGAGAGCCCTTCTGTGTGTCTCTCTCTCTTTGCCTGGCTGTGCTGAGGCAGATGGGATCCTAGTGTGAAAGCCCGAGGATGGCTGTTTCTACCAGATCTGAAGCTGTGGAAGTAATGGTTTGGGCTCAACTTGAGCTCTGAGTATGCAGAGAGAAAACAAAGTTATCAGTCAGGAGCTGAACCTGAAATTTCTCAGCATGCAGAATCCCAAATTTAGACCTGCTTTGTTTTGCTTTTTTTTTTTTACTTCTGTGCTACTCTAGCAGTAGTCTGTGTCTTTCTGACTAGATTTCTATCTCTTGGAGAATAAGGGCCCCCAGCTTACCTGTTTTCAGGACTATTGTTGTCTCCACAATGTCCCAGTCCTTAAAACACCGTATTTCTCTAGTGTCATCCTGTTGGTTTGCTTAGGTTAGTCATCTGACATACCTGAGTTTGATGGATTTGTGACTCAAAGCACCGTAGAAATGCCTTACATATTAAATACAGATCATCAAGGATATATTTGTTCAGTTAACAACATTTAATAGGTTGATGCCAATGAATTTCTTTAAAGGGGGAGGGAAATGTTAATAGGAGGTACACACAGAGGCACAACAACCTGAAGGGCTCCTTAAAAAGCATTCTTAGATAGGTACCAGGGTGGGTGAGAAGGCAGCATCACAATCAGAGCCCAATTAAAGGAGATCTCCTTACGGCTTTGTATGTCACCTCACCTCAGGCAGGGTTTTTGCTGTTTACAGACCGTTCTTTGCATTTTAAATGTTTGTCTGCTCCTCGGCAGCAGTGCTGTCATCAGGTATCTGTGTGATCATTGAACAGGAACACGCACTAGGTCCTATGTCTAGGACAGACTTCTCAGAATCACAGAATAACCAGGTTGGAAGAGACCCACCGGATCATCGAGTCCAACCGTTCCCGTCAAACACTAAACCATATCCCTCAGCACCTCATCCACCCGTGCCTTAAACACCTCCAGGGAAGGTTTTGGGCAGCCTGATCTAGTGGGACGTGTCCCTGCCCATGGCAGGGGGGTTGGAATTAAATGATCTTTAAGGTCCCTTCCAACCTAGACTATCCTGTGATTCTATGTTTGAAAAATATTAACTGTATTGGGTAAATAGATGCCCTTAATCTCTGGCAATACCTAAAAATTTCCATTATAGCTGTGCTTTGAAGGTGGACATTAACTTATTTGCGATATAAGCAAATATTCATTAGGAGCTGAAGTTGCTGGAAGCGTTATACTTATGTGCTTTGTCCACCTACAGCTACAGTGTTCCTCCAGGCCAAGGAGGCTGGCAGTAAAAAGAGGGACGAGGGATGCTGTGCTGTGTACATCTGAACTATTCTATACTGATGCTCTTGAATCACAGAATAACCAGGCTGGAGGAGACCCACCGGATCATCGAGTCCAACCATTCCTATCAAACACTAAACCATGTCCCTTAGCACCTCATCCACCCGTCCCTTAAACCCCTCAGGGAAGGTGACTCAACCCCCTCCCTGGGCAGCCTCTGACAATGCCCAATGACCCTTTCTGTGAAGAACTTTTTCCTAATGTCCAGCCTGAACCTCCCCTGGCGGAGCTTGAGGCCATTCCCTCTTGTCCTGTCCCCTGTCACTTGGGAGAAGAGGCCAGCACCCTCCTCTCCACAACCTCCTTTCAGGTAGTTGTAGGGAGCAATGAGGTCTCCCCTCAGCCTCCTCTTCTCCAGGCTTGACTCGGCAAGTAAAACAATTTTGAGAGTAAAATTAATGCATCAGAAATATTACTTTTCTTAGAAACTAAGTAGCTGAAAGAGAGGTTCAATGGCTTGTTTGTCTTAAAATGGAAGTTTCTTTTAGTGTTCAGAAAGATTCTACTGGCTGATCATATTCTGCCTCTGAAATGAGTCTTCCTCCTCCACTTTTCTTTAAGGAAAAGACCCAAATGTTTTCCATGCTCCAGTTTTGCAGGTTTGCATTTGTTGACTTCTTCATTGTTATGCCTTCTCTGGGCATAACATTTATAAAATTTTCTAAAAGCACTTCAATCGTGAAAACCTGGAAAGGTCTCTTTCGGAGAGATACATCTAGATCTGTGTTGACAGGTTTGAGTTATGTGTAGGTGTTACCTCACACTAATGAGGATAAATGTGATATCCCACACCTGAAACCAAATGTTTCCTCTTGTGCTCCCTCTCTGCCTGAACCTGTCAGCTGCAGTATGTCAAATTTGATGGCTGCATTATGAAAGAAAAGTATATCAGTAGAGCTGTAGATAAATCAGGCGACAAGGTACAGGTTTTAGGCTCTCATGTGAATAACAGTCATGTCGATATAAACAGATATTAATAGGTGTAAAGGGTCGTGCTTTTATGTTTGTTGCTCTTCTCATAAAGTCTGGAAGAAATAATACAGTGAGCTGTGGGGGAAAGGAAAGAATTAACTGTTTTGTTGCTCGTGATTTTGTGATGGAAATGTGTGCTGCAACATCCTCCCTGACTGTGTGTCTTTGTGCAAATTAATTTGGAGTTACACCTCTGCAGTACAGCTTGAGAAGCTGAGTGAAGAAAAATAGCTCCACCAATACTGTGTGGGCTTCTGCTTCTGTAGTCATGAAAAGGGAAGAAGCAGCTTCTTAAGAACCCATGTTGAGAAACAGCCTACACTTTCCCCAGGCCCTGTTTTAGCAGTTTTTCCTCTCCTCTTAAGTTTAATTTTATATTTGTCTTCAGTCATGGAGATGCACCTTTTATTTTCAAAGGAAACCTTCTTTTTTGTTGCCCCGTTCTTGGTAGCCTTCTACAAAGCACTGAGGTGTCTAATTAAGACTTTGCATGGGAACCTGTTTTTGGGGAGTCGGAGGTGTCTTGGGAAGGAACTTATTCCTAGGAACTGCAGGATTTGACAGGATGTCAAACTTGGTGTTGATATGGGGAGACAAAGTCTCTGTAGCCATTTGAACTACAGAGAGAAATGCAAGAGGCTGTAGAAGACCTCTCATCAGAGGTGGCAGAGCTGTCTGATCTCAGATAGGTGCAATCCTCAAAGCAGCTCTTCGGTCTCTGGGGATTTTTGCTGTTGAATCAAAACCAAAGCAGGCATATAGAAACGTTCTGTGTTCCTTGAGACATCACCTTGCTGCCTCCTGTGGGTTGTCGCAGCCTTTGCCCAAGTTTTGCGATGCTGTAAGATTTCATCGTCGCTCCTTTGGCTGGTGTAGTTATCCCTGTTCTCACTTCTGAAGGTGTGCTGGAGCGTCTCATCCTTTTCTCTCCTGTTTGCTTTCACTTGACTGTGCAGTTATGTGGCTCTTTTCCCCGAAATAACTGGACAGTGATCACTGCAGACTCCTGGATGCAGAGACCCTCCCTCTGACCCCTCTTTTGTCTCTTTTTTGTTGACTACTCTCACAAGGATCTCATTTAATAGGACATAATTGCTCTTCTAGCCCTAGGGTCTTCTGAGTCAGTTCTGTCTCAGAGGAAAGATTTAGTAGGACTGATTCCTCTAAATGAAAGAGAAACAGAGATGAGAGATCCATTTTGGATTCAAGTAGACTAAATGACTTTGTTCCGAAGTGCAAGTCCGGAATAGCAAAAAGGGGGCAATAGTACTGCTGCCTCGGTGGAGAGAGTGCATCATGTTTCTTGGTCTGCACCATTTTTTATTTTTTCATTTATTTAGTTTTTATTTTTATGTTGCAAGAAGTTGCAAGACTTCCAAGAGGTCCCTTCCTTTATTATGGCCTGCTGCTATTGTCATTACAAAGTCCAGATGCATCAGTTTCTCCTGTCACCAACACTGATAGTGACCATCATTCATCTCAAGGAGAACCATATTGAGGTGTTTTTGTTTGCTTGTTTTTTCCTCTGCTCTGCTGAGAGGATGTTGTCTGTAACAAATTTTAGAAACTCTTCAGTCAGTTTTTAACTTGTTTAGTCTCTGGGTCTAAGAGTGAATATGTGGTTTGTGGTTCAATCAATTAAATGCAGAGATGTTGGCTGACTCTGTGTCTGCTGGGGCATTTTAGGTCAGTCTCATGCTCTGAGATCCTACTTGGAGAGAGGGAGTTGAGCCTGTGCAGGTAGGGATTTACCTGGCTGCATACTGGGTTCTGTCATGCATGCCTATGGAGTATCCTTGCTAGGCATCCCCAAGACTGTTGGTCATTTATACCACCATGAAATTCCTGCCTTTTTTGGTGTAGGACCAGACAGTTTTCAGTGCTTTTTCCAAATATATTCCTGATAATGTAGCTGGGTCTTACCTTTCTGGGGACACTTGGGAAGGTAATAATAGCTGCATCCATTGCAGTCAGGGCTTTTCTGATACAATCATGGAAGTGCTGCTTTTAAGACTTATTCTGCCTTTCAGTATGAGTGTTTTGCGCCGTACCTGAGTGTCCAAGCCTCTTCTCGAGGGGTTTGGATCTGCCTTCCCAAGCAAATGGCAGAAAATAGCATCTCAGTGCAACAGGCATTCAATGGCTCTTGAGATTGGAGAACATTGACTCATTGTCCAAGAAGAACACTGTGTAGGAAGGAATCATTTAGACATTTACAGCAAAGTGGGATTTTCTGCACAGCACACCAGGAAATCACTAGCCTCTGAAGAACTTGACTTTCACAGGACTTTCTTTTAGTTTTGTGAAGACGTGCTCTTGAAATGGTTTCTTCTTTCTTCTTCCACTCCTCCATTTAATGTTTTCATTGTTTTTAGCCTTTTTTTTTTTTTTTTTTTTTAACTACTTCACTCTGCTTTTGGAGAGCTGGGCTGGAGTTAGAGATACTTATGCTCCTCACTGGCATCCTGCAGGCTTCATGGTTTTCCCATTTTATTTTTATTTTTCCCATGGAGATAAGGGATGTTGTGTTCGTAACCCCTCTGGGGAATTTTTGATCGGTCATTGATAATCCCTCCCTGCACCTCTCCTATGTCCAGTGCTGAGACCATTACATATTAGGACAAGACCATTTTCTAAGGCTCTCTGGGCTTAAAGGATTCTCTAAGATCGATATCTTGATTCCAAAGATTACCCTGCTGCAGAGCAGACTTTATTAGGATGTGCTGGAGAAGGCAAGGGCAGAAATGTGAGGTGTCATTCCAGGTGTACAAGGTGTCTCAGTAGCTGCTCATTAGAAACTGGCCTCCCATGGAGCCAGTGTTTTTCTAGAAAACCTGTTCCAGTGTCCCACCAACCTCATTGTGAAGAATTTCCTCCTTATGTCCAGTCTAAATCTTCTCTTCTCCAATTTATAGCCACTGCCCCTTGTCCTATCACTACAAAGCTTTTTACAAAGTCCCTCCCCAGTTTTCTTGTAGCCCCTTCAGGCACTGGAAGGTCACTCTAGGGTCTCCTGGGAGCCTTCTCTTCTCCAGGCTGAACAACCCCAACTCTCTCAGCCTGTCGTCGTATGGGAGGTGCTCCAGCCCTGGTATCATCTTTGTAGCCTCCTCTGGTCCTCTTCCAACAGCTCCATCTCCTTCTTATGTTGAGAATTCCAGAACTGGACACAAGACTCCAGATGAGGACTCACAAGATGGGAATAGAGAGGCAGAATCCCCTCCCTCACCCTGCTTGCCCACGCATCTTTGGATAGATATAATTTGATATTTGTTCTATATAAAGTGAGTATTTTTAAAGGTGCAGAACTAAATCTTAGTGCTTTAAATGCAGTAAGAATTCTAGATGTCTACAAACATAAAACAGTAACAGTGCTGCAACATGTTATAGGAGGTACTCTTACACTTTTTCCCCAAAATAACTCCAGTCAGACTGCAGGTTGGTCTGTATTTTTTGTAATAACTCATATGAGCCTGACTTTAACAGCAAGATTGCAAAGCAGAGTTTACAGAAGGCAAGACGATAGTATTTTAAGTGGGCAGTGGGTACAGGTTGTCACCTGAGCCAGGATTGGGGAAAGAAAGCCTGTATAACTCTCATGGTTATTAGAATAGGAGCTTGGGGAACAGAAATCCAGTCAGGCGGTGTTCATAGATGATAACGAGATGCTGCCTGTGACCACTGTCCTGCGACCTGCCCCTCTGCCTGGCTGAGCATGTGGGGTGAGCAGGTAGCCTGTAGCTCACCTCTGCCGTTCTTACACACTGACCTCTTTTTAAAGAACAGGCAAACAAACAAGACCTTTAATCCTATATTATTTACGTTAAGGAATGGCAAGAGGATGTACATATATTCTAAGGATATTATTTGATGAAATAATTCCTTTTCAGTAATGAAAACCTAACCTGTGGTTACTGTAGGCCAGGATTTGGTAGGAGAGGAGGAGAAAATGACAATCAGACCTGGGAGCTAATGACTTCAGACCTTTCAAACACAATTTATTTTAGCAATAATAATAATATTAATAATGATAATAAACCAGCTTCAGGTTTCTAGAGGTATTGCCAGTGGAAAGAAGGGGCTGTGCAGTACATATTGCCTTTGTGAAAGTGCTGCCAAGCACCTGAGTAGCTGAGTCTTGTTCCTCTGTCCTTATTCAAGCTCTGCTGTTAACGCAAACTTCCCTGTTATATTTGGATGAGACAGGACTGCTGGCAGGTTCTTAAGCAACGCTGTAAAAGTTCTAGTGTCAAGATGACCTGAAAATATTTTCATTTTGAAAATGAATGCCCTGCTTTCTTTGCGATCTGCTCATACTCACAGTGATTTACAACTCTTGCCATTTTGTTCATCATTATCTCGGCATCTCTGAATCTGAAGTTCCCAGTCTCTTTGCAGTGAAGTATTGAATAAGGCTGGGGTGTGTTTAGCAAAAGCCCTGGTTTTCATTGCTAGGGAGGAGTATTGGAGTTTGTCAAATAGATTCATTGTTCTGTAAGTGCATTCGTACAACCTGATTCCTCTGCAGGCAGCCAAATGTTCACCTTCCCCTCTTTGGGGAAGAAAATGCACAGGGCTAAACTCTTTTTGTTCCCACTGTATGGGAAACAATGATTGTATATTTTTTCCCACGCTTAAGATCATAGTTGATGTGCTATTTATTTTTTATATTTCTTAGCAGTTATGTGGAGACAGCTTTTGTCGTTAAGAAGGTTTTATTTAAATTGGTGAAATAAAGCCTCATTCATTTTATTAATAGCAGCTGAAAAGGGAGGCGCAAATGTCTTTCTCCTCTCTCCCACCATTCCATGACGTCCTTTTGTTGAAACTCCCACAACTGAAATGTAAAATAAAAGGACTTTTCATCCTAATAGTATCCATGAAAGCGCCTGGATTTTGACCTTTGTTTCTGCCCATTTAAATACATGGCTATATAATTTAGTCTGTGTATGCAGATAGAAAGAAACTAGTGTTAGCAATCCAAACTATTATTAAAGGAACATTAGAGGCAGAGTGTTCCCTCTTGTTAGGTTTGATTTGCGTTGGGTTGCTTGTTTACTTTGAAGGCTGATCTACAGAAAAAGTAATCAAACCATGCAAACCGGTGCCCTTTCTTACTGCTCTGGGTTGCACAAAGAGAGCTCAAAATAAACAGTTTGAGGAAGGGGAAGGAGAGAAAGGCTTCCTGCTGCTTGTTTAAACTGTGAACTCAGTCGTTTCTACCTTGTAAAATTCCCACTTTCTCCCCCCTACTCCCTACTCTTTATCTGTAGTGGAAAATGAAAGGGTGGGAACTGGAGAATTGAGAAATGAAGGGGCTTTTGGTCCATAGACATCCAAGGTCTCTAATAGTCTAATTGGAAAGTGCACTTTACAAATGCAGACGAAGAAGTTGTTTTAAGATATAAAAACCCTCTGGTGACCCTCTGCTTGATAAGGTGCCCATTCAGCCTCTCGAACCTTATCTCCAGTTTATAGTCAATGTGTACGATATAATTCCTGAGTGCTCAAGACCCCTTCTCAGAAGGGTAAAGCATTACGGAGACTGCTGCTTTTAGCTCTCCAGTGATGCCAGTTGTTCTGTGTTTGAATTGAGTGGTGACTTTGTCATCACTGTTTTCATGTGGCAGTGGGTGAAATGGGGGAATGCAATAGCGATTCCTCTTGGTAGGACACAGGCAAAAATTCTGTGTCCATATTCCTTACACACTTCAATTTGGCTGAACACCTCTTTGCTCTAGGGAAAATTCAGGTGAGATTTCATCTCTCTCCTCTTATCAGTGGGGAAAAAAAATACCATGGATTTGTATGACCAAGACATTTTGCAGACCAGAAGTTTGACAGGGAGGAATCTGAAAATAAGTTAATAATAAGGGAATAAAACTAGGGAGGTGGAGAGGTTTTTTGATTTTTCTTTGGCAAAGTTTTCTTATTTTTCTTTTGGTTTAACATGTTGGTCTTGATCGTAAACTTCTGTGTAGCCCTCACAGGTGAGTGGGGAAAATGAGAATTTTACTCTTAGGAAACAAATCTTTAAGATTTTGATTTTAGTGTTTGATAGGAATGGTTGGACTCGATGATCTGGTGGGTCTCTTCCAACCTGGTTATTCTATGATTCTATGAAATATCTGATCAATGTTTGCACTGTATTCTAAAATGATGGAAATGAGAATGTGTCCTGGCAGCTGCTATTCTTAGCACATCTAGGCACAGATGATAATTAAATGCAATACGAATATAGGAATTTAAGGTTGAAAAACTAAGAAAAATGAGATGTTTACCATCTTTGTGCTAAATATTTTTATAACCTCTCGGTTCTCATGGGAAACAGCTATTTTGTGAACTGACTAGAACATGAAATAAGACTGGGTGGCCTTTCTAATATGGTAAATAAAAGCAGCAGCTGAGTTTTGAGACAATGCAGATCCCAAAACCCAATAATCCTGTTGTAGTTATACAGTTGCATCCTTCCAGTAGAGATCCACCCGGGACTGTTTATCACTGCTGAAACGATATTAACTCTTATCTTGAAGTAGGAAGAAATGAAGTTATTTTCTAGGTGGATTGTGGGGTTTGGTTTTTTTCATGTAATAATATGTAACTTCACAGATTCCTTAAAATTAGATGCATTTTATGATGCCCATAGTTTTTCATCTACTTCTGCCCTTTTCTTTTATACTCTTGGAGGAGGATGGAGAGGTCAAGGAGCTTGTAAAAGAACTTTGTTCATAACTAGGTGAAATCTTACTTAGATGAGCCTTTTCAGGACTTCAAGCCCAAAACATGGGCTTCACCATGTTTTTTTGTGACAATTGTTTTCATTGTAAAAGTGAAGTCAGTTTATAATATTCCTAAAGGTCCTTAGTGTGAAATAAAGGACAACCTGTGGCAAAGCCCTGCCGACTTCACTAGTGCAAAATGATGAATGACTTGTGAATTTTAGTGCAGACATCCTTGGGAAAGTTTTCCTGGGGATCCCAGGGTGATTTTTGCCCCTAATCTTGATAGTTTTCCAACGATCCATTCAGATTTTTAGTAATCCTTGGGACAGATGCTCCACAGTGACTGATAAACTTGTAGGTCCCAGTATAGCCTTTTATTAGAGCCAAGTGGTCAACATGCCCTAAGACGACAACTACTTCCAGAGATCTCCTTTAAACACTGGTTTCCTGTGTTGAAATTTGGACTAAATCGAATCCATGGAAGACTTTTCAACCAAGGAATGTGTTTGTTCCCATTAGGTTCAAGATAAGAAAAGAAGGATGTATCCTTGCTAATGTTTGTCTGGAGGGAATAACTGGACTTTGTGAATGATGAATGAAAAGAAAGGAAGTTTATTTTCTGCTTTTCTTCAGCAACTTCTGCTTGTTATCATTTGTCAGCTATCTCATGTACATTGTTTTCCTTCTTGGAAGAAACAAGCCTTCTTCACAGAGCCCACTTAGCTGAAAATATTTAACGTTGCAGGACTAACTTTGCTCATATCTGCTGCTTGGAGGATAATTTATCTCCTAGTCTTGTGCTCTGTTGGCTGAAGAGGTCACGGTCATCGGGGAATTGAGGCATTTTGGTACTTTTGGTGCTGGTTGGGAAGACTGAAGTGCTGGGGGATGCTGAGGTGTCCCAGCAGATTCTTGTGCTGCTTTGGCTGTTTACATTTTAAAAGTAATCTTAGCTTTCCATCTTACTTTTGCAAAATAAATGTGTCTTACTTAACTGTCAAAATAAGCAGGTCTGTGTTTTCTTGGTGGAAGCAAGCTGGGGGAGGAGGCGGCTGTGGAATCAAAGAACTCAGTATATCTCCTCAGTCACTTCCACTTTTCTCAGAAGTCTGGAGACTTTGGGACCTCAAAGTACACACTTGGCAGAATCTATTCCTGATATTGGGGTAACTGTAATGTCTGTCTTTTCTGGTTTGTAATTGCGTGTGCAAGACCAGCAGGATCAGAAGGGCAGGGTAACCAAGACTTCTGCATGGTAGCACAAGGCTTTGAGGGGGTTGTCCCTAGGGCTTGCTTTCCTTTACGGGTGGTGACACTTGTTACCAGAAGGTGCTTTGCTAGACCTCCTTGAAAGTTTGCCATTAATTTTTTTAGGGGTCTGATTCTTAACAGTCTCTGTCGCTGGATCATCTGCAAGAAAAAACTAAAAGAAACCTGTTTTAGCAATCGTTTTGGAGGTACTTACCACTTTTGAAGGTACTTATCACTCTTAACTTCCCACTAGATTTGTTTCTTAGTACCATAGTGGAGTGATGATCATATGTTAGCGTTCAGAGCCAGGTCCTCGGGTGATAAACTGACACAGTCCCATCTGTTGGTGAGCTGCTGTCTCCATGCTCTTGGAATCTGGCCCCATTTGTTTAATGTTTTTATTTATTGTAGTAAGATGAACAGCATGCTAAATCTTTGCTTAGTGTTTTGTCCCAAATAATGTAGCTTAAAAAGAGAATGAAGGCTTATGCCAAAGTGAAACAAAAAATGTTGATAGTAAATGAAAGCTAGTGGGAGTGAACGTACTGTAGAATAGTATAGTTACGTGTGGTCTTTCAGAGATGATTTTTCAATGCTAATCAGGCCAAGTCAGTAAGAAGTAGAAAGGGTTTATTAAGGTAGCAACAAGATAAATCACATTCCTTAGGGCAGTTAATGTCTGAGCAGGTTAAGGATTAAAAACTCTTTGGGACTTTTGTTAACCCCAAATAAGTGACAAGAGTGATATGTTTTATTATGCAGTTTTAATTTTCCAATACCTATGAGTTAGAATTGGCACTCAGTAGGCATTTTCCATGAATCTTGCACACAGAAAAGAGATGTTCTGAGGCTTATTTCACTGTCTTGAGATTTGTTATATGCTGTATTCACAATATTATGCACATCAGCTGTCAAATTGTGGGATATGTGAGTTAGGAATCGCTGTGATCCAAGAATAGCAATCAGTAAGTATTCACTCTGATATTACAAATTAGTGATTTTTTTAAGAGCTCCATAAGGAGTAGAAAGAAGCATCATTTATAAAAGCTTACCATAAACATCTTAATTCTGTTTCAGCGCTGTGGTTGTCATTAACATCAACATTAGGTTTTCTTATAGCCCTGTCAGAGACTTATTTTTGGTTGTCCTGTGTTTGTTCAGGATGTTATTCCCTATAACTTCATTTTACAGAGCTATTGGTGTGAGGGGAGCCCACTGCTAACCAGCAAGAAGCCTTGCAAATTTGATCTTTGCTCAGTACGATGTGCTTTAGCCTTGAGGCTTTCCCGTAAGCCTTGCGTAGTTTTCTAAACCTGAAGAAATCCAGCTTTAAAGTACATAGTCCTCACCCAGGAGGCTTTGCCTCTCTGACCTGTTTGGGTAGTGGGGTAACCAGGAGTTACCATAGGGAGGGACAGGAAATCTTTCCTAAGAATAAATTCCTGAAGTTGTTTATAAAGATCGAAAGACTCGGTTTCGTAGAGAGCAAAAAATTGTGAATGTGCCATTGTAAATCCATCAAAACAATCCCATTAGAATGAAGGGTGCCTAAAGAGGGGGAAAAAATATGTAGAATTTAAATTCCTTGTATGAAGTCACCGCTAAGAAAAATTTACAAACAAATTTAACCTGACAGTCCGAGAACAGAACTGTTCCAAGGTGCTCTGCAGGGAATTGAATTAAATCCACACTATTATTTGATTAGCAAATGACTATTCCTGGACTACCCTTCCTTCCCTCTTGGAAGCAGCAGCATCTACAGCAGTGAATGTTAGTGGGTAGAGAGCTCTTATCTGCTCTGAGTGGCAGAGGAAGAGAGAAGCTGGTTTGCTGGTGCTGGCTCCTTGGCTGGTAGTTTCTTCTCAGATGTGGTTGTGGGGGGCACCTGCAGCTGCGTTTCAGTAGTGAGTCATTGTGCTTCTAATTTTGCTGCTACAAAGTGGCAAATGCAGCACATTTCAGTTCTGCTGTCAGTTAATGAAGAGGTTTTTTAGGTTAATATTAATGATCTCTTACCATAAACCCCTCACTTCTGCAAATGACATCAGGAAGGGAGAGAAAACAGCTATGCAAATCTGTGGTAGTGACTTAAAAAAATCACAGAAGATCACAGAAGAGAAAATTTCATCACATAAACCAGGGCAGGCTAAAAAAGGCACAACCGTAGCTCACTTGTCGCTTCTAAAATTTATAACTACTATATGTGAAGGCTGAATGTGTCAGCTTTGTACATTCCATCCTGGTGGAGGAGTTATGTTCTGGCTGGCGAATAGCAGTGAGTTTTTGGGGTAAGATGGCAGGTTTTACTATGTTTTTCAGGTCAACTGATTGCTTTAACAACAAAATTAATCTTTGCCTGTTTGCTCACCTAAGTTTTGAGAGCAGAGAAGCAGCTCGATTCCACCTTCTGTCCTCTGCATCCTAAGCAAAACTGCCAGCTGACGTCTCCTTACTGCTGAGCATCACCAGTGATGATCCCAAAACTGGGGAAAATGCAGGGTTTTCTGCATCAAGTTTTACTTAATCAAGTTTTACTTAATTTGGCATTAAAGACAATAATTTTGGGACGTGTAAACCAAACACATGTAATGTATATGATTCCTTGAAAATAAATCTGGGAATACTCACCCTTCATACCCTAATACCTTAATCAGTGACCTAGGCAAAAACGTGCTGTGTTTTACCTGAGCAACTGCTTGTATAAATTACACTTTTATATATACAAGGAATGTCCTACAAGAAATACATGTAAAGGAAGTGACTGGATAATTGAAAAGGCAAGTTTGTTGTTGCAAAGAACCATAAAATCAGGGTAGTTTGGGTTGGAAGGGACCTTAAAGATCATCCAGTTCCAAACGCCCTGCTACGGGCAGGGACACCTCCCACTGGATCAGGTTGTCCAAGCCCCATCCAACCTGGCCTGGGACACCTCCAGGGATGGGGCAGCCACAGCTTCCCTGGGCAACCTGGGCCAGGGCCTCAGCACCCTCATCATGAAGAAATTCCTCCTTGGGACTAGGTTAAATCTTCTGTCTCGAATTCATAGCTGTTCCCCCATAATCCCATCACTCCAAGCCTTTGTGAACAGTCCTTCCCCAGCTTTCTTGTAGCCCCTTCAGGTACTGGAAGGTCGCTTTAAGGTCTCCTCGGAGCCTTCTCTTCTCCAGGCTGAACAACTCCAACTCCCTCAGCCTGTCCTCGTATTGGAGGTGCTCCAGCAGCACTTGGATCATCTTTGTAGCTTCCTCTGGTCCCCTTCCAACAGTTCCATCTCCTTCTTATGTTGAGGATTCCAGAACTGGACACAGTACTCCATGTGGGGTTTTACTAGAGAGGAATAGCGGGGCAGAACCACCTCCCTTGCCCTGCTGGCCGCGCGTCCTTTGATGCATGGTTGATACATGGTTGACCTTGTGGGCTGTGAGTGCCTGTTGCTGGCTCATGCCGAGCTTCTCATCAACCAGCACCCCCAAGTCCTTCTCCTCAGGGCTGCTCTCAATCACATCATCCCCCAGCCTGTACTGAAATGGGGGATTGCCCCGACCCAGGTGTAGGACCTTGCACTTGGCCTTGTTGAACCTCATGAGGTTCACACAGGCCCCACTTCTCCAGCCTGTCCAGGTCCCTCTGGATGGTGACATCCTGTCCTAGGAGCTGCTATAGTGGACACACATAGTGATGGGATTTAAATTAGCTGGTGCACTCAGGAGAGAAAGGTTGGGGGTGTCATTCCTGCATGCCCTGGCTGTGCCTTGTGTCCGGTGGTTAGTGAAGGAGCCCCAGATAAATAGTGTATTTGGTTTTACTGAAAAAGGAGTTAAAAGTAAACCAAAACCCATCAGCACAGCATGATACAAGATCTTAGTTTGTCACCAAATTAAGGGCTCTGTGAAATGCTGATAGTGTATCAGAAAGGGGCTGTGAAAGTCCAAAATGGTGTGGAGACAAGAACGCTTGGAGATACGGAGTAGTTGTGGAAGATGCCAAGAAAGAGGCAATGAAAAAGCAGGGAGATGATAAAGATTAAAAATATTGTGCAGAATGTGAGTAGGAAATGAAAAAATGCCAGAGCTGAGGGGGATTTTTACCATTCAAGAATGAGGGGGCACCAACAGACCTGAACAGGCGTTCAAGCTTTAACGGCGAGAATGCAGTTTTTGGTGGTGAAAGACATGCTATCAGGATATATAATATATATATATAAAACCAGAAAAATAAATGGGGATTAGGTGTATCTAAGCAGAGCAATTCCACTCTCCTGTTGCAACCCATCATCTTTGTTTCTCAGCAGAACATCATTTCTGGGAACAGACTGCCTCTGCGGAAAGCAGGCGGTGCAGGAGCAGCACAGCTAACGGAGGTGGTGGGGATGCAGTTCAGGCACAAAGAGTTTGGTGCCAGGCATGCAATGGAAATGTTTACACTGCTTACTGCTCAAGCCTAACAGTACCAGACAAATGGAAGTTTGCTATAGAAGTCATAGCAATTCTGGGTGTTTTATGCTTCTGAAACCAGCAGACAAATTCCATATGCAAATTTCACATAAGCAATTCTTCATGAAGTGTAGAAACACTTAAATTTCAAGTATGAATATATTCCTATGGGAATATGAATTCTGTAAAATTGTAGTTTGATTAATTTGACTTAGTTAATTCCTTCTGTGGCATTTGTTTTACGGTCTTTGCCATGTGTAGGATCGTCAGAATCTATCAGTTTTGGCTTCTGTGACTCTATTGATGCTCTTCAGTGGGTGGCCTTCTGGATTGCTTGAAAATCTTCAAGTGTAGTCTTCTGAAAAAGATAGCGCTTTAAGAACCAGAGGGGCAATACATTTGGTCTGCTCTTGGTGTGGGTTAAGCTGTGTTAACCATGTTTTACCAACATTTCCCCCCCCCCAATTTTTCCCTCTCTTGTTAAGTCTGATGTTGACCACGTAACCAAACTGTTCAATGTCGTAGCCTCATATTAAGCTATACTAAGAAAAAAAAAATTTGCTTTCCTGATGGCAACTGTTTACTAATGTACAAAAATATTACTGCTGATCTCTCCAGACTGCTTTTGTTTCTAACATCATTCTGTCATACAGTCAGGACTGAGAGCTGTGAAAGCGCCCTGCTTTTCCTAGCGATGTTGAAGTTCTGCGTGTCGTGGAAGTCGAACACACCAGAATGACAAAAAGAGGACTGAACTGATATTTCTCAAATTGGTCCTTGCGCCACGTGTCAGAGCTTCAGTAGTTTAACTCTCAGTTGTCTCACTCTGGTGAAGAGACTGTTGTTTGCCAAAAGACCACAGCTTTTATCCACTTTCCAGGTCAACCTAATTTAAATTTTTTGAATGCTTAACACACCTCAGCTCTGTAAATGGTGCCTTCCCTGTTGCAGATAGTGAGTTTTGCGTAAAGGTTGGCTGGGATGCTGACTTCCCCAGGTGTGCTGCCTGGAGGAATGGATAACCCAGACCCTCTTTGAGGTTTTCCATCACAAAAAGAGCGTTGTCCCCTTTCTTCCTTGCTAGTGGGGAGAAAACAACTCCTAAACATATAATCTGATGATGAGCTTAAGGTTTGACTGCTGGATTGCTAATGAAAGAGCATGGTGACATGCCTCATCTTTTTGGTTGCTTATTCTGCTGTGGGAAAGGAGATACAAGTGGGGTATCCCTCTGTGGAAGCCTAAACTCACCTGAACAGAGAAGGCTGAGTGCCTTCTCCTCCAGTACATGTTGAAGTAGGCCAGATGTCCCTATCATATGGAACCTGGAGACCTGCTTTGGATTGAGTTCTTGCACTGTATCAAGAACATTTCCATCCCTCAGACCTCATGCCTCGGTGAGCGACTAGTGACCTAGTAAAAAAAGAAAAAGCAAGAACTGGGAAACATAGGATCTTCCTGGTATATCAAATATAGACAGCACACATGGTTGGACAGAAAGGGTTCATGGCATTCTTATTTTCAGAATTTTCATCCATCAGTGCATGACTTTGGGCGTGGGTTTAAAACTTTGTTCTGAATTTAAAGGCCACCTGTTGAAGAAGAAATACTCATATCTTCTGTCTTCTACATCGTTCCTACAAAACAGGAATTATTAATGAGGTAAGTTCAGCTGGAGGGACTCTGCAAATTTAAAAACCTTGATAATGGAGTCATTATTAAGGTCACATGCTATGTAAATTTGGATTTTCACTTGACTTGCTCAGTACTGATGAAATGTGCCAACCTACTGTCCCAGAACAAGCCGCTGCCTTCTGGGCAGAAAGGAATTTTTGTTTGGACAATGACACTTGCTATCTTTTTGTATGGTTAGAATAGAACATTTTAGAGCTTCATTGATATTCATCAGCTTTTCATCTTTGATGATAATGACAACACCAATAAAACTACAACCTCCAGACCGTTTCAACATACCAAGCATCTCTCTGGACTGGAGTGGTAGTAACACTCTTTACTCTCGCTAACTGATCTCTGAGGATATCCACATTTTTTCCTCTGTAACTTCTCTGAATGACCTCCTGATGATAATTTTCTGTAAGTTTGCAATATAGTTCTTATTGTGTAATTTTTCTTGGTCTCATGGTATATTCTGGTTTTCCTGGTGGGTGTGATGGAGACTTCTGGCAGGAGCTCATAAAGGGCTTTATTAATAAGGTAACCAAAGTCTTGAGTGTAGGAATGAAATTTTTTTAATTGATAAAAGTAGTTATTTCAGGAGAAGTACTGATTTATATACAAAGTATATCAGTGTTCTACTAAATATTTGATGTGGAACTTTATTAATGTCCTTCATATTTAAGAGTACCTTAGCGGCACTGTAAGGCTCTCCAGGCTTCTTCCCCAGTGCCTGTGCAGCAGCCGTTAAACTCAGCAGGAGTATCGGAGAGCAGTTTGTGGCACCCATGGATCCCTAGGCAGTTGCTTTTGTGGTGGGCTGAACATTCTGCTCCCTAGCCCTGCTCTGCTTATGCTTTTTCTGCAAAAAGTAGCCCAGGTTTGTAGGCAGGGTATCCTACCTGTGCATCGGACCAGGTGCATTTAATTCTGCTTTCTGCAAATGATGCTTGGGCTGAACAACCCCACCTCTCTCAACGTCTCTTCATAAACGAGGTGTTCCAGGCCTTTGAACGTTTTTTGTGGCCTCCTCTGGACCTGCTCCAACAGGTCCATGTCCCTCCTGTCCTGAGGGCTCCAGAGCTGGACACAGTATTCCAGGGACTCCCTGCATCACCCCTTCTTGTGGACTTGGCAATACACATCTTCCTCTGTACTCAGAGCCTCAAAAATACCATGTGTCCTAAACCGCTCTTATTTTGAAGCCAGCTGGAGAGAAAGGAAAGGACTTCAGCATCTGTGACATGGTATAAAGCAGCATCTTGCACTTCCAAGTCTTACCCAGTTTTCCTGTCCTTGCCCAGTGGCATTTACTGAAATAAAACCTAATTTTTACAGCACGGAGCAGCCAGATAATGTTGTTGACAAGGTTTAACAAAGATCTTGCAGGAGATTTTTAAAAAATCCTTCCTATATTTTTTCTTTTGTGATGGTAATTGTTTCCCCCTTGGCTGTTATTGCTAAGCAGCCCCAAGAATTTGCATTTCAAGCCGAAACTGTCTTTTAATTTAAAGAACAACTGCAATAAAAGCAACTCTATAACCTAAAGTGGGAACGGAGCTGAAACAATTGCTGGTACATTCAGTGTGTTAATCATGCCAGCCAACACCTACTTAGGCTGCTGTGTGAACCAGAGGGATCCATTTGATGAGATGTGCCGAATTCTCCCATCAGCTATCCAGCACGGGTTAATAACTTCAAAAATGATTTTGTTTTGCAGCCAACACAGCTAAGGCTTGCAGGGAGGGGAGGGGAAGGTAATGCTGGCTTCAGAAAAAGGCAGTTTACGTTTCTTTTTTAAAAGAGATCAGAGATCAATTCTTGCACTGTGGGAGCACGGAGAATGGTGTAATCCCGTGTGGGATGTCTTCTGAATGAATGGGGAAAAACAAGATCAGTAAACAGATAGAGCAATTGAGGAAAAATAGTGGAGGTGGCCAGAAAGGTCTTGCTGAGTACTGTGACTGAATGGCAGAGTGGTATTGGTAATGTGGTCATTTTACTTGCTTTAATCTAAAAGGAAGGCAAGGCTTGTAGGAGGAGAAATTCCCCGTTAGATCAGTTGATACAGTTTCAAAGAGGAGCCTGGGTTATAGAGTCTCTGGATCACGTAGCTGCCCAGACTTAACATCAGTCTTGAGATGAATGAGAAATATAATGATCATGCAGAAAACCATGCACAAAACTGTGCAAGTAAAAAAAGACTAAGCAGGATGAAGGAGTAGGACTGAGCAAGCCAGCACTGCCTTGGCAAGGAAGATGAAACTTAAGTCTCCGAGGCTGAGTCCACTGTGATTCAGTGGAATGACAAGGATGCCGGGAAGTGGAGGGTTTATGTGCTGTAAATCAAGGGTCTCACCAGCACCTATAGACCGTTGTGCCCAGAAAGCGCAGCACCTTCCTAGAGAGCCATGGGGATTGTATTTAATCTTAAAAGTAACACAACAAAACCCAGTTGTCTTGGTTGGGAAAAGCTATTTCTTTTTAAAAGCAAACAGGTTTCATGCAGATAGTTGAATTAATGTGCTCAGGTTGTAAGTAGTCAAAGCATCTGTTCTGAGTTATCTGCAGACCAAGAAGTAGTCAATGGCACCCTTTGTGATTAATCCTGAGTGACTGTATATTAGGCAATTTCACAATCTTTTCATCAGTTTTCCAGGTAAAAATCATTCAGTTTGTTTTGTTATGCATTATTGACTGAACCCTATGGAAGGTAGCCTGGCTGGAGGCTTTATTGTACCTTCTAGTTTCTTTTGCTTGGAAAGAAATCACATTTTCTCCTGCAGACTTGCACTCCATTATCTTGGCTTCCTTTTGCGTGTGATAGACTGTGTGCCAAGTCTTGTTTATAGTACCTTTGGGTTGCTGGTACACCCATCTGACAGTGTAAATCAGCTCTTCTCTAGAATTGCAGGGAATGGCTGCCTTGAAACAGCAAGGTCTGCTTCAGCGTGCCGGCGCTCAGCAGGAGTTGCATAAAAGCCATATACAGAAATATACCTCAAGCCTGTCCTTCACCTCTGTTTACTTCTTTTTATTACTTAGCCTGATCTGTTGTGGCTGTAGGGCATCGGTAGTTCTTGGTGCTTAATTTGCTGGTGAACAGGACCAAGACTGATACGGCTGGCAAGAGCTAGTGGGACTGTGAAGCTGTTCTCTGTCTCATTCCTCATGAAATTTCTATTCTTTTTTTCTTCAGTTTAGCCTGAGATATAGGAAGATGTTCTCACCTTGGTGATCCTCTTATCCCTCCCACAAGACCTGCTGTGCAGCTTGACGATGCTGGGGCGCCTTGGGTTGGGCAGATGCTGCTCAGGGGACCTCAAGGGCTGCTGTGTGGACTGCTTGTAACTTGGAAACTTGTCTGAAAGGTGGTCATGATCAGTGAGCTCCTCTTCTCTTGTGTAATGGACGGTGTGTGTGCTTGCGCGCAAGGAAACTGTGGCATCTTCTTTGTTTAGTGCCTTTCTCCTTAATCCTTCCTTCCCAGTTCACTCTTGTCTCATGGACCATGGGGTTCCATCTCATGGATCTCATTGAGGGATTACCTCCAGAGGAGATGCAGATTCTAGTTTTCTACAGCAAACAAGCAGATGATGACATCTGCTTCACTTTTTGGATGTACTAATATATATCATCATTGCTGTTTCAGTAACTGGTGAGATCACTTAGCACCCCATTTATTTCTGATCCAGTCTGACATCCCACATCAGATGAGTTATATTTGCCCACAGGGTCTCTTTTTCTTAGTCTGGAAGCAATTATTTGCCATTCATTATCTGCTTCTCATTTTTCAGTGGATTGGGAAATGACCATTTTGTTTAGAGAGAGCAAAAAACAGGTGCAGAAAGTCATTTTCTTTTCCTCCAGCTATTTGAAGGTGATACAGGAGGCTGGCTTTGAAAATACTGATAGGTCTAAAAATGCCTCCGTTTTCCGCTTATAGGAAAGAAAACTTGTCTGATCTTTTAAATACATTTGTTTATTTTTTGGAAGGGACTTTAGAGAAAAAGAAATGAAGATTTAAGAAGAGTTTGCTACTTAATGGGTAGATCAAGTAGCCGATGAGGTGAGAATGCTGCTTTCTCAGCCAAAAATAAATCCCACTGCACACCTGAAAAGCTCTCAAAAGCAGCTACTGAAAAATAGGTATAGGTGGGTGATCGTTCTGGGATGCCTGATAGCATCACCTAATCATGACTGTGTCTTTTCAACCACGAAGGCAACATCACCACTGTGATTCATCGCCTGTTCTCTAACATTTCTGGGTAGTGTTTGGATGGTTTGTTTTCTTCAGACGTCAAGGTAATTTGTGGAGGTGTTCAATAGCTGATTCAGATTCGAGTTGGCAGCAATTTCATCCTCTCAGAAGATATTCAGAATTTGTGCCCTTTAAAAAAAAAAATAAACCCAAACAAAACCAAACCCCCAAAACTTGTGGGATGCTTAAAACCATATGTTTATGAGTTCCTGTTTTTAAGTGGATTTGTATACTGAATATGACCTAGCAGAAAATCTGTGCTTTGCTTATGTGTGATGGAGATAAAGTTTGCAGGCATTATTAGGCTGTTTATTATGTTTTTGTTTTTCTGGAAGATGCTCATTTCCAGTTTTTCAGAAAACATGGGCTTCTATTTTGCATATTAAGTGAAGAATTTAGTTGTTTTTCTGCCAGGAGAGAGAGTAGTGAGCTGCCTGCAGGTCTGGGGGGAAGTGATGGCAAATGGCTGTACGTCATCTTGGAGATCACTTTTGTAGGTCCCCAAAGGAGGAACAAAGGATAGATTGGGTTCATCAGCAGTGTTGGTCAACTGGAAAATGTTTGCTGTGCCATGAATGGAATTCTAGTCTTTGTACAAGAGTGAAGCAGGAGCTCTGTTATCTTTTTGATTATGCCACCATTTATTTTAAACTTCGGGTTACCAGAAATCTTGATGAAGCCTAGCATTGCTTTGTCACCTGAAATCAATCTGGGATGCTTGTGCTGAGTGGTTTTGATGACCCAAAGGATGAGTGTGGATTTTGGATCATCTTCACACTACTGTGAATATCTCCTTTGTTAAGTCAACTTATATTTAATGCTATGCTTGTGGAATCTCAGTTTCCCAACTTTGAGGGTGAGGCGCCTGAGGAGCTATCTATCCTCTCCTCCTTCTGTCCCCAGCGGCTATTTTGGGCGCAAGCCAACGCAGCCCTTAATCCAGCCAGCCACTGGCTGATGTTAGCATGCCAGTGGAGCAGTCATGCCTGGAAATTGATATATTCTTCACTTCTTGATGCACTCAAGACAATGACCTCATCAAGCTTCCAGAGGATGAATGAGGCATTGTGAAGAGAGACCGAGCTGCGAGTCCAAAATTGCATCTTCACTCCTGAAGGCAGCTTGGCAATGGTACTGATAACCCCAGGGCAGGGGAGAGCACAAAGCCAACCAGATGGAGAGCTCCTGCAGTGCAGAGGCATTGTGCTGATGGAAATCTCACCCATTCAGACTTACTTTGTTTGAGAAAAATGATACCTTGCCTTGCTAAATGTCTGAAGTGTTCACAGTGAGAGAGGATTCATATAGAGGTGCACAGAGAATCTCTGTCTAGGTGCCCAGAAACAATTTTCTAACTTCCATAAAACCCAAGAGAGCGAATGCATGGCCTTAAGTCTTACGTTTCACCTTTGTGCTGGGTGTCTGATGAAGCTTGATATTAAGCATGTAGTTCCTGATTATTTGTAAAGCAGATGTATTGAAATTTCTGACATCACGTTTTGAACCAGGTTGCTCAGTTATTTGTCTGGTCTGACACCTCTTTTAATGAATTTTTGTTGTAATTTGGTGTCCATGTGTTGAATTGCATTGTCTTTGCACCAAGCTGCTGGTATTTGCATTTGAATTGCTTTCCTGGGTCTGTCCAAACTTTAATTTCCAATTTCATGATTCTTTTGCAGTTAGAGATAGTCGAATGAATAAAAGATGAAAAAATTGCTAGCTCTCTTTCTTTACCTTGACGAGTACTGTATTTCTGAAAACTTGCAGAAGGAAGGTTAGCTGTGGTTGTGCACCTTTATTTGTGCTCTTCAAACAACTTAAGAGTCCAGGAATGACAGTGCTAGGCCAAGGTAATGGCCATTACTGGGGACAGCTGGGAGTACATAAGATAGATTACTGCTTTGGGGGCAAAGATCGCTCTTCTGTCTGCACATCTGCCTGCTGTGCTGGTCCTGGGGTGGTGTGCTGCATAAAGGTCTGAGTCAGACAGCTTCTGTTTCTCTAGGATGTTTTAGAGGGTTTGAGTAACACAATTTTTTTTTTTTCTTCTGTTCAATAACGATGCGATCAAACTTGGAGGAAGAAAGCGAAGGGAAGATTTTGGTAACGCTGCATGCAAGCACGTGATACGGTCCTTAGAGCTTCATTCACAAGCTGCGTGCATGAAGGAGGTATTTTAGTAATGTACAGGAGATGTGTTTGTTTAATTAGAGGAAACGAGACTAACCGACATCGGGTAAGAAGGCCACAGTGATAAAAAGAGGCGTGTGTTTGTACCCAGGCTTTGCCAGCTGTGTAGTGCTGCGAATTTACAGGAAAGCAAAGTCGATGCATCAGTGAAAACTCCACACAGTAGTCAGTAATTTGGGCTGGTTAAGTAGTGGTAATGTGGCCTCAAATGACCAGAGTGGCTCTTTGGTGAGTTAGCTTTATTACTATGTCCCCCTAAATGTTCCCTTCTGGTATTGTTTCCTTTCGTTCGAAGTAACTTGTCATTTGACTTCCTTGAGTAAATGTGACTGCTGGTAAAATAACCTCCTACTGAAGTCCATCTTTGGCAGAAATTAGAGTTATTGATGTGCCTGTTATGGTCTTATTCTTTTCAGGTAAGTTTATTAGAGGTTTTGTGGTCTCCCACCCTGCTGTCCTGCCAGGGCAATACTTAGTAATCCACATCTAATTTAACTGTGGAGCACAAGTGAGACTGAGAACAACAGCTTCTGATGAAGTGAAGCTGGAGAAGATACCAAAGCTGGAGATAATACCACCTCTCTTCTTTTCTCTTTCTTCTCTTAATTTAATATATATAGCATGGATCTGTTGACCAGAGGAAAGCATGGCAATGAACAGTGACAGACGGTGCATCCTGACTTGGATCTTTAAAAAAATGTTTAGATATTCAGGTTCTGGTTTTCCCAATGTTGTTTCTTGTTGCTGATTTTTTTTGGGTTTTTTTTTTGGTAATTTTTTTTTCCCCTTTAAAATTGGTTTAATGCCAGTGAATGTTGTTTATTTCCCCAAAAGGATTAACTTTTCATAGGCTCTGGACTTTTTGAAAGGCATGCTTGTGTGTAATGTAGATGGATATATTCTCTTTTTGTTGGATTTATCGATGATGTTTGCTGCTGGCTCCTTTTGCTGGGCATCGGCATCACCACCCTTCCTGCAGGTGGCTTTCCAGCCTGGGCAGGGCAGGGGGTTATTGCTGTAGGGGATCATCTCACTGAAAAGCAAAGATTTTCTTGCTCTTGCCTCTCCATTTGCCTCGTCCTCTAGAATCTGAGAGAACCTTTTCATGTCTGGGATTTCTATTTTCCCCAGGAATAAAATGAATGTCCTTTGTGCTGCAAATACTTTTCGACTTGAAATGAAAGCAGGCTCATTTTCCACAGGATGTAAAATAATTTCCCCACTAGTTCTAATTAAGCAGTGTTTGCACTTGAAATCAGGACTGTTTATACAAAATTGATGTTTTCAAATGTGATTTAAAAGCAAATAGTTGAATATAATCTCTGCAAACTAATGAAAAAGAATAAAGTGGAATGGTTTATACCAGCTTTGTTTACACTCCAGAGTTACTTTGTATGCATATTCACTGCTGGCTACACTTTCCCCAATCTAGTTGCTCTTTTTCTGCTGAAGCAGCCTATAATCAAATTTACATGTTAAGTTTAAAGAAACAAAACGTTCTATAAAAATCCAAATACCCTAACATTTTTGTTTTTTATTTTCTGTCCTTCCAAGTTTAAGCCTGGGGTCAAGAAGTGACAAGGCGAGGGCTGCATTAGTAGTAAAGAGTTTCTGAAAACCTGCATTCTCATCATGATCCTGTCTTGCTGTCACTTTTAAGGACAGCTAAATGATCCCGACTTATACTAAAATGCAGCCGACTGCACGTGTCTCTGGCCCAAGAGAAGGTGGTGGTGGCTCTCTTACTGAGGTTGGTGTGGGAGACTTTACAAAGAAACTCTGCTAATTCACTTACTCCTCCTTTATTTTTATTTTTTTTCCCTTCTTCCTGGAACAGAAAGAGCAATAGTTTGGCCTCTTGCTGGATAAAAAGCAGAGACATGCTGATCTCCTGTGGTTTATATTTTTTTTTGGCTGGGAAGCAGCAGAGAAAGGGTTTTTTTGATAGGAGTGGTTGGACTCGATGATCCGGTGGGTCTCTTCCAACCTGGTTATTCTATGATTATGGACTGCGAGTATTTGCTGTGTTCTTCTTCCCTAATCCCAAGCCCCAAACCTGTGAAAGGGCTTTTAGTGATTTTTTGGAGATGGGTGGAGGCAATGAGCTCAGTGACTTGGTTGGCTTTGCGGTGGTGTGCTGAGGCACATAATTACGCAGATATTGTCTTATGATTTATTTATTAGTGTGTGCAGTGTGCTTGGGAATGAGGGTTGTTATTCCTGGAGGAGGCAAGGACAATCACCTTGCCAGTACTTGAGCTACTTGAACAGTATTGGTTACACCAGAGTTTTCTTGCCCAGAGTTTATTTTCATGGTAATCTGCATGAAAGGAGCTGCTTAATTCCTTCTTTTTGAAATCAATCTGCACTTGATGCCTTTTATTGGAAAAAGGAGAGTCAGCAGTGGGAGGAGCGTATGGTTGCAGTGATAATATGAAGAGGGCAAACTTTTTTGGGAGTTGGCAGATACTTGTATTTTCTTCTTGAACTGAATAAAAGGGAAGAGGCCCCTGCAAGATGCTGCAGGTTCCCTGGCAGTTATTCCAGTAACAGTGACCATCCAGGAGCCGTAATGTTTCATAACAATAAATAATTAACTGCAGCAAATTAACTGAAGTTCTCATTCATCAGAACAACGAGCAAGAAAAGTTTTATTGAATAATCCTGAAATAAAATTATTCAGCATCCTACTTGGCAGGGGCACTTTCTAAATTTATTCTCTTCTTTATATTAAGCACAAGAATTCCTCAATTTCCAAGCACTAAAGTAATTTTTTTTTCGCTGCCCATCCAGGGGTATGTGTGCCAGTGCCTGAGCTCATCAGTTGCTCATCTTCTTGTCACCTCGTTGAGACAAGTCTTTTTGAAAAAGATTTCCTTGCATTAAATTTTGACTGGACTAAATCACTTCTCCTCAGGACGTCTCATGCCATCCAACTGTTAGGCAAAAATAAATTGCATGCTGGTGAATACAGTTTACTGCGATATGCAAGCAGCAGCCAGAGACCTCAGGATCCTGTAGGCATGTGGGGGATGTGCAGATGTAACAGGGAGCTAACCGGGTTTTGATGTGCTTGTGAAAGGTCTACCAAGCACTGATGGTGTGGTTCTGCTTCTTTATTAAAATAACTGCTTCAGATTTGCCTTTTTTTGACTCCGTACTACATTATGTGTAGAAATAATGTAGAAGTAAGGAATCGTTAGTCTTGTGATGGTGGTGTTGCCATCTGGAAGGTGCTGTCATCCCTGATCCAAAGAGTCATCTGAAGCGCAAGAGAGAGTCAATGCGACTTCAGCTCCATACTTTTCCGAAGTAAAACTGGGGAGTAGAGGAAGAAAATACCATTAAACTTTGGGGCCATGTGGGTTATATATAACTTCGGGGTTACATGCACCAGCATGATCACTCTTGGAATACAAGTGCTGACCACTGAAAAAAGATCACACAGCACTTAGGTTGCAAGTGTCGTCTTTTCTTAACTGACAGAAGAGCCTGCTCGTGCAAATACATCTATTGACCCGAAGCCAGCAGTACTTTTGTAGTTATTTACTTTTTGCCATTCAGTTTTCTATGAACCTTTGGCTTCCTGCTGTGTCTCGTCTCCATTTTTGTCATGTTTGCCCTGGTTTTTTTCTTGCCTTGGCCACTAGGACACCCCTTTTTGTTAGCGGCTCTCCCGCAGAAGGCACTCAATATGGGTGAAGGGCATACATCAAACCCTAAACTTGCCATCGGTTCCGTGGCACCCAAATAGCAGCTGAAATAGTGTTTTTTCAGTCTCTATGGCATTTGTTGTGTTTCTTTTAGTCAGGACTGGAACTGATGCCTGTTCTTCATTTAGCAGAAACCTGGCAGTGCTGGGGTGTTGCCTTGGCCAACGCGACACCTGAACAAACCTTGTGTGCTTAGGAAGCCTCAAATGGTAGGTGATAAAAAGGAAAAGGTAATTAAAAAGCAAATCCTTATAGAACCTCTCTCTTCAAAGCTTATGGGAGGGTTGTGACGTGCTCTGCAGAAAAATGAGCAACTGGGGAGGCGAAGAGAGCTTGAGACAAGGGAGGACAGCAATGAGGAGGTGGCTTTTGGGCAGGCAACGCTGACCTTGGGCATCTGCTCTGCAATTCCTGTGACCTCAGGCGTAAGCAGCCCAAGTCCCCACCGGACTGCTATTTCCCAGTGCCTCACAACTTGTTTGAACAGGCAAGAAATGTTTATTAGGGGATTGGTCTGGGAATGCTCAGGCAGGAAAGGGTCCACACTGGTTGCAGAGTTGCAGTTCATGTGTTAGTTTAAACGGGGCTTCTTCTTCTTCTTCTTAATCTGAATAATAAGTTGCTAAAAGGTAAACTAATACTGGGGAAAATGAGTCAGCTTCCTATTAAAAAAAACATAGGGTTTGATCTACTTGAAGAAACATTCGAGGAATTTGAAATACACTGAATAATTATGGCAGTTAAGGTTTTAATTTTATTTCATTCCTGCTTACCTCTGGGTATTAAATTGCACTAGGATTATAAGGTTTGCAAGTGATGTTTTACTTCGGAATTTCCCTCACGATTTTTTCTGTCTTGAAGGTCTGTTAATATTTTTTTCCTTTCTTTCTGTGGGCTAATCTTTGAATGCCTGGAAAGGAAGTGTGCTTTTTGACTGGGAGCAAGGCAGCCATAGAGAGGAGGATGTCAGCATTGTACAGTCCTTCTCCCACCACACCCTCTTTCCTCAAGGAGCATCACATTGTGCTGTCAGAATAAGAGATGACTTTGCAGTTGCTGGAGTTGAGTTGTTTACTTTGGCTTCGTGCAGCATTTCTAGGAATACATATGATAATTTTCATTTTCACCCCCTTCTGCTGTGTAGTTGGAAATCCATGAAATGCATGTTTCTGAATGTCATCTTCTGCAGTAAACTAATCTGTAGTTGCAAGATAATACAAGGCTTTTAAGATGTTACTTTTGGGGGAAGAATGGATCCTGCCCTGTGCTTCTGTCTTCCCACGTGACAGTGGCTTCTTGTTGCAGCTGCATAAATTTGCAGCCTGTTAGCATTAGTTTGATTACAAAGGGCACTTAATAAGTCTATGTCTGTTTGTAATGATTGAAAATAATATTGGGTTTTGTAATACAAAGAAAAGGGAGGTTGCTGCTGATATCATAAATGAGAAAACCATCGCTGTATTTTTATTTGCTCTAAATGGCACTATGGGAATAGCACAGAGGTTTTGAGAGATGATCATTTTTCCCAAATGAAGCCATGGGTCCTCTTTCCTGACAATGTGTTTTTCAGTCACAGTATCTCCTTTACCGGTTCACCATGACGTACAGTTCTCAAACTGGGGGAGATGGATGTGACACCTCTAGACAAAAGCTGCTCAGTCTGTGAGCACAGAGGTTAAGAAAGCAAAGGGTAAAAGGACAGAGTATTTCTTTTCTCTCCTCTCTCTCTGGGCCCTGTGCAGAGGGATTTACAGCAACAAGCCCAGCTAGTTCATTCAACAAGAGCGTATTGCTGTTATGATAAATTTTGGCCTTGATTATTGCACAGCTTAGAGGACTTGCCTGTTTGTGGTGACCCAGGGGTTGTACAAAATGCTTGAGACAGGATAGGAAATGTTTAACAATCTCAAAAGCAACAGCATTTTTTGCTCTTCCTTGCCCTCTGCTTGCATCTGCGAAGCAAGGTTTTGTCATGTCAAGTTCTGCAAAATAGCCACCAACAAATCGGTGAGTTCAAGCAGTCTGGAGGTCTGTAGACCCTAAGCGACTTAGGGGTAGGCAAGAGGCAGAGGACCATCTGCAAGACCTCTTACTGCTTCCCACGCAGGGTGGGACAGATGTGGTATTTGAGCTGACTGGGGAGGGGAGACTTCAAAGTGTTTTGGTTTTTATCCTGGGGTGACGTTGGGGTGTGCATGTTGGTGGCTCCTGGGTAAGTGCTGTACCTCACTTTAAGGGTAGGGCTTGTGTCTGTGCATCAGTGAGGGCAAATTTGTCCTTTTCTAAGTACACGTAATTCATCTTGCATCCCACGCATGAATTGGCACGGACCCTTTGCCTCGCTGTTCATTTGGAGTGGAAGTAGTAATGTTGTTGGCTTGGGTTTTTTTCTTGTTTGAGCTTGGCACATGCACCCTACTTATAGTTTTAACCCCATTATTAGCCTCATCTTTCTAATAATTTAAAGTATGACGCTATTACTAGACTTTGAGAGCTAGACTTCATTTTTATCGACCTGACTTAGTCTAAGCCAGATCTGAATGCGCAGAGGATACATTGACTATAGAACTCGGGGTCATTCAGCAGAAAGCCTCTCTTTGCCTCCTGTTTGGATGGTTTGCCTCAGCCTGTCCTAAATCTGCTCAGTTTGCGTAAATATTTGTTAACACCTCGGAGGAGGGGGACAGACCTCCCCTTCCACCCACTAAAAATCCTCTTGTCTCGCTAATATGTGTCACCTTCAACTCATTACTGTTGCTGTTGATTCCCATTGGTTCTTTTGATATTTTTAGGAGCTCAGCCTGGGCAGGGTGACCTTCAGCCAGCAGCTCGCTGTGGCCCAGCCCTGTCCCTGCATGCTCGGCATCGCTGATGTACGACTTCCCTTCTACACTGCTTTCTACTTGCACTGAAAACAAGCCTGTAATTTGAAATTGCTTTTTCAAGAGGACCCTTTCAGGAAGAATTCTGCAGATTACAATTCTGAAAATTAGATGATCATTTTTATTTTTTTTTTTTTTTTAACAGCAATGAATTCTGTTTCAATCTGAAAAATGATAAAATATCTGGCCTCTGCTCTGGCCCTTGCTTTGGATACGAAATGCATACAAACCCGCTGCTTTGCAGTCCTCGTGCGAGTGGTACCTTGTGCAGAGTGTCTCTGCTTCGAGTTGTCCTAAGCTTGTTTATAGGATGGTAAAGAAACTTTTCTTAGTTCTGTGTTGTTAAATATCATACTTCCAGTGCTAACTGCTGGGTAAGAAAAAACCCTCAAACTTAATCATCATAGTGAAATATTTTGAAAACGGTGTAGAAAGCAGTATTTTTTTTTGTGTGCATTGAACAGTTTTAGTACTCAGTGATGTCAAACGCGACTTTTGGAGCTGCTTAAATAAAGAGTACGTTTTCCTATTAAGTCAGACAACAGTGCTCATTAAACATAATGAGCTGTGGTGCTGCGATGGGCTTTACTATGCTTTACTGTGCCTCCTCGCTCCAGGAAAGACATTGAGGGGCTGGAGCAAGTTCTGAGAAGGGCAGCAGAGCTGGGGAAGGGTCTGGAGCACAGGGGTTGTGAGGAGAGGTTGAGTGAACTGTTTCATCTGGAGATGGTTGAGGAGAGACCTCATTGCTCTATATAGTGGACAAGAGGGAATGGCCTCAAGCTCCGCCAGGGGAGGTTTAGGCTGGACATTAGGAAAAAATTCTTCACAGAAAGGGTCATTGGGCAGTGGCAGAGGCTGCCCAGGGAGGGGGTTGAGTCACCTTCCCTGGAGGGGTTTAAGGCACGGGTGGACGAGGTGCTGAGGGACATGGGTTAGTGTTTGATAGGAATGGTTGGACTCGATGATCCCGTGGGTCTCTTCCAACCTGATGATTCTATGATTCTATGAAAGGAGGTTGTAGTGAAGTAAGGGTTTAGTCTCTTCTCCCAAGTAACAAGAGATAGCGTGAGAAGAAATGGCCGCGAGTTGTGCCCTGGCAGGCTTAGACTGAAGAACTTCTTCACCGAAAGGGTTATCAAGCACTAGAACAGGCTGCCCAGGGAAGTAGTGAGTCACCATCCCTGGAGGGATTTAAAGACACAGAGATGTGCTGCTTAGGGACACAGTTTAGTCTTGGGCTTGGCAGTGTTAGGTTTGCAGTTGGACTCCGTGATCTTTAAGATCTCTTCCAACCTAAATGATTCTGCGATACTTCATGTGTGCTGTTATGAGAGAGTAAAAGAAAATATCAAGGCCAAATTTCTCATTTTTATACCTGATGTTCTCTTTTCTCAAGAAAAGATACTGTAAGTACAGTATGCTAAAACACACAGCCAGGGTTTTTATGTGTTGTTCTTGTTTAGGTCTCATTTCCAGCTAAATATGTTTATTCCAAGACATTAGGTATTCCCCAAGTGACTCTTGTGCTTAAAATACGCTTAAGTAGTCAGTTCATCCCCTCACAGCACCAGTTTAAAGGATAACATGACCATGCATTTTTCAGCTTCTCTTCTGAAATAAATTTGGAAGCCTCTCCAAGCAGATCATTGGCTTAACATGTGAAAATATGTCCCAAAGTTCCCTGAGGATTTTGACTAATGCATTTTCACTGAAACAGAGAAAGTTTTGGCTGGGGCCATGGCTGATATAAATCAGCATAACTTCATTTGCTCCAGCCAAGCCTCTTGGAGTTACACTAGTTGAGGATCCAGGCTGTATGGAGAAAATTATTTCGCTAAATTGACTACTTTGTCAAAAAGATTAACCTGAAACATTTCCGCAGTTTCAGAGTGAATATATGTTCATGGCAATGAAAAGTGTTTCATTCATCAGGATGTGATTAATGAGGGTTGGCAGCTTTTGACAGGAACCCGTATTTTTTTGTTATCGAGCTGATACAGTTTAAGTTTTGCTGTGATATTTTATACACACATTTTAGTAGCTGAAAACACTTTGAGTAACTAATTCCTTCAATTGTAGATTTCCTTTTTAAATTTATGGTCAGGGAGCTTTAACTCGAGTATTTTTATTTATAGCATTGCAGGATAAACGGTGACGGAGCATGGTGAATACGAATAGCCTGGTGATGTTGTGGCAGTGTTTGCACAGGTACATAGTGCAGGTCTAGGTGCCCTTTTAAAACATTCAGTTTTGAATATACACCATGCTGAATGATTTAGCAGTGGTGGTGGTGTGCTAAGTCTTCCCGAAGATGCATTGCCTTGAGTCTGAACGTCTTTGAACCACATACACTGTTGGTAGGTCCAGGTGCATTGTGTATGAGAAGAGAATATGAATATCATTGAAATAAAAAACATTACACTAGAAGAAATGCATAATTTGAGTTAAACATGGAAATTCAATTCTTTAGTTTCCTTTTCAGTTTATAGGGCCATTTTTTTCCCTGTAATGTTTAATGTTTTGGGATGGTTTTCATTCAGTAGTAAGTGTAGAGCAAATTGATTTTGCCTTCATTTATGTACCAGTAGTTGTTTGGTCATATGATTATTTCCTGTGCTTTCTGGCATACCATACGTGCTGATGAAAGTCAAGATAAATGCACTTTTTTTAAACATTATAAACGAGCTTCAAGGAAAGTCTCAGCTGTATCTCAGCCTATATAAAGGGGTTGTTTTAATTTACCTTGAACGTATAGGTTAGATAGAAACATGTATTTTCTGTCTATAATTGGTTTCCTCTCAATCTATCTCCATCTACTAGCTGAAATAGAGGATTTTTATTCCTGTTAGCATGCATCAGTCTAGGCTTGATGCTGCCTTTGTCAAGCAGTAAGCGGGAGGGTAATGGAGATGCAGTTTGTGAGCACATCGTTTGGATCCTGACACAGAAGAACAGCCAACATGTGTGTTTTCTTTAGGTGAGGGGGGGCTGTCCTGTACTTTTGGTAGTCAAAGTTGTTCAAGGAGAACAGTTTTTTCGATGCAAAGAAGTCCAAAACCTGTGGTAGTATTTTCCCTGATTTGTAGGCAGATCTGGTTTATCTTGAGTAGTTGGCCGTAAATCAACCCTGAATTTGTCCTGAATGTAATCATAGAAGAATTTGGGTTGGAAGGGACCTTAAAGCCCATCCAGTTCCAACCCTCCTGCCATGGGCAGAGACACCTCCCATGGGATCAGGCTGCCCAAGGTCCATCCAACCTGGCCTTGAACACCTCCAGGGATGGGGAGTTACTATAGACTTCTGACCCATCACTAAGCCCTTAATGTTCCATTGCTTCTTTTACTGGCTTCTTGGCTGGTTTGAACTTCTTTCCTTACTCCTAATTTAAACTTTTGAATTCTCTGGGCCACTTCAGTCTGGCTGCAAGCTCGGAGTGTTCCGATGTGTTCAATGAGGCTACTTTGGTTGGTTTATGAAGGCGATCACGTTCTGAAGGGAAGTGCTTCTGGATATTTGTTTTACTTACAGGCAAACAAAATGCAGGTGAAATGCTGTGTGGTCTCAGCCTCCACTGAGAGCAGTAAAACGTACAGCATTTTACAAGCAAGGAGCTTAATCAAGAAGCCCAGCTGATCTAGTTTCACTGTATAATACAATTGGAAAGCACAGAAGATGAAGCATCAATCAGAAATTTGAAATTCACCTCCCAAAAAAGACACCTAGCAAGTTTCAGCACTAGAGGTTTGATTTGTGAAAGATTGTGTGAGGCTCTGAGACTTGTCTCTCAATATCGTGTTAATTAAACTGGTAAAGTGCCTATGTCAATGCTACTTCTCTTCTGAAGGTCTAAACAAAAGCCACCATCTGCTACTAAATCATTGCAGAAAAACAAGCCTCCCTCTAGTCTTATTTCCTCTCTGATCCTTGAGGTCATTCTAGTAATTGCTGACATTTCCTGAGCTCGTGTGTAAATTCTATATGACCATAATTTCAGCAAAATTTGTCCAAAATCTCTTGTCATTGGAAAGGTGGTTGAGATGGAGCTATTGGAGCTTCATCTTACACTATGCCTAACAGCAGGATCACAGAGTCCTATCACATAAGGGATTCAATTCTAAAATGTAAGTAGTGGAATAAACTGTTAATTTGGGAACAGGACTTCTCGGGCAGTTGGGCTACTTGGACATCATCTGCATCCAAGCATTCTTGGTGGAGTTTATCATCGTTTCTACGAAGCTGCTCTGTGGGGCCTGCGCAAGGGCTCTTTATTTTGGTTTTGGTGATGTTAATCTGCTTAGCCTCTGCTTGTGCTTGTGACTGTGGGTCTTTCGGCACATTGAAGCCCATCTTGGCTTGGATATTGACGTTACTTTTCAATATTTCTTTTTTTCTGCTGACCTCCTCAGGGCCACTCTGAATGAAAAGTCGATCATCTGCCTCACTGCAAGAAAATTAAATGGTTGTTTGCCTTAACTGGCAGAGGTTCGAGGTGGGCATTGAAAGCCTGCCCAAGTCTGTTAACTGCTGTATGCATATTATTATATTATATATGCATATTATATTATTATCTGTAGCTGTCATCTAGTTACAGTCCTATGTGCTTTTGTGAACAGCTGTGCCAGCTGCCAAACCCTGCCTACTAGTGATTGTGATTGAATACTATTTCCTTGGCATCTGAATTGATACAGAAATAGGACAGTGACTGAAACCTCAAAAGCACAGGAACAATTTCCAAAGAGAGGTGTATGTAGCAGCCATGTGGCTGAAAGGAAAGCTTTGTCTTTAGAAAGTAAAACAACAGGATTTATTATTTATTAAAAGAACAGGTGCTATTAAAAAAAAACCATTTTGGATGAGTCTTTAAACTGTTTTACGAGCAAAACTCAATGCACGCTTCCATGAGTTATCATAGTTGCATATTCATAGATAACACGGCAGAGCAACTACTGGGAGAAGTCTCCTGTTTTAGGTGAGAATAAGAAATAATTGCATACGAGGTGGCTGTGTATTCCCGATCTAACACCACTGTCTGAAATCCTACGTGGTGAGTGCGGGAGGTGTGCTGGATGCCATGAATGTGATGCATTGTTTCCTCTTTGATAGCAATGTTTATTAGCACTGGTAAAAGGACAGAGGAGATCCATGGGAATCTTTGAACAGTCCATATCTTGGGTGCAAATGCTGCTGTTTCACAGGAGATAGGAGAGGAAATAATTAGCAGTTTGGGGTAATGATAAAGTGCCTGCTGAGCTCAGCTCACAGGATAAAATCAAAGAGGTTTTCCTTTTCTTTTAATTTTAGATTCTGCGTACATGTTTTGTGTATTGAGTTTACTTTTTTATATCTCATTTGACAGAACTAAAAGTGATTCAGGGTAGCTGGTGAGATTTAATTGAATTAAGCTGCAGATAGATAATAAACAATGATGGAATTCTTTTTTCCACTGTGCTAGCTAGCTATGAAATGTCTGTTGTGCAAAACTACTGAGATAGCCTGAGGAAAGGCTATGACTTCTAATATCTCCAGTGTCTGTGATCTACCCATTCTGGACAAGGGAAAAAAGAAAAACATCTTCTGCTTTATTTCTCCACCCCTAGCACTTATCTGATCACTGTGGCTGCACTAGCTCTTTGAAAGCAAAATGAGGATCAGCCTGGTAGGAGAGAGGTAAGCCGTCAAAATCTTTCAGCCCCTGCTTACTCGACTCTTGCTCCAGGTATAACCAGATCAATGATGATTGGAGAGACTGTAGCCTCTCCACCCGAGGAGTTTTCCAGGATATGGCTGCTCAAAACCACAGCTGGAGAGAGTTTGGAGAGAGATTTGGAGAGAGTTGGACCAGGGTCGAATTGAGGTCCATGAATATGCTGCTGATGCTGTAGTGGTGGTCATTTCTGTGGTGTCTCAGGTATCAATGCTCTGTGGAAAGGGCAATTCTAAACAGCCTTCCAGTGAGACATCAGGCTTTTTTTGTGTGTATAGTCCATCTGGAAACCCAAGTCTATAGCTTCTTTTTAGCCTTTTATTCTCAATAGCTTTAAAAACTATCATGTCCTAGTTTCTATTTCTCCTTAGAGCAATGGAGACTATGAGAGAACTGTCTGATTTGAGTGATTCTTAGGAACAGAAATGGTCTTGCAGAGAAACTGTTTTTACTAAATTATCCTGGGAGACGCTCTTAAGAGGCTTTTCCCAAGAGATCCACTAACTAACCTCCACTTTTCTTTGGAACTCAGTTCAGATTTGGAACATGGTTGATGCTCCTCCTGTGCAAACTGATCTGTTTGTAATCAAGTTCCAGGCTGCCTTGGTCTGAGCAGGATGAGGAAACATCTGGCTTCCAAACCCATTATTTTTATAGATTTGGCAGTGTACTTTGCAAAGCTGTTCCCAAGAGAAGACAGTATTCATCCTTGAGAAGAGCAAGCCCTTGTCAGGCATTACCTTGTGTGAAAAGGAGGAGAGTTTTGGAGAAGGAACAAGTTTTGGGGGAAGGCAGGTATGGAGGGAGGTAGGCGAAAGCCCTGGAATGCTGTCTTGGGAAACACCTGGCAGACAAATGTCTGTGTGTTCTGCTTTCTGCCCAAACTACAGGGAGTCTGGTCTCCTTTACGAGCCAGGTACCGTGATCTAGGCAAGGACTGGGATAAAGCTCGGTACCCATCACTGGTGAGGTACCACATTGGGGAACACCATGGATACTGAATAACAGTACGAAAAGTAAATGTGGACATATTGTATTTCAAGGTTTGTTGGGAATACAGTCATGGGATACAGGAAAAAAATTACATTTGAGGGGGTGAAAGTTTTTTTCCATGTCTCATCTGTTGATATTTCTTCTGAAGTTTAGGTACTGCTAATATCAGCTTTTTCCTATGGGAAAAAAATCAAAACATGCCTAGTCCACAAGAAAGAAAGAATAAAAAAAAGAACACTTCCGAAAACCTCCTTTATTTTTTACTTAATGTCTATGAAAATGATTAGTGAGTATAAAACTCCTGAAAATAAGCATTTTGAAGCTTTAGAAATGTAACTTACTGCAGTATGATTTACTAATTCAACTAATTTTCATGCCAGAAATCAAACATTCTACAGGAATTTTGTCTCTGAATTTACTGAACACAATGTATTTAAAAAGCTCTAGGCCAAGCATTATCTCACCCTTGGAGAAAACCAGCCTTCTATTTTGACTCCACACCTCCAAGGACCCCTTGCTTCAGTTCATTCTTAAGGTCACTGATATTTCATTTGCATTCACAGTCAGAAACGCCATAAATTGTTTGATCAAACCCGTTCTTCTCTTTCAGTCTTGCCGCTTGTCTTATGTAATCTCAATTTGGTATTTTTGGAAAGCATGCCTGGCCCGCTGTGTCTTTCACTACAATCATCTTGCTGTGGAAGTCTACAGAGATTCAGGGTCTCAAAAACCTGAAGAAAGACACATTCAGTGCCCCTAGAGAAACAAGCAAGAGTTTTGTGTGGCGTGTCCCTATTTACCCAAAGGTTATGAATTTTTATGCTAATTTTGTGTCAGTCTTGGAGAAAGGCATTTATGAATGTTTCTTGTTGATCTCCCTCTAAGCATTAATTTCACAGAAAAATGTGTGCTTTTGTGCAAACCTCGGAGACTAGGATTTAAAAATAATTACTTTAATAAATTGCTTTGCTGAACACTGCCTGAAATATTTAAAAGAAAAAAAATGCTAGGAAAAAACTTCTCAGAGATATGCGGTTAGAACATAATTGCTAATAGAAAAGATCTCCTTTCTTCTCCTTGTTTTGTAGCCAGAAAGGCTCATCTTGAGACAAATCAATCACCAAGAACTCCAGTCTAGAAAATAATAGAAACACAATTTTCTAAAAGGAGAAAAGCAGAACAAAGTTGCATAGCATTGCCACCAGCCAACAAAAACACTGAGAATAATAGCACTCGCACAAAGAAAAATCAAACCCCTCCTTTCCAGAAAGGTATCATTAGCAGAAATGTGAGCTGAATCGGAACGGAGCTTCTCAGGTTTCTGGCTTACACAGCAAAAGGACTGGCTGTAGAGCTGGCTTACGAATCCTGGGTGCTCTAATATGCTAAGACACTTCTGGTGTTGCTTTTCTCCGTGTAGATGTGAAAAGTGTCTCTTTGGCGTTGCAGTAGGGAAGCAATGGTTCATTCTCTCTTTTTTTTGATGACTTTTCTCTTGCCTGGGAGCGGGCATTGCTTCTTCCCTGTCGTCTCTCCATTTGCCATATTATATTACTTGTTATTCCTAGTAAAAAGAGAAAACACCGTGGCCTTTTCACTGATGATAAAGGCAGGGCTGCATATTCCAGTTGGGACTGCAGTGGAAAAGATTGACACCAAAAGCTTGCACCCATATTTAGCGTCAATATGAATTAAACAGCATCTCTTGTTGAGGGAGCAAATGACTGTGAGCCAGTGATTTCTGGAAGCACCCGCAGCTTTTTCATTCAAGGTATTGGGTGTGTTTAACAACTTGTAAATGGAGCTTGGTTACCTTAGGCTATCCCTTCACCATGCGGTGCCATAGCAAGTACGACCCATCTGATGGGTAGAATTTAAGTACCTCTTGTTTGTAGATTAAAATCTAATAATAGTGTTATTTAAACAGCATTTCAAGATGCATGTCTCAGGTATCCTTCCCTCTTCTGATTTTACATCGAATTATTTTCTGGCTTGTCCAGGGGAAGAATAGTTTGTCTGCAGCATGAATTGAGCAAAATTTTGGGAGACATGTCTATGAAAAGGATATTTTAAAATCTGATTCGCTGGAAGTCTTTAAGTATGCAGCTATTTAAAGCGATAGAATGGGTTGAATAAAACTTCTACCTGCAAATTTTCTGTCTTAAAAAAATGTAGCTTTTGCAAACTGTTTTGTAGGCAATATTTTATTCTGGATTTCACTCTTCATTTTTTATTTATTTAGAAGAAATGGTGGAATTTATTGTACTTGTGCCTTGACATTTATCTTGTTGGATTCTTTTATTATTAGTTCTGAAAGCTACTTGATAGGCTGTGTATTTCTAAATTTTGCCTTCCATCTTATATTGCATAGGCAAGAATTCTTAGTTTAGAAGGAGGACTAAATATGGAATATGCTTACCAAAAGGAAAATAAACCCAAACTGTTAAACTTGTATTCCCTTTGGCTCCAAATCGTACTTTTAAACTATGTTAGAAAATTTTAAGGTCTGGATCCAAGCTACTCTACGGAATGACTGCTATACTGTGAATAATATACACATCCTGGGGTCACCTAGAGGTCTATCCTTTGGTTTGCTGCTGTAGCGGAAAATTAATGACAGACAGATGTTTTACCCGAAGTATTTTTATATCTAGTTCAAAAGCTGAATTTACATTGTTGCTTCTAGCTCCTTTAACTTACAGAAATGTGTTTTATTTTGGTGCCAAAACTAGTTTCAAAGGCGCCAGCCAGCTCAGCTTTCAGAAATCAGACCGCGTACTGTTCGTTGCCTTTGGCAATGACCTATAGACTTGCCATAATATTTTCAATTGCAATGAAAGGATTTTCGGTATTTTTGACATAATCCACTCATAAACACCCGCTTATGGGCGTATGAAATGGTATTTTTTAAATAAATACACTTAGTGGCTTTCGTGTTCACCAGAGTTACAGATGACATTCTCAGATTTTCTCAGGCTTGAGCTCAGGGTATGATTAGAGAGAATTTCCTTGTTTGTAAAGTCCCTGGGCCTTACACTGTAGAAACAAGCATAAAAAAATGAATGACTAATTAAAATCCCAGTTCAGCTCCTCGGCTGCACTGTCAGTGGGAAATCTTCCACCTGGGACTAACTTGCTGGGAGAAGATACAAGAGGTATAAACTAGCTGGTTTTGTAGCAATGGTTTGAGGCTGTTAATACAATCTTAAAACTTCAGTGCAAAATCAATTATGAAGAAAAGAAACAGGCACTGAGCAGGCAAAACATTATTACTTTAAAGCTATTCATTAGGTATTGATTGCACAAAGTCTCTACTGTCATAATTTTTTTCCTGGTACCCTGTTCAGATGAATATGGAGAAATTCAGCAAGATTCCTTCTGCCTAATGGCTGTTCCTGTCGACAAGCTGAGATTTGCTGGATTAAATCAAGTATCTTATTTAGTACTACAATGTAATTAAAGTACATGCTTTCCAGTTGAGTATTCTCAAATATTGTAGTATTTCCCCTTGTTTGGTTAAATAACCAAAGCACTGTTAAACCTTTTTTGACAGCAAGAGGAAAATTTAAGCAAGTATAACTGTATTTCTATTGAAGGCTATTTGAGGATGGGGGAATCAATATCATTCAGGTAGGAGGTTGTATAGACTTCATCCATTGCCTGGAGTCTTCAAATGAGGGACAAGTGTTGTGTTGTGTTATGTTCAGAGGTTAGCTTTGAGATAGCCCTTCTGCATTTTGGATTTTGCTTTTATTTCATTGGAATCTCTAATAAACAACGATTTTCCTAAGAAATTTCAAGCTATGTGAGACAGACTCAGGTTTTCATAAATGTGTATTGATCTTTTAGACGTCTGAAAAGGGAATTGATTATCAAAGGCACTGTAGCGATCCTTTGAATACTAGATGTTTTTTTAAGGAGTCTCCTCTTGGGCATTTTCAGAAGGTGACATATTGGAAGTCAAATGTTAATTTGGAAAGTCTTGGCTTGGTCCTGGCAGAAGTGGAGCATAGTTAACCCAGTCCAGTGGAATAGTGGAGTGCCTTGGGACACACGTGGGTTTTTCTGATGCTTGATAGTTTTGAAGCCTTTTGGTATTTTATTCTGAATTCTAATGCAATCTCTGTCTTTGAGCTTATTTTTTTTTCATGCCATACTGAAATGTCTTGTTGGTTTAATAAATTGCCTAACTGCAAAAGAAAGCCTTGTTTTGATATTTATGTTATCATTTCTCTATGCTTGAGCAAACATTTACTTCAGTCCAAAAAAATGTGGTAATTGGCAAATATACTGAGAAATGTTATAGAAAAACAGTGTGTGTTTATTTGCGTGATAGATATAAATGTTTTCTACAGTTTGCTGGTTCCTTATCATGTGCATGTGTTGGTAGGAAATCATATCCTCTCATCTTATTAAAATGATTAAGTATAGTTTGCAAAATTAACTGCTGGTTGAGTCTATACCGTGTACCTATTGATGATTTTGATGTGCCTTGCTGGTTTTAGGAATGGTGCATTGAAAGCAAACAGAAGCAGGTAGAAATGCATGTATTTCTTGTCTTTTGCTTTACTTATAGGTAATTTAAAGAGCTTGAAAACCACAGCTTTCATGAGAAAGAAAAGACATTCCAATTTATTGAAGCATTTTTATTTTCAGGTTATGAAATAGCTGATTTGTTTAATCAAATACCAAGAGGCATCTGCAGTCCTGATAACCCAAGACGTTAACTCTGCGCAGACATTATTTTTGCTTACAGTCAGAAGAATAGGAACCTGACAGGGAAATAATGTGCTTTAATGAAGTATTCATCACTTCTCCCCATTTTTCATCATTAAAACATCCATTTCAATTTAGAAATGGACCTGAAAAGTCATGAAATCTACCATGCAGAACAGATGGTTTTCACTGCAGATGGAAAAAATTCAAGCTGCTCCTGAACAGCAGTCTTATGTATTTTAAGCAATTAACTGCTTTTCTGGAGGTGTAACAGGTCAATTTTTTTTTTTTTTTTTTAATAATAGATAGCAGAGTTTAGTTGCCCATAGTGATTAACTTCAAATTTTGTTTTTAAACCAGCTAAACCAAGTTCATATTTGAAATGCTACATTTGATGAAACATACAGTATACCTTTTTGGTAGAGTTTGGGGTAGGCAGGATCTATGTCTTGTGATTTTTGTGGTTTTATCCAGGTTCTTTCTGAGTTCTGACTGGAGAGGCACTGTTGGGTTTTTTTTTTTTTTAAAAAAAATATCCTTTTCTTATAACCACAGCAATTGAGTTTCAGTGTGGGATTTGTAATCTTGGAGGTTCCTGGCTGCCTGCAGCCATTCGTTTTGAGCTGACTGGGGTGTGAATGTGTGTGATGCTGTCAATATATAATGTGGATTTCTCTGGGATACAGCCAGAGAGTTGCTGATTCTTTCCTGCTGCCTGACCTGTTGAACTGAAAAGAGTTTTCCCCTTGGCAACTCAAGCAATAGAAAACTCTCTTTGGTTTTTGTATCGTCTTTTTGGATATAATTTTTGTTGTTTCTTCACCTGAAGCTTTCTCTGAAGTGGTAGGGACTTCCTGAGACTCCTGTTCTCGTTGGCCACTGTCATAGTTGAGTTTCCTGTCCAAGTCCCCTGTTTTTCTGCATGAGATTCTCCTGCTGGTTTCCTACTGCTTCTTCTGGAGGTGGGAGGACCAGTTGCTATTACTCAATGTTTCTGTAAGATTAGCTTTAATTGGCCTGTTGTTTGTTTGTTGTGATGCTCATTGCAGTTGCATTTACCATATGGTTGAATTTCACAGGAGCACGACCTGTAGGAGATGGTATATATATTGCTTTTCTTCTTATCCGATTCTTACGACGAAGCATTTGAGGGTTGTTAATGAGATTTCATTGGATGAAATTCAGCCAGGCAGATTGTAGGAAATGGGTGGGCTGATTGGTCTGGTCTGGACTGATGAATGGATCTGAAAGCTTGGAGGCATCACTTATTTCTGGGATCTGTCCCTCCGGTAAGCCTTGTTCCAGCAGGACAGGGCCGTGCTGCAGGTTGTAGGAAGTCTGTTGTTTGCAGTATCAATGTCTGCATAGCTCTTCCAGCAAGGACTGCTTACACAGAGTTTATTTGTTATTGAATTGTAGCCTTTTGTTAGAAACGTAGCCAGCGTCAGCTGTTCTTTTTTTACTGTGGATGGAGGCCTTTAGAAGTGGAGATACAACGTGCATGAAGAGAACACCTTGCATTGCATTTTATTCTCCAAGATAATCCTTTCGGGAGTGTTCCCAGATTTTTCTGTGAGGCTTTAGAGCTTCCTAATAACATGCTTGGGACCTGTTGAGGAATTCTTCTTTTTGTTTTGTATTTGTGAGATCTGGGGGATTTACTCGTGTGCTTTTCTCACAGTGCAACGCTAGTTAAACTGATGTCGGTGTTCATTTTCCAAGACTGCATTGCCACTGCCAAGATGGGGTTTGACCCAAGATGGTTTTATGCAAGACAAAACCCTTTCTGTTTTGCGAGAGCTGCAGATCAGCTTCTCGCTGTCAAAGATTTAAGCGGTGGATGCTGTGGCCAGAGAGATTTAAAAGGTTCCAACTCTGGTTATTTTGGAATTGAAAATATACAGAGGCACTTTACATTCCATGTTCATCAGCTCCCAGAAGATTAAATATGTTTTTGTAGTATTTCAGACAGTGTGACCCCATTGGATTGTAAAATCCAGCTAGGGTGCAATATTTAACACAGCGATGCCTTCATTGCGCGCCAAGCACATTTTCCGATTTATAACTGTCGGTGTTTTGTTCTGCCATTGTTTCTGCAATATCAGCCGTGCTCCAGCCACATTTGAGGAGCAGACGTGTAGCGGTAGCTTAATAAAGAAGGTTGACTTGACATCTAACTCTTTCAATAGAGCTGAAGCAGCTCTCTGAAATCTGGAGACAGGTTTTATTTGCATTTTTAGGCGAGGCTCTATTTAACCCATTAAAGCCAACTTTTCAAATGGTTTATTAGACTTCTTTTTCTTTTTCAGCAGCAATCCTGTCTGACAGGATCCAAGTCCAAGAGACTTCAAAGGGTTTTTCCTCAGCTCTGCCACCTCCTTCTGCAGCAATGACTCTCTGGCATGGTTTCACTTGTGAAAGCCCAAGGGAAGGTGAGGACCCAGGGCTTTGACAACTCCCCCTGCTGTCCTTCTTGTTTCTCGAGATCCAGAACATTTCCATTGCTGCTCTTAGCGTGGAGGTTTTGGGGCAGAAGGAGGAATTTGGCAATATTGTTTGGAGATGTGCAACAACTGTTAGATTTTGGACAAAAGGGTTGGTTTTGCTTTGGACATTACACTTGGTGCTGATCTACCATTTGATTAATGAACCTACAGGTGGAGAAACCGAGATTCGGGTATCCATGCTCCAAGTAGGATAAGGCAGCGCTGCTGCCGTGGTCTTCTGGTTTGCTTGTTGGAGGGATTTTTTTTTATAGGAATTATTTTGATAGGGATTATTTTGATAGGAATGGTTGGACTCGATGATCCGGTGGGTCTCTTCCAACCTGGTTATTCTATGATTCTATTTGGGATGATTTGCTTGGAAGGGGACGTTTATTTTTTTTGCTTTGAGTGTTTTGCTGCATTCCTGGTCTGCAAATTGCAGTCTACGCAAGAGGAGCTACAGTTGCTAGAAGAGTTGCAAATAAATCCGTCTTCTTGAGGGACAAAGAATACCCTGTTTTCATGATGCTGGAAAGCTTTAGGCTTTCCATGCTTTTGTCCCTCCCGTTTTCAGGAGGTGTGTCAGTGTGAGGTGGATGCTGCTCCTGGGACATGTCTCTACAGATAGTCCTGGAGAGATGCAGACAGCGGTGGGTAAATATATTGCTATTCTGCAGGGAGTTTCCATTTGTGTGTTCTCCTACGGGCTCTTCTTTACTACTAAGTGTTGTGTCTGCAGCTGTTTTTTGACTTTTGTCATTTATCGACACGAAGAGTTAATAAGCTGTGCTCAGCTTCTGCAAGTAGAGTGACCAGGTATGTGAGTTTTCTTCCTCACTGTACACACAGATTGGACAAGCTGGCATAACATCTTAGCAATTAGTCGTGACTCGGAATGAAATAAATACCAAATCCAAAACATCCGTAAAGAGGCGCCAGATAAACGCTACATTCGGATTCAGTTTGCATATTTTTAAATTGCTCCAAGAGGATTAGCAAAATCCTGCAAACATTGGACTTAAGGACCATAAAGAGACAGGAATTTCACATAACTTCAGGATTTTTCTTCTTATGCTAATAAACCAATAGCCTTCACAACTGAAATATTTTACTGGCATGTCAAATATCTCTTTTCAAGCTAATGAAACAAAAAGCATCTGCACCTCTTGACTGCTGTAACCTTGCAAGTTTTGATAAATATATGCAGAAGAAATGCCACCAAAGAGCATAAATACTAAACCTCCTTCTCAACTTACTACATTCACACAAAATTTCCTAATATATTTAAATTATATAAACAATGCTTAAATAAATGAACTAGGTGGACATATTTACTCCCCTAGTAGCTTCCTTGCAGTTGTTTTCAATATTTCACCTGTAAACCTAAAGCGCTTCCATATTTTTCCCTCAAATATACAAAAATAAATAGGAATTCCAAAATCACTGGACTTGCAAAAAAAAAAAAAATTATGTTTTGAAGTTTAAAGCTTTGTGAATCTTAAAGCTGCAAGTGTATTTTGTGAGCATAGGGCCTGTATTTAATACAAGGGCATTGAGCCTTGCTGCAGGCAGAGCAGCCACCCATCTCTCTCTTCTCCACACGTTTCTGGGTTGTGTCTCAAGAGGCTGGATGTTCCTCCAAGGACCAGATTTTGCACTGCGGCTCTTTGCCTCAGCATCTCAATCCCAAACTGTGTTATTTAATGACTGGACATGGGCATTAAGTCTCAAAACATTACAAACAGTTGCAGAATGGTTTGTTTTGGTGGCGTGTGGCAATTTGATCATAATAGAGGACAGACACAAACCCTCAGGTGGGAGAAAATCCATCCTGCTCAGTGTCACAGTTTTGTGGGCTTCTGGAGGTAATTGCAGTCGCTTTCTGCTCCTTTCTAATTAAACATTCTGCCTAGCCAGAAATATTTCCAGACTTGCTGAAATGCTTCAAGGCTAAGGGAGCCTGGGACAACAGGAGCTTTCGTCTGTGAATAAGCACGTTTGAAATAAAAGCTTGAAATTTATGTAGGGAAATGGTGCTTCTCCCTGCTCTGGGTTATGAGCAACAATGCTAGCGAGTGGCAGGGTCAGGTTTGGGTTTTCTCATGCAAGGTGATTATTGAGTCTTCCCTGCGTGCAAATGAAAGTCAAAAGTAGGGCCTGAGTCCCAGCAAGAGCTCATAACTTCAGGGAAGTGTGTTGCTTGAGCTGTGTGGGCTGTGCCCTGCATGTAAATGAACCAGGGCGCGAGTTTGGCTGGCGTCTGATATGCTCAGTCGTCCAGATACTCTGATTGCTCATACACAGCTCATCCTCCTGTCTGGGGAGATAATTGGATTGCTTTCCCTCTCCCTTCCCAGGGAATAGGACTTGCGATACAAATTTCCTCCGTGCTTTGAAACAGCTTGGAGCTTTTCCATTGCAAGGGGAAAAAAAAAAAGAAAAGCACGCAGAAGTATCTGTGCAGAATTGCAGGCAATCCTGCAACTCAAAGCATATTTATGGACTTCTGAGATCATGGGTGATGTTAATAAAACATTCCTTGGCATTTGAGTCCCTGCTTTCCCTTTTCATTAGTTGCAGAGGGTTGCTTGCTGAGATATCTCACTAGAGAATCGGTGAGTCCTTTTGCACTCTTGCTCGGTACTGGGAGCTCTTCATTGAAGTGGCGCACATTGAGGGGAGGTGGTAGGATGGCAGCAGAACTGGTGCTTCAGAGTGGTCTTTGGAGAAGGTTTATTTTTAGTCCTTTTCTGCAAGCTATAGGAAAGAAGGCTGAGACACAAAATCTTAGCTTAACCCATTGTGGCAGTGAAAGGCAGCAGCAGGCTCCAGGTTAGCATCCAGGGTTGAGGGACCTGAGCTTACTTTGGGCCTGATATCAAATACGTAATCATGCCTGTCAGACTTGCAGATGTGGGTGTCTGTGAAGTCATGGTCCTCTGCGCTGAGAAAAATCTCTTTGCTGTTATATCCTTTAAAATGGGAGGATAAACCCTATTTTTGCCAGCTTTTCTGTAAGATGGAGTAGTCCAATACCACGCAATGGCCACATTACTCGGTGCCCACCACATCACATCTTTAGTGAGCCTACAGTAGTTTTTAACTCTGAGAAATTCTCCTAAGCCTCAGTCTTCCCAAGAGATTTTCTGGTGTACTCAACTGTGTGCAAACTGATCTCTTCAAGGGATTGCTTCCTTTAAATTGTTCATGTCTCTCATTTGCAGCTAAGCTGGAGGTAAAATCACCGAACCGCTGTGAAAAGGGAATAAGCCATTTCAACCTTGGCAATAGTTTAGGAATACAGGAAATACTGTAAGAGAGCTTTTTCTCTTAGGTTTTCCAGTCTGGTGTGTAGATCAAAGGAGCCTTGATACGCGCTTGAACTCTTGGATGCTTATCTGTACAAAACTATACCTCTAAACCCATTGAGATTTTCAAAACACTTGCTCACAGGAAATATTTATTGTTGGAGATGGCCTAGAAATCCTCCAGAGTTTACTTTTAAATGTCTCTTTTCCAAAAGAAATATTCCACAGTTGAAAATGCGGGGCATGAAAATGACTTTCACACAAACATATGACTTTCTTGGGTTTTCCCATCTTCTTCCTAATCCCAAACAGACCTTATGAGGCAGTTACATGCTTACTTTCCCTTCCTTTAAAAGCTTTTTTAAAACTCAGAGTAATGTAGAGGTGAGTAAGAGAACTGCACACTGGAGTTGACTGCGGATTGTGAAAGTGCCACCACTTTTGCTTGTTATCTTTGGAAACCTACTGAGAGCGGCAAATAGCAAGTTGACTCTTGCCCTGCTTCGTTCCCCATAAGTACGTGATGGTCACAGGTATCACCATGCATTGGCATGACTTTAGGGCTAGGGAGTCCAGCATATTTCTGTGCTGTAGTTTGTTGACGGCTCTTAGAAGGACCATGAATTCTAGATACTCATAGAATCATAGAATAACCAGGTTGGAAGAGACCCACTGGATCATTGAGTCCAACTACAAAGCAGAGCAGATGCAGTACAGCATTCAGAATCCAACAATGTCTTGGGCTGCATCAAAAGAAGTGTGACCAGCAGGTTGATTCTGCCCCTCTGTTCCTCTCTTGTGAGACCTCATCTGGAGTGTTGTGTCCAGTTCTGGAATCCTCAACATAAGAGGGAAACGGAACTGTAGGAACAGGTCCAGGGGAGGCCACAGAGATGATCCAAGGGCTGGAGCACCTCCCATAGGAGGACAGGCTGAGGTCCAAGATAATAGTGCAAATTCTTGCGGACTTCTCAACATTGATCAGGGAGCTGCACACAATTCCTCTACTACCATGTTTGAAAACACTGATAAAGTTATAAACTTGTGAAGATAGAAAACCTAAAGGTGTTTAGATCTGATCTACATTTCCCTGCATGAATTCTCTTCTCCTGTGGCAAACCTGGCAGCCTTTACGCGACATCCTTCAGGAGAAACTGCTCCCTCCTCATAAACATTACAGGGCAGAGTGCTTGCTCCCCAGCTAGTGCCTGTGATCCAAGCTGCACATGTGGAATTCTTAATTGCCCTTCTCCCCAAAAATAAGAATCAGAAGCAAAGAGTGGCCTCGAACTGCTGTGGGATTTGAAGATATTAAACAGGATATGAATTTCACACAGGCAGCTTGCTGGAAGCCAGTGGAAAGAGGAGTATTAAAAAGTGTAACTCAGCTCCTTCTCTTTGGTGAACTGTGCTTCGCGTTTGAAATTAGTCCCTTGAAACATGTCTGTATTTTTGTATATTGGAGATGAAAAGTTGAGGTCAGCCTTGTAAAAATGCATAAATGATTTGGAAGCATGGGGACCTTTTAAAAAAGTGATTATGTGTGCCAATCATCTTCAAGGGTGTTTAGGTTTGTAAGCAGCAGCCCCTCACGGGGTTTGTGTTGGCTGCTATTGCCCAGAAGACATGCGAATCTTTTCTTGCTGGAGGACAGCGGTTCCCTTTTGCTGTTAGTGCTGGCTTGCTGGTGTTATTTTTGCATGAGGAAGACTTCTCATTGGTCAACAAAGTGCAACCTGACTTGTTTTGACACGTTTGGAGTTGGCTGCCTTGCGACCTTGTGAGAACCTGGATTACAGCCCTGGGATAATTCAAGTCTTGGGGAGCTTTTAGTACCCTGGGTCTGTCTTTCAAGATATGGCTAGCAGGACTATGTACTATGAGTTACTGGTGAAGCTTGTTCAGGCTCAAACCACTATTGATGTGAGCAGTAGGTCCATCCAAAATTTTATCCGTGGTCCTTAATGTCTTTTATGCTTATTGGTCTTTCTGCTTTTTAAAAGTTCTGCCTGGTAACACCAGATGAGAACTGGTGTGGGTTTTTTTTTTAGTAGAGCAATAGTATTTTTATGAACTTCGCTTGCATGAATGTGTGCTGTTTCTTGAAGAAGAAAGATGTTTCTGGTTGACCTTTAGAGATCTCACCCCTATTTACTTGTAGAGAGAAAATGGAGAGGTTCTTAAATAAGTGTATATGAGAAATATCTGAAAATGCTCCAAGAAAGGCAGAGCATGAAGTGAGCAAAGACTGTTGAAGCAACCTTTTTCTTTAAAATAAGCTTAACTCAAAACGAGTGGCAAATAGCTCAAACGTTAGCGTGCATAATTGAATATTTGAATACTATGGAGTGGGTTCCTTGGAACAGATCTGGCTTATTTATGATAAACTTTTCACAGAATCACAGAATAACCAGGTTGGAAGAGACCCACCGGATCACCGAGTCCAACCGTTCCTACCAAACACTAAACCATATCCCTCAGCACCTCGTCCACCCGTGCCTTAAACACCTCCAGGGAAGGTGACTCAACCACCTCCCTGGGCAGCCTGTTCCAGTGCCCAATGACCCTTTCTGTAAAGAATTTTTTCCTAACGTCTAGCCTAAACCTCCCCTGTCGGAGCTTGAGGCCATTCCCTCTTGTCCTGTCCCCTGTCACTTGGGAGAAGAGGCCAGCACCCTCCTCTCTACAACGTCCTTTCAGGTAGTTGTAGAGAGCAATGAGGTCACCCCTCAGCCTCCTCTTCTCCAGGCTAAACACCCCCAGCTCTCTCAGCCGCTCCTCATAAGGCCTGTTCTCCAGCCCTTTCACCAGCTTTGTTGCTCTTCTCTGTACTCTCTCCAGAGCCTCAACATCCTTCTTGTGGTGAGGGGCCCAGAACTGAACACAGGATTCGAGGAGCGGTCTCACCAGTGCCGAGTACAGAGGGAGGATAACCTCCCTGGACCTGCTGGTCACGCCGTTTCTGATACAAGCCAAGATGCCATTGGCCTTCTTGGCCACCTGGGCACACTGCTGGCTCATATTCAGTCGGCTGTCAACCAACACCCCCAGGTCCCTCTCCTCCAGGCAGCTTTCTAGACAGACTTCTCCCAGTCTGTAGCACTGCATAGGGTTGTTGTGCCCCAAGTGCAGGACCCGGCATTTGGCCTTGTTAAACCTCATGCCATTGGACTCTGCCCAGCGGTCCAGCCTGTTCAGATCCCTTTGCAGAGCCTCCCGACCCTCCAGCAGATCGACACTTCCACCCAGCTTAGTGTCATCCGCAAACTTGCTAAGGGTGCATTCGATGCCTTCATCCAGGTCATTGATGAAGACATTGAACAGGGCTGGACCCAGCACTGAGCCCTGGGGAACCCCACTTGTCACTGGCCTCCAGCTGGATTTCACACCATTTACCACCACTCTCTGGGCCCGGCCATCCAACCAGTTTTCCACCCAGGAGAGTGTGCGCCTGTCCAGCCCGGAGGCTGACAGTTTCTCAAGCAGAACGCTGTGAGAAACTGTGTCAAAGGCTTTGCTGAAGTCCAGGAAGACCACATCCACAGCCTTTCCCTCATCCAGTAGCCGGGTCACTTTGTCATAGAAGGCGATCAGGTTAGTCTGGCAAGACCTGCCTTTTGTGAACCCGCTTATTAAGGCTTATTTGAAGGCTTATTAATGCACACTGAGTAAGAGTGTCCCAGGAGGGGCCTGTTTGTGTGGATTCAGCTTCCTATCGCCATAAATATGTATTGTCATGAAGTCAGCTCTGTCGTGAGGTCTGCCAGTAGGCAGCTCCCCAGAGACTGTGGTCTGTCTGTCTGCTTCAGTTATGCCTGCTTGTGCCACATGGAGCTGCTGAGCAAAGTACTACATGCAAGATCTCGGCATGGAAAAGAAAACGAGGCAGGTAGTTGCTGAAAGGGTAGAGTTTTTCTGTACCATTGTGCTTTTGATAGCCACTTTTGCTATAATTTTCCCTTATTATTGCCACTGTGCTAGCCTGTAGGGGTGAAATCTAGACATAGTATTCCATTGCACACCAGAAGCTCTACTACTGGTTCCAGCCAAGGTTTGCAGTGCTGTTACTGCCTGGATTCAGTTCAGTTATCCAAAATATGCGTGAAGATGTGCGCCACAAATTGCATAACAGCTTCCCAGTTTGCAACATGTCATCACTTCCCAAGCTCATTAAAGCGATTCTCATAACTTCGCTTGAAATCTACTCAAATATATTGTGCCCGAAGGCTTTGTTTCAACACTTGGAAACCTTACCAGCAGTGTAGGAGAAGTGCATGTCAGAGGAACGCTTGGAAGCGTTGCTGGGAACTGGCAAGTGCAATATCAGGCTGTGCAGGTGCAGCTGCCTGCGGCACCGTGAGGGCAGCTCTAGAATCATAGAATCATAGAATAAGCAGGTTGGAAGAGACCCACCGGATCATCGAGTCCAACCCTTCCTATCAAAAAAAGCCTAGAGGGGCTCCAGCTTGGCACTGGGCACAGTCCCATCATTGCTGGGTTACAGGTTTCCTGGAGAGGTGTCCTGCCTTTTTTTTTTTTGTGTATGCCTTTTTTTATTATAAAAGGTAAAGACAAATGCCTCTTGACATGTAAATGCTTGGCAGAACTGTGTCAATGCAGAGCAGTTTTCTTTCTCTGGTGTATGACTGTACAGAAATTCAGTGGCTGCTGAGACTGTGCCAGCTGATTGCATGTAAAAGAGAACAATCTGTATGGGTATAGTTTCTAGTTCTTTGCATGTATATGTGCTATTCCTTAGTTCAGCAAAGGAGAATAATAATTACATCCGTCGCTGTTGTGTGTCTCTGAAGAAGCCAGGTCAGCAGCAAAGCTTTCTAAGCATCAGATTGGAGTGTGATACCAACAGAGCTGTGTTGCTCTTGATTAGAACAAAATACTCCTGCAATATAACCCATCCTATGTATAGGAGATGACAACATGAATATTTAATCATGTCTTTGTTAGAATCTATGTGGAGATGCGTGTCTGTGCACACACAGGCTCTGTAGTAGCGATAGCAGGGAATTGAGTTTCCTATTTTGCAGAGCTGTTCTCCTCCGCAGGAAATAGTTTATTGCAATGCAAATTGCCTTTCAATTGATTCTCAGCCAAATCAATTTCTGAAGGGAATTTTGTTATTCTAACAGCCTCTAATACACATCCAGTATTAAAGGTGAAGAACTTGTGAAAAACCTAGCAAAATCGAGACCAGGGCTCTATTACCAAGATAGGCACCTTCTTACTTAACACGCATTAAAAGTGCAGATTTTAATGCCTTTCATTAAGTGCTGTTTATGTGCATTTGTGATTTCCAGTGGATTGGATTGTGATTAAATAAATTTTCTATTAATCTGTTTTCATTGTTAAGAAAAGCTAATTAGTAAGCTTTTTAGCACGTGCCAGATAATGTAAGAGCATCTGTTTTGGTATAAAGACCTGTATCACTTAGGATTCAAGGTTTACAATATATGGCATTGTTATCATCTTCATGTAATCCAGCTTTAAGCTGTATTGAAGTATTCATTTGGAAAAAAAAATTCTAGTAATTAAAATGATGAATATTTTTTCCAGAGAGGCTTTGTGTCTGGAGTGTTGGGAAAAGGATTTATTAAGGGAAAAAAAAATCAACCATCCCCAAGAAAGAAACCCCGTGTAGCCTGCCTGAATAAGAGGAGCTTTTATTTCTAACTCAAATAACCTATCAAGAGGCTTCACTTCCATTACAAGAAGTGTAAGACGTGCCCAAACTAATCCTTTATATTTTTCTGATGGTGAAGGCAGGAATGAGCAAAGCCAACACTACTTTGGTGCAGGGAACAGAGCATCTCTCTCTTTGCAAGAGAGAAAACCAGAGTAATTCAAGATACTCTGGGAGCTTTCCCTAGGGTGGACTTTTAGACATGAGACTGAAGAATTTTGGTTAGGTGCTGCACCGTGGCATTTCAGAATGACCACAAGATGAATTTCCACGATGTGTTGTCCTACTTTTATTCTTCTTCTCTTTTAGTTGGGAGTTTTTTTGGTGTTCTTCAGTACAGCTCTGAATTCAGAGTTTGATGGCAAGTTGTTAATGGATGATTTTAAAGTTTTATTTGGGATGATTTTCTGTGTTTTTGGACTAAAGCTGATTTTCGAAGATAATTTGAGAGAGTTACGTGTCCAGTCCCAAGGAAATTTAAGGGAGGAGACCTGTGCAAAGTTTACATAAACACAGAATTGTTAAGAGGTAGAATTAAAAAAAAAACCAAACTATTTAAACCTTGATTAAAACTAGAGTTAACAAGCCAAGAGATTATCTTTTCATTGCACCTTCCCTAAGGAAGTTTGTATTTGTATGGGAGTTTCAAAATAGAAAAATAGGCAGATGGACTGTTAGACTGCTGCTCAAAGCAGGGATACTGTCCACATGAGGTCAGGTAACCTCTGGCTCTGTTGAATTTTTAATATCTCCAAGGAAAAAGATCACTGTGGAGTTCCTTGAAGGGTGGCCCTTCCTTACTCTCTCTAAGTGGTCAGCTGCGGCACTGTGAGATCTCTGCTCATCCTCATGCTCTTCAGTGTGTTTGTAAATGATCTTGAAGTAGAGGTGGGCAGGAGGTAAAGGTTGGTCAGATGGTGTAGTAAAAATGAAAGGCATGGTAGGGTACTTAGCAACCTGGCAACTGGAATTTTATGTCAGCCAGAACAAAATGGTAAATGTGGAGCAAACAAACCTAACTGTGGATGTTTGACAGTAGGCTCCAAATTAGCTTTGCTACAAATAAGAGTCACTGTGGATCGTTTTGCAAAGAGCTATCAATTCAGTGTCCTGTATCAAAGCTGGATGCATTTTCTAACAGGGGAGGATGCTGCAGGATGCCTGCCTCGCCTGTGTGTGGGACGTGCCACTGCTGCAGCTTTGGGGCTTTGCATATACCCTGAAAGGTGAAGGCATTGAGGGGAGGAGATGGCACATCGCAAGCTGGAAAGCATTGGGTCAGGGCGTGCTAAATGCTCAGCCCTGCAGCTGAAGCTACATAAGTGTGATTTATGACAGCATCGCTGAAGCACCTGGGGCTTTGAATACCAAACCTGGAACCGCACGAATATTTGCAACAGGCTGGTGATTGCGATTGCAGGTCCCTGTGGGCATTAAGCATTCAAAAGGATGCCTTTTTTTTGTGGCAGTGTTCTGTCTTTGATGTTTTGTATATACTAACAAGCACCTAATTTTATCTGTGCTTACTGAAGCTTTTCCAGTGGATTTCTTTATTGTTTTCTATTTTACTAAAACCTACTAGTTTATAACAGCACTTGTAAGACCATTTTGTTAAACTGCTACTGAGGACTAATGCAGAACTAGTTGGTTTTTTTCTTGAAATGAGTGCATTGCTTGAGTTTATTGTGATAGGAAATTGAAACAGTCTTTTGCAGTCTGAAATTCTATACTGTATCACCCAAATTAGGGGCTTTGGAATTGCCCTTTTTAAAACCAGAGACTTCGTGGGACCTAAAGCATCAGCAGGGAAGACAAAAGAATTTACTGGAGTCTGTACACTGTTTCTCTTTTGTAGCCAAGCTTTAAAAAGCATGTAGGAAGGGTAGGAGTGCAACTTGGGGTTTTTGGACTTGAAAAGCATTGAAGGTTTGCTTGCACTTTTGAGAGGTTGAGCTTCATAAGACAGGTTGTGCCTGCTGGTCTTCTGCCTGCATGGGAATAGTTAGTGAGTTTTTCTGCCCGTGGAGGTACCCGAGTGCAGTTCCCAAGTTTGACGACCAAGGCAGTTGCAGCAGTGTTTTAATTTATTAAATTAAATTCATTTTGCTGCTGCTGGCTCAGTTTCTGTATTTTCACAGACTGAACCATGGGAATCCATCTCTGCAAACATCAGTTGCAAGGGGACAAGGGGAAAGCACAGTAATTATATTAATACTCTAAAAAACATTTGGGCTTGGCTGCTTGCACTTTGCAAGCTTGTGGCTGCCTCTTGTACCCTGTGGATGAATACTGCACGTGGCTATTTAAAAGGCAGCAAGCAGAAGTGCAACAGGTGTTGATGTTAACAGCTTTTTAAAATGAGGAACAGTTTACCTGTTTCTCATACTCCTGGCAGCAGCCCTAAAGCCTCCGTTCCTCTGTGCTTCCCCGTGAAGTCTCACTTGAATAAACAAGCACAAAACGCGGGGTTTTGCACTGTAGCATTTTTGCCCACAAAGGTTAACAGCCTCAGTTTTACTTTACTCGCATGACTCAGTGTTTGCAGAATCAAAATGCGTTTGACTGGGATTATTCAGGGTAGGCTCAGCGCTACGCTATCCCGACTCTTAATTTCCAGCTCAGCAGAGCTGATGAGCAAAGATCCCCAGGTTTTGATTTCTTTTTCAAGAGGAGTAATTGGGATCTGTGGACATCCTTTGCCAGACCTCTTTTTGTCATTAACAGCAGCAGCAATGAGATGCTCATCTGTGTGTTAGGCATGCAGCATATTTGAAATGCTTCTGTGAGTATCCTCTGGAGGGCCGGAGAAAAGGCATCTTCAAACCCACCTCTAGCTGCTGCTGAGCTGCAAAGTGGGCCTGTCGGTTTGGCAAATATTTTGTGTGACTTTGTTCAGTAAGAACAAATATATATTAAAATAATAACATCAGTTATGTTAATTAAATAATGAAATCTAAAATCTGCCAAGTTCACAAAACACACGAGTTGAATTGGACATTCTGATGTTGTTTAATAATACTCATGGTCAAACACCGACAGAGGATGCGACTTTCAAATTCCAGATGTTGCATGGGAAACTTCCTTCTCAAAAACTGCTGTTGTGTCTACAATATAACACTTTCTGATACTGCATCGTTTGCATGGTATTGGCACCGATACCCAAATACTAAAGCAATAAAAAGTACTTGCTAGTATTTAATATGCTTAAAATATTGAATGAGAAACCACAATCTGTAGAGCTCCCATTCTTTTTACACATGGTTTCAAAGCATCATATTGTATCTTAAATAAGCTGCAGAGTATAAGTCATGAACATGATGAGGAGATATATATATATAAGCCTTTTTTTTTTTCTTCAGGTAGTTTAAAAGAATGGATACTGCAAAGAAAATGTCAGGATAATTGCCATGAATAATCATATTATAGTAGAGAGAAGGATTGTAACAAGCCCATGTATTAAAGCTAGCCATTTAGATGGAGGAATTTGATGAATTAATTTCATATAGAGTAAAATTTTATTCAGTGTGTAAAAGCCCTCATATTCGGAGAACTTGTCTTGGTGGGACACATAAGAAAGATTGAAATATTTCCAGCTTAAACAACAGAGATGGTGATTTGTGTGCTGTTCAAGGAGAGCAACTCGACAGCTTTTTAGTTGCAATAAAAGTAGATAAGATCCAGCTGGTACAGATAATAATAGCATTTTTTTTAAAAGCTAACCCTACTTTGTTTCACTGATGCTTAAATCCAGTGATGGGAATGAGCAGAAGAGGCACACACTGCATATCTCTCCCATCTGTGGGCTGAGGTGCAGTTCCACAGCTGGTGGTCTGGCTGCTGCACCACCCTCCTCCTTAGCGTGTGGTCCTCTCTCCTCTTCATGCCACAATTTCCTCTCCTGAGATCCCTTTTTGGATCTTAGGGAGACTGAGACATAACAGGAAGAAAACCCCCAAACAACCAAAACAGGGCATGTACTGAGAAAACCAGAAACTGCTGCAGGCGGGGGACAAAGAGGTATTTCAGGTCAAGGAAAGTTGTAGCTACTTCTTAGCATTTTCACATTTGATTATTGTACCAAACCTCAGGATGTGTTATGACATACTTCAGTATCATGGGTTTGGGGGCTTTTTTTTTTTTTTTTATGGTCAATGTTACGCCATGTAGAAGAGAAAAATGGGATTGGGAAAGGAGTACTGTGAAGGGCTGGTGGGCTGGCCCAGCTGTGTTGGTTCCTGCCAAGGGTAGGAGCTGCTGTGGATCATCCACTTTCTTCTTGTCTTTCCTGAGCTCTGCCTTTTGCAAGGTTTTGCAGGTGCTGCCAGCCCAGATGAGGAGCAGCTGTTAAACAGCAAAGCTAATTTTCGTGTAGAAAAGCACAGAAATACTTCACAATAACCAGAATAGATGAGGAAAGTGTAGGAAACAGCCCCTTTCAGGGTGTTATCAGAACCGTCACATCTTCTGCAACTGTCAAATAGGAGGACAGTTTCACTTTGCGGGATTGTGGGCTTCAGGGGACTGTTGTTGCTTCCTTTGCTCCCTTAAAGTATTTTGCAGAGAGCTTTCCAATACCCCTTAATTGTGTTGCTTTATGTCCACCCTGTGCTGCTGAGGCTTCTCACGGAAGGCACTGCTGTCCCCTCCGTCATGCCTTGCCGTGTAGAGACTGATGGTTCTTTCTCCTTTAAGGACTTCCAGAAGGTTTCTCTTGGGTACCCTCTGTTCCTGGTTTACCTGACAAGGAGCTGTGTGCGTTGTCATGAAGAGCATGTACTCTGCGTCCCGTGCTTCCTGAAGGTACCAGCAATGACCAGATTCTTGAAAATATGCCAGTGGTGAAATCTTTCCATTTGACATCCCACAACTTTGGTGCATGCGCAGTCAACATACCACGGGGGAGCTCTCTTAGAGCCTCATGACTGGCAACAAAGTTGGATTTGTTTTGAAAACTTGTTTTGTCTGCCTTAGATTTGGATACTTGTGAGTTTAGGAGATGCAGAGTCTGCCCCTGCTCTCACAGAATCAATAGGTTGGAAAAGATCCACAGGATCATTGAGTCCAACCATTCTTATCAACCACTAAACCATGGCCCTCAGCACCTCGTCCACCTCCAGGGATGGTGACTCAATCCCCTCCCTGGGCAGCCTCTGCCAGTTCCCAATGACCCTTTCCATGGAAAATGTTTTCCTGATGTCAAGCCTAAACCTCCCCTGGTGGAGCTTGAGGCCATTCCCCCTTGTCCTGTCGCACTTGTCACTTGGGAGAAGAGGCCAGCACCCTCCTCTCCACAACCTCCTTTCAGGTAGTTGTAGAGAGCCTCCTCTTCTCCAGGCTAAACAATTCCAGCTTTGCCACTGCTTCTGAATTGCCTGTATTGGGCCCCTCTCTGCTTTCTTAATGGGCTTCTGCTTTGGTGATACCACTTGACAACCACGTTTCAGACGGTCATTTTGCTGTAGTGGGTTGTGAGGGCTGTTGAGCTGTTTTGTTTTGAGGATGGAGTCTGGCACAGGAGATGGGACCTCCCTCTCCTGACCACAGAGATGGGCTCAGTTCAGCTATGAAGTTCATCTTCCCTGTCTTTGACATGGTATCATCAGCCCAAAAAACCCTTCAGGGCTTTGCCGTCTGTTTATGCTAGGACAAGATTTATGTTACGTGTAAACTTCTTCAGACTACAGCAAAACTAAAGTGGAGAGAATCTGCTCCGTTTCATACCAGCGATCATGATGAAACACTGTTTTGTTGGGAGGAGATCCCGTAATACCTACACTTGAAATTCTTGTCCTCATGTCTTGTGCTTTTCCCCTCTCAAATAGCTTTGGTATGTTTGCATCTTATGTGCTCTTGAATATGTTTGAGTAATAGAAACTTCATACACTTTGTGACCTATTTCTCTCCTTGCCCCTGTGAATTGAAGAAGAAAATATTTCATATTCCCGGTAGCGTTTATTCCCTGTTGCTGATGTTGTGACAATAACTTTCAAGGACCTGGTATTTTCACTCAATGAGTATTTCTGTCTTTGTTTTAATTTTCCTTCCACTTTGTAATCTCTTTCTCCCTTTTCTGATGTTGCACAGAAGAGTCACGTCTCTCCTTTACTTAATCACTGTCTTTGCTTAAAAGCAACAACATCACATCCTCTTTCCACTTCGTTGTTTATCATTTCACCCCTGTTTTTTCCTTTCTTCTCAGCTAAACTACCCCTTTCCTTGGTTCTTTTCTGTTTGCCCTTGACATTTGTTTCTTTGAGTCCTTCTCCCGTTTGTGATTGTTGGTGGTCAGCAATTTCTGGACCAGTACTGGAATGTTTCAGGATGGTAAACAGACTTTTTCACCATGGCTGTGAAAATGACCCATCTTTTCCGTGTCCTGAGACTGTCACTAAATACAATCTGTTGGTTTTCAACCCTAGTGTCTCTGGGAGCATCACGGAGTTGTAGTGCAATGTGCTGCCCCCTATTCTTAGTGTAGGTGACCCCAGTTAACGTGTTGCTATTTCAGGGAGAATGTGCATAGGGGCCTCTTGCACTCCCATCGAGAGTTGCACCATCGCTCCTGCCATTCTTCATTTGACCACTGTGTGGATTGCAACGTTTACCTTATTGAAGCAACGTCTACAATTTCTCTGCCATTACATTAGAGCCTACTGTAGAATTTCATTTCCAAAAATCTTTGGTTACATGTGTCTTTGGAAATAAAACAGTGAAGGACCCTGAGGTGTTCGGTACATTGATGTTGCACACTTTGTCTTTGGGTGTCTGCTGGGTTGGTTAAAAGTCACCAGGCTATGGTGACCTATGGTTTTGTGTTGGACTGCATTATGAGGATACGTTGACATTGGAGCAGATAATGTTGGTATATTGGTTCTGCAGTGCAGTTAAAGCACTTAGTGGTCTGTATCCCTGTAGACTACTTTATTTTTTTCACGATGAAAATAGTGCAGCAGTTCTGCTGGTCTGGGACTAGCGCACGGGGGGAGAAATTGGAGTTTACTGATATGTTGGCCTTGACTATGCAAAAATTTGACCAAAGAACATTGCACTGTTAAAAATTTTATCATGCCCTTATAGACTTGAATGCTAATAAGGAAACAGTAAATGGCAAGATGCTAAAAGATAATGTTACTGCCTGGTAACAGTAATTTGCTTAGGGAAGAAGAAAAACAGCAGCATAGAAATTTGTGTACTGGCTTTCAGCAGTGAAGGTTGCATGTGTTGAAAATTTTTCCCACTGCACTTAACACATGCTGAATGCTTGTTTTGGGATGTTACGTGCCTTTAGCCTCAATTTGATGTAAATAGAAACCTCGCTTTGGAAATAACCATTAAAGGCCACTTCCCCCTGCTGTTTTGTTTTACAGAAGGACTTAACCATTTTCATAATGCTGGGGAATATAATAATTCTGAAAGGAAAGTGTGCAAGAAAAAGTGTAAAGAGAAAATCACAGAGACATGGAGGAGAACTGATTCCTTTTTACAGTGGCAGTATCCAGGTTTCCCCACTGGCCAGCAAGAGCAATATGTTTGGAGAAGATTTTATAGGTAGGGCTAGCTATGACTTGGAACGCTTACTTCAAGTTTACTTAATTAAAGACTAAACAAATGAGTTTGAATAAGATTTACCCATGCTGGTATATTTATCTCCTTCTTTGAATTTGTATTGTCTAAAGACAAAGTCCTTCCTCTAGCCTTGTTTCTCTCTTCTGCCCTCCCTTTGGTGAAGGAAGAGGTGTCTGGCAGTAACTTCTGCTCCTTTCCCTCTCTTTCCCAAATGCAAGGGGAAGACAGTGCTGATTTGACCCTGCTAAAAATTATAGAATCGTAGGTGGAAAAGACCTTGGAGATCATCAACTCCAGCCATACCTGTCCACTACCAGATCATACCCCTAAGCATTTCATCTACCCGTCTTTTAAACACCTCCAGGTTTTAAAGGCCACCTCCCTGGGCAGCCTCTGCCAGTGCTTCAGAACCCTTTCGGTGAAGAAATTTTTCCTTATGTCCAATCTGAACCTCCCCTGACACAGCTTGAGGCCATTCCCTCTTGTCCTATCACCTGTCACTTGGGTGAAGAGGCTAACACTCACCTCTCCACAACCTCCTTTCAGGGAGTTGTAGAGAGCAATGAGGTCTCCCCTCAGCCTCCTCTTCTCCAGACTAAACACCCCCAGCTCTCTCAACTGTTCCTCATAAGACTTGTTCTCCAGCCGCTTCACCAGCTTCATCGCTCTTCTCTGGACTCGCTCCTGGACCTCAATGTCTTTCTTGTAGTGAGGAGCAAATGTAATGGCTGGGGCAAAAAAACTCCTTTTTCTTTCACCTTCCATTAACAGTAACATTTCTGCCCGTACCCTTTTGCTGGGATAGAGCTGACGGGATGATTTTAAAGTCCAGAGTGCAAAGCTTTGAGCTGAACTAAGACACGGCACTTCTTGAAGACAGAATAGAGAGGCTGTTGTGATTTTAAATTTCAGCAGTGTTGTTTCAGAGGATGTGATCAAATGACATGCTAAGTGTTTTGCAACACCAGGCACAAAGTCCCTGGCCGCATGTGGGCTGCGTAAGAGCGTCCAGGAGGACTAATCCCTGCGGAAAGGGGATGAACAATGAGTTGCATCCCTGCAGGGATATTCTTGTCTGGAGTTATAGTCTCTCTGGCTCAGTTTAGAGTGACTCACCTGCAATGCCAATGAAGCCAACCACGTGAAAGCTGCATGGCTCTGAGGGAGAGCCTATGCAGATGCTTGAGGATAACTAACTGTTCAATATTGATCTGGATTAATTTTTCCAAGCGTTTCCCTGTAGGAAACCTTAGCTGGGGTTTGAGGCGAAAGGTTTAAATCCCTGAAGTCTGTGTACTTCTGCGGTGTGATTTGTTGAGCAAAGTATTTCTAACTGTAATTGCTGCATAGGGATCAGAGGCTGGGGAGGTTTTTTCAGGAGTCAGAGCAGTCGGAGTGAGAGGAGGAGCTTTTATATTCCTAGGGAGGCTGTGGTTCCTGGGCTCGTCTGTCTTCAGCAGTGGACTAGGATCGGCAGGCTTTCTAGTATACTACAGGCTGTATTTTCTGAATGATGCTTTGTGAGTTAAAGCTGATACCATGAGATATGAGGGGAGTGTGCATGTTGACCATAGTCCTTCCAAAGTGGGACTTTGTTATTTGCTTCTTGGCCATGCTGTTTCATGTGAGTCCTCCATAGCAACCTTCTGGCACAGATGTTAGGAGACGTTGCATTGTATTTAATCTGGAGCCATGCTGAAAATTGCTCCATGCTATGTAGACATAAACCAGTGAAGAAAACGTTTTGATACCTTGACCTCAAACCTTCTGAATCCTTAGCATACATGTAAATGCACATGCACAAAAGTTTATACACACTCCATAAGAAATTCTTCTGTGCTTTTGTCTGAGCAGAAGTGAGTTTGCTGTTTTTTCAGCCCCCTGCTTAGGGGATTCGTTCTGGCTCCTCCGTCAGGTGGATGTGCTGATGGCATTGCTTGAAGCTGTGCCTTGATTTTTGGGTGGCACTTGCAGATGAGAGTGTGCTTCTGTCCCTGGAAATTGTAACAGAAGTGGTTTTCCCTCTGTTGCTACTGTTGGTAACGTGACATGTTTTTGATTGCAGTCTGGTCTAATTTAGATGCCTCTTGCTCCAACTGTTAAGACACCATCTGTTAATAGGCTCTTCGGCACCCTTTTCCCTGCATCTTCTTGGTCCCTCGGTGACAGGTTGAAGATGTTGGTAGCATCTGTCATCATGCCAGCCACTCTGTCACTCACTTGTGTTGCTTTGCCTGGTAGAGGAAAGAGCTTCCCTATATCATGGATAGCCCACATGCAGCAACGGGAGGAAGGAAATGCTCATCTACAAGATGTGGTTTTCTGTTGCCTGGGAATCTTCTTAATATTTTGCACCAGCTCACAAAATAAAAATTCATTGGGTAGTGATGATAATGACTGCTGTTTTAAAACATGCGTTTTAATCTTTTGCTTCTTGCGGCCTCAACTTCAAGGAGAAATGAGCTGCTGTTGTTCCTCTTCTCCCTTTGTCATTATGCTATGCTATGGCATTCTCCCTCTTTCAGACTGCTCTGCCACCCACCCACTCTTCAAATAGCAAATGTATTAGTTCAGACACTTGGGAAGACTTATGGGGTTTCAAACTAGCTGTTGGACACGAGGTGCTTGCACAAGAATTGCAAGCAGAAAAGAGGTTTATCTTGTGCCCGTGAAGCATTAAGCATTTTGTAGAATTATAGAGGGAACATAACTTGTCATCTTGTGTAACATTGTGCCCACCCACCTGCTTCAACACAGAGGAGATGGGTGTCAGGGCTCTTGTCTAGAGTCTCTCCCACTTTCTCCAAAAATAGTCGCTTCTTGCTTTGGCCTCTGTATGGTGCGGAGTTGCATCTTTGCCAGTGGCTGATTTACATACATACACAAGCTGTGTATGACAGTGATTATGTGCATCCAAGCACTAATTTAGTTTAAAATCTCCTTGTCTGTTCCCTTCTTGCTGAAGTTCTTATGCAGTTTATAAATCTTGTTCGCTGATACGGTCTGGTGCAGCCCATGTGGGTGTGATATGTGGGAGGTGAGTATTAGCCCCCTACAATTCTTTGGTCACGTTGAACCTAGGTTTTCTGCTGAAAGTCCCGTCTTGCCTGGAGAACGTCTGCTCTTTTCCAGCATGTATGTGGTGCTGTAGATGACAAACACTGTATGGCATTGCCATGAAAAAATCATAGGATCATTAAGGTTGGAAAAGACCTCTAAGGTCAAGTCCAACTGCCGGCCCAACACCACCAGACTGTGTCCCGAAGTGCCATGTCTACGTTTTTTTTTTTTTAACATACTCATGGATAGTGACTCCACCACTCCCCTAGGCAGCCTGTTCCAGTACTTGATTGCTCCTTCAGTAAAATAATATTTCCTAATATCCAGTCTAAACCTCCCTTGATGCAACTTCAGGCCAGTTCCTTTCATCCTATTGCTTGTTACTTGGGAGAAGAGACCAACACCCCCCTCACTACAACCTCCTTTCAGATAGTTGTAGAGGACGATGAGGTCTTCCCTCAGCCTCCTCTTCTTGGCCATTATCCATCTTTTAAATACTTCCAGGGATGGCGACAAAACCACCTCCCTGGGCAGCCTGTTCCAGTGCCCAATAACCCTTTCGATGATGATATTTTTCCTGATGTCCAATCTGAACCTCCCCTCGTGCAATTTGAGGCCATTCCCTCTCATCCTACCACCTATCACTCGCTACGACCTCCTTTCGGATAGTTGTAGACAATGATAAGGTCTCCCCTCAGCCTCCTCTTCTCCAGGATAACAACCTCAGTTCCCTCAGCCGCTCCTCACGAGATTTGTTCTCCAGCCCCTTCACCAGGTTCGTTGCCCTTCCTCGTAATGTCTACGTGTGGCTCTATATTCTCTTCTGCTTTTTGCAAACATTTACTGACTGTTCCCTGATTTCCCCCCCTGGACTTGTCATCCCCTTTCAGACTTATGAACTTGATGCTTTAAATTTGTGGAAATCGAAGGCGGCAGGCTCTGCTCTGTCCTTACTATCAAAAAGAGGGGCTGTTGCAGACATTTCCTTGTGATGTTTAATCTGTGTAAATGTACTTACATTTAATTCATCTTTGTTTTTTATCTTTATGCTGTTGTGCCTACGCTCGAGGAAGCTGCTGTCATCTTAGTGTGTCTGTCCTACCACTGTCAATAGTTTTCCTCTCAATCTGAACCCTGGAGATGTTTGCAGTCATCCTGGTCCTTGAACATAAGGCAATGAGATAGCTAAAGCGGTACACGTCGCTAGCAGCTGGTGTTGATCCCTCTTAAACTGTTCTCTATAGAGTTTTTTCACTATTTTGCTTTTACCAGCAAAGAAGCTCAGGGAGAAAAAGAATTTACTGTGTTAGTCTCTGTTCTGTTTGATTAGTTGGGCAGGCTTTGGAAAATCACCTTTAAAGCAGAACGTGGTTCAAAAATTGACCACAGGGAACCAGCTGAGACAATGGACTGTCAAGTTGAGGTGGGGCTTGCAGTGCATGGCTAAGGGTCCTCCGGATGGTATGGGCATCATCTTCACTTGATAGGCTCTCACAATATGTTAAGTGTAGCTGGGGATGTCCTCTTGGCTGCAGTTGTCTCTATCTGCATCTACCTCGCATGACATCTCCCCTTCCCTAAAATGTTTGAATGTTGTTGCAGAAGAATGACTGAAATGGGTCGTGTTCTCCTGTCTTATCTCTGTCTCCTGTGGTTACAGAGACATACTGAGAGGGTCTGTACTTTTGAGCGCATGAATTCAGCATAAAACAATCAAAAGGACAAATTTCTGTTGTAGAAGTGCATTTTCTGTCACAAAACCTACAAATTTTACTCTAACTTCCTTCCTTCTTCAAGTACTGCTGACTACATGGGTAGCAAAAGTAGCAGAAATATTGTTGTATCTTTCTTTCTGATCACCTACATACAGTAGAGAAAACTTTTTTCCCATTTTTGCTTTGTTTGCTTTTGTTTTTAAAAGGTGTAGGCAGTTAGATTACATTCTTAGCTTCTGTCTGAAGGTAAGCAAAATAAACCTGTAGAGGAGAGTAAGGAGAATACGCTATTCATGCTGTAAAATATTTTTGTAGCTCTGTCATTCCCCTTTTGAAGAGGTGACGTGTCTGGGGCTGATAATGGCAATTGAGACAAAGCCTGCGGCTGAAACAGGAGAAATTTTTTTGCAGGGACTGAGTGTCTCCTGAGGGTGTGCGAGATTGTGGGCCAGTTTCTGAGCGCAATCGTTTGCCACAAATCCCTGAAATCTAAGGAACTGTCCTGGTTTGGATCAGGCAGAGCCTGTGCCGACACCGCTGAGAGCTGGCAGAGAGGCTGCCTGCTTTTTGAGTGCTACTTTTTCACATGCCAAAGACGGATGTTTTTCAAAGCAAACCAAATCAAGTGAAAAGCAGGAGAGCCGAGCCCTCGAATGAAGTAATTTTGAAGTTAAGGCTGCATGTTTTCTTTCTTGCTACCTCTATTCACGTTTCATTTGATGGATTATTTCTGTACTCGATGTTCAGATTTCTTTATTTAAAGTATACTCCAGTTTTAAACTTCAAATGGACGTGCCAGGCAGGCATTGGCATGTGTTTTTACAAGAAGTAGGCTATAGATGAGTTCAGATCTGATATGCATAAGAAGAAATGACAAGCTGGTTTAAAAATTAATGAGGAATATGTAATTAATGAATGAGCTGAATTAGCAGCGTCTGTATGCGATATACTCTTAAGTAGTATTATGACTGTAGATTACGTAAACCCATCTATGGTTCTGTAGAATACTGAGGAAAAGCGTTTGCAATATTACATGATTGTAGTTATTTCTGCATTAACTACCTAATGCAACGATATAGATACTCGATCCTTTTGACAGAGGAAAATGTTCTTTGTGAAATCATCTGGAGATAGAAACATATGGTGTTTATCTATTCATTTGAGATAAATGGATCATCCTCTTACTTCTACATGATCTTTTGTCATCGGCAATGTGTAGCCTGGAAGAAAACAAACCCAGTCAGCTCAGACCCTTTTATTTCACAGAGCTGATTTCCTGAAATGTCAGTGCAAAGGTTTTTTTTCTTCTTTTCATCTGTTCTCTTGGAAATCTGTGGTAGCTAAAGCTTTGTCTTCTTTTCTGTTTGTCTGCAAATGAGAGCAATGCTGTTTTTTTGGAACTGTCTGAATTTCATTCTCTGCCCTTGTAGTCAAAGAACCAAGGAAAGGCCAGATCTTGCCAAGAATTCAATCTGAAAAATAGCTACAGTACATTAATTGTTCCAGGATCAAAACTTCCCCATATCTATAAATAACAAACAACCAGAAAAGAAAGAAATGTCTCTATAGGATCCTTAAGTATCTTGAGGAAAGTTCCTGGCAAGTTTTCTAACATAATGCATCTTTTTCACCTAGTTTTAAATAAAGAAATGTATTTTACTTGCCTGTTAGCTAATATAGTGCCAAAACTGTACAAAAATGTCCAAAGAAACTTGATCACAGCTTTCAGATGAGGTTCTTCATGTAGGTTCTTAATTCACGTGACATGATATGACAAATTTCATTGAATGCATGTTTCTAGCAGAGGCTTCCAAGGTAACTCCCATTATTGATTCAATTAATGTGCAATGGCAGATGTTAAAGTTTTTCTAAAAAAAACATATCGCAACAAATACTTAAAGATCAGAAATGCTCCCCTTGCTTTTGACTGTAATTCTAATATAGCTAGACAGAGTTGAGAAAAATTGAGTGAAAATTATCTCCTTCCCCTCCATCCCCCTTCCCCATGAATATGAGCTGGATGAAAGAGTAGCAATTAATCAGAAGGCCAGAGATAATAACTAGATGCCATGAGGAGGAAGCTGATCTAATTTATATCCAGAGGAAAGAATACAGCTGCAAAGGCCAAAGCTGGTCGTGGATAGCTTGAGATGCCGCTCTTGTGGCTGCTTCTGTCAGATTGCCACAATGTTCTCTGAGTGAACACCTTCACTGTGTAATCTTATCATTCTAATAAATTTTCTAGCCTTATTCTGAGGCAGTTCCATCTTCTGTTTCTGCAGAGGAGCGGATGTGCAGATAAATGCTTCTTGTACCCTGAAACTACTCCTGTCTTACATAGATTCAAATAACTGGTGGCCGTCCAGATTTCCTGCCAAAGAGTGGGTTGGCGTGCAGCGAGGGTGCTTGAAGGAGATCAGTGTGGGATTTTAAACTTTTGCCTGTATACAGGCTCTCCCAGAGGTTGCTGTGATGACCGAATGCCATGCTTGCCTTGAACACCATCAGCCCTACAGTATCGCTTTACTGGTTTTTGGCAGGTTTGGTTGTGGATTGGTTGGTTTTTTATTCATTTAGTACCAAACAACTACTAGAAAAATGTCCAATTAATGCAAAAAATAGTTTCTGCTGAATGTTCTATACAAGTCAGGTGTAGCTGTGTCTATGATGTGTGGATCCCATTCACCCTTCGGTGATGCTGGAGAGTCACTTGAGTAAATTTGCAGCACACAAGGACTAGCTCTCGGTAGTTTTTCCTGTCAGCTTAATTCATTATCTGAAACTTTGATGCTATTTAATAGATTGTTGATTTGGTCGTAATAAAAACCCCCACAATTTCACAGTCAAAGCACAAGGATGATTTAGGCAAGCACCTTGAGTCTTGCAGAGACCTAGAGCCTTTTCTTCACACTGGCAGCTGCGGTGTCTCAGTTGTTAATAGTTTGTGTTTCTTGAATCAAGGCCCCCAAATCCATTTAATTATTTTAAAAGCACTATAAATCAACATATTGACCTCATTGACACGTTCAGATTTTATTTCTTTTTTTAACTCATGAAACATTATTGATTCAAGACGAAATCACTGGTGAATTTTCCAAGGGCTGCAGTGATCCACTAGAAGCTTCTGCTGCACGTTAATCTTAGAATCATAAAATAGTTTGGGTTGGAAGGGACCTTAAAGATCATACAATTCCAACCCCCCTGCCCTGGGCAGGGACACCTCCCACTGGATCAGGCTGCCCAAGCCCCATCCAACCTGGCCGTGAACACCTCCAGGGATGGGGCAGCCACAGCTTCCCTGGGCAACCTGGGAAGCTGCCTCCCCATCCTCAGGATGAAGAAATTCCTCCTTATGTCTAGTCTAAATCTACCCCTCTCCAATTTACAGCCCTTCCCCCTTGTCCTATCACCACAAGCCTTTGTGAACAGTCCCTTTCCAGCTTTCTTGTAGACCCCTTGTGGTGCCGATGCACTTTCTAGTGATGTTTTCATATTATTCTGGGTGAAAACAGAGGGAGGAGAAAGTGAACAAATCAAGAAACAATAACCCCAGAGAGACTCTCAAAACCTCGTGCATGATTATATTGAGACATTAAAAAAAAGGAAAAAAAAATCATAAAATCTGCGTGTCAATGAGGTCTAACAGACAGGATTGCTTTGGGTGAAATTGCATTTTCCAAACATTCTCTAAGAGGATACTGGAAACACGCTGCTTAGGGGTTTGCTTCCTGCTGCAGGGAGTCAGGGAGCTTTGTGTTAGGCTCTGCTTGAAGTGTCTTTCCTCAGACAGCTTTTCTTTTCCTTTCTTTTATTGGGTGCAGGATTTCATGCTGTGTTTGGTAAATTAGTTGCAACTTGTCTCCCTGGCAAGAGCATCTTCTGTCAGCATTTGATGGGTTTCACGCATCGCCAGCAGGCGAGAGAAATCACTGTGTGCTTAATTGTAGATCTTGGTTTGACCAAGTGCCAGGCAAGGCAAGGCGACGCTGTCTCATTGGGACACTGAATGCTTGTAGGCTCTAAGAATCTTCATCTCTTTTTTTCCCCCCGTGAGATTTACTAGATGCAGATGGGAAGTTTTCTTTTTGCATGAAGCTTGGTAGAGTTATTGCTCAGTTCATTTAAAGACCATCAGCCGTGGATCTAATAAGTAGTTTGGAGCAATCGATACAGTTTTCACTGCATGGAGATAGTTGGGGTGCATGCTTGTTTTAATGATTTTTGGAACAGGAAGACTCCGAGTGATTTCAAATAACGGATCGTATTGATTTGCTATTGTTGAAATACTCCGTTTAAGGAAGGTAAAGGACATCCAAATTTGAACTCTCTGTTTTGATTCACTTTGCGTCAGTAGTTTAGTACGTTCAAAAGCAAACCTCAAAATTTTATGCAAGAACTCTAGTATGGTATTACACACGATGTATTTTAAATAGCGTGAATTGAAATTATCAAATCAAAGCAGTTGTTCTTCCTTGAAAAGAAGCGTATTGACCTTATTGTTGGAATAAAAGCTGCTAATTTCTTTTCCTGACAGAAAATGCGCAGCTTTTACTTTTTCCTTTTGATCTGGAGTACAGTTTCTCTTGAGAATTTTCTCAGCTATTTGCCTTCCTTTCTCCCACCCCACTGCTCGTGAAATCCTGGGTCTGCCTTACTGTCTGGGGTAGAAGTCTTGAATTTTGGAAATAAGCTTTCCATTTGTAGGGGTGTAGTGTGTTGTACCTGGGAATGGTGGAGTCTTCCAAGGGTGGCTGGAGGAAGCCCCAGGAAGGGCCATGGCTGTTGCTTGAAATATCTAAGCATCTGTCTGGCCAGGGAGGAGTCAGTGTTATTGCAACAAGATTTTAGTTTAATGAAACGTGATCAAGATGTGGGTGGGCTTGCTGCATGTAGGCTTTTTTTTTTTTTGGTTATTGAATTTTGTGTGTTCGGCAGGTTTCGGGGAGCAGGTGTTGTATTTTGAATAGCTCTTCGTGGATTCACTAGGAATTAATCATAATAATGGGGACATGTCCCAGCAGAAAAAGTGCAAGCCTGACTCAGGTACTGAGGAGCCTAATTTTCCGATTAGTTGCTTTTTTCCCCACTGTTTATTTCTTACCAGCATTCATTAAACTGTCATTTTTAAAATATAGCTTAGTGATATCAATTGAATGACCTAAGTGTACATGATACAGTGCCTGTGGCAAAAGGCTTGTGGAAGCGCAGAAGCTAGAATTTGATATGAAATAATATGTTTGGTAGAGATTTTGCTATAGATTTTAGAATTTAATGTAAAAGTTTCTGAAAGAAACTAATTATAACTTCCAGATCAACCCTGACAGTGTGAATAAGCACTTTTTTAAAGAGATAAAGAGAACATTATTTTGGAACAATTCATATACATGACCACAAAAGAGCAGATTTTTCTTTCCAGTTTTATAACTAATGGGTACTGAAACTTCAGTTTCCTTAGTTTGTCACGGCTGCATCGCTGTGATCAATACTCCCTAGATGCTCTTTAGCTGGACCATAAGAGGATCAATATATCTGAATATTCTGTGAACTGAGAGAGAAATAAAATGAATTTTCAGTAGTGCTTTGTAACCATTACTAAAAATGTCATCATTACTAAAAATGTCATCACCCTTGAACATTGTCTGTATTCCTCTGAGTGATCTATTGCAACCAGATGTTTTATTTCAGCATCGAGCCCATTATTTAATGGGCTGTTTGTATTTAGCAGGCGATACAGATGGTAAGAGAGGAAGATGCCATAAGCTGTCGAGTGGGGATTGGCACCTCCCCTAAAACAAAAGCAAACCCTGAATAAGTAGTAAATGCTTTCCTACCTCTCTGTGTGGTTAAACAGAGCATAGGTTTTCACATACTCTTGAATCCAAAGTGTGTCAACCCTGCTTAATTATCACAACAGTATCATTTCTTACTAAAACAGCAGGAGAGCAAGGAGCATGAGTAACAACACTTTTTTTTAAACAAAACTGTTCTTTATCTTCCTGTTTTTCAAAGCTGGCATTTGATGGAGCATAACGGGAAAGTTGTCTGATGCCAGTGTATCAGTTGCCATCTGCACAAACACAGAAGGAAAATCTGAATTTGCCTCTCCACATGAAAGGTGGACACACTTCTCTCCTTGCGGCTGAACGTCAGCCCAGAGGCCACTGCAAGCGTGGAATTTTGTCACAGTTTGCTTTGCAGAAATTAAGTGTAGATAAAGACACATTCTTCCTTATAAACCAGATAAATTCAGCTCTCTGAGGTGACTATTTCAGTCCTGCTCACTGGCCACAGCTCTACCTTGTTTGTTCAAGAGCACTGAAGTCTTTTGCTGACAGTTCCTGCTAATGTATTTCTGTATCGACACATGTAAGGAAAAAAAACCAGATCATTTTCTCTTCCTGCACCTTTGCCAGCTGTCAGTGCAAACTGTGTATCCCTTCTGTAGTCAGGAATTGCTGAAGCAACTTTTTGCTTCCTTTGCTGTGAGAATACTTGTTTTTCCCAGACATGACTGGAGTGTTTTGGGCTTATGCCATCTGGTCATCCATCTACAGGAGATCCTGCTCATTTTTCCTGTGTGCAATGGCTACAGCTCCTGGGGGTGTGGAAGGGCTTTTAGTTGCAAGGTCCTACAGTACCTGCAGTGTGAAAATATGAGTCAAGCTGCTGAATGAGCTGGCCCCAACCCTTGCTTGGGAAAGGTTGCTGGAGCCTCATGGAGAACCTGGATAAAACTCTTACTAATTTACTCTAAAACAAACAAAAAAAAAATCAGAAATGCGCTTTAGTTCTATTTTTTTATTATTATAAAGCTTATTTAGGTTTATACCTAGCAGATCCTATACAATTAATTTGCTAAAAAAAATTCCATGAATCTCTTGGAAAGCTTTCCTGGTTATGTGACTGTCTCAGTGTAGGTGGAAAAAAGTCTGGACTTAAATACATAATTAGTTACAGAAGAATAAATGATTATTTCTGGCAAGAGGTATACAGAGACTTGTTATTTCAAAGGTTATCTTTCTTTGGGAAAATAATGATGCTATTTTTAGTTGCTTTTGGATGAAATGCAGTGATGAATTTTGTTGGAAATGTCTGGGGTATTTTTCCAGCCGCTCTTTCCAAGAGGGGGGCATGGTCTGAAGCAGAGCCTTTGCAGTGTCAGCAGTGGCCTGGTTTATAACAGCAGTTTCCCTGGGTTTGTTACAGCATGAATATCTTGTATAAAATAGGGGGGTATGCTTCTTTTCTTTATTTCCTTGCACGATGCTCGAAATCACTTTACGTTCGCTGTGAAGGAAACACATTCTTAATGTCTGTGGGTCTCGCTGTGAAAGGCTTGGAAGCCCCAGTGCCAGGAAAAGCGAATGTTAGGCATCTATTTCCCAAAAGTGGGAACTGAATTGGCTTAAAGTGCTCTTCCTCTCCCCGCCTTAATTTCTTTCTGTCATAGTCGGCGTTGGAAATGATCGCTATCTAATGCAACGTGACCTCTCAGCAGCGCTATAAAATGCAGAGCCTTTGCTCTCTGTACGTGTATATTTTATAATCCATGCGTACTCTCGAATTTCCACGGGGCTGACAGCTCTGCTGTGAATTGTTTGCAGACCCCAGCTGATAAAAATACACCCTCCCTGTCCCGCTGTGCCGTCTGCGTGGCTCAGCTCTCCCCTGGGCTTACGCTGTGTGGGTGCTATGGATGCTCCTTGGAGTCACAGAGGAAAATCACTCACAGCTTTTTGAAAGGAGGAATGATAAAAAACTCTTCACAGTTCTTCCAGCCTTCCTGGCTATGAAGAAGGCAATATTCCTGTGTAAGGATGTCACGGATGTCTAGGAGTTGAGGTGAAGAGCTGTCTGAGTCTGTAATTTCAATTACACAGGCTTTAATTAGCAGTGCTACTCTGGGAGGGCTTTTTTTTCCTGCATACCTTTTCTAAAGGAAACGGAGAAAGTTTTAATATCTACCTTTCTCCCGCTTTCTTGGGAACCTGCAGCTGAACAGAACATTTCCACAGACAAGATCTGCTGCTGGGGACAGTTTCCAGTTGCCAACAGCCACTAGCAGAAACAGGGTAGGAAATGGTGAACAGCTTTTGCAATTACCTGTTCCGAATCAACCAAGAAATGAGAGTTAACACTATCTATAATTAAAGAAATATCAGGGGACCTTTAATGAGGCATTAGACTCTCCTCTCATCCTGCAAACAGCTCTTTGCAGCAGTGCTGCTGGTTCCCAGTTGCTGCTGGGGCAGATTCAAAGGGACAATTCCAGTTTGCTGATTTACAAATACTGTGCCCTGCAAAACCCTGAGGCGTTTGGAAGGTGCCATCTCCTTAGCTCGTGTGATGAATTGTCCGTGTTGAATCTTTGGTTCGGTGGCTGGTGTACACAAGGAGTAAATCAGCTGGGGAAAACACCCACGGTCTCTCTGCAAACACCATAATATCCAGCTGTCTTGAGTTATTTGTTGTATTACAAAAACATTTTGTAGGTCACCCATTTCAGCATAGAAAGCGGTGCTGTTTGAACCTGGTGGGTTTCAAACGTGGCTTTAAGTTACATTAAGCTTTGCAGCAACATCAGGTTTCTATTTACTCCTCTGCCTGTCATTCTTTCAAGCAGTGCTTGATGTGAAAGTTAAGCAGGCTTGCTCGTTCTCGCAGGTATCAGTATTAATTGAAGGCTTTGATGGTAACGTCCAGACTTGCCACTGCCCGTTTGCCCAAAATCTGATCTGAAAGCACAAGGGAGAAACTGCTGATTTCTTTACTCATGGGAATGGGTTTGGATATCTTCTATTCCCAGCCCTTCAGCATGGGTGATTTAATGCCTTTCCAGCACTGCTGTAGGATGCCAGGAGAGACATAAGGGAAAAATGAATTTCTAAAGGTAGTTGTGCTCTGGGTGATGAGTTGCAGGTGCCATCATTCTTTTCTCCTTTTCTGTTGTTCTTTGCTTGCCCAATAATTTTCTTTTGTGGTGGAGGGGGGTAGAACAATTGAGATATTCTCCCTCTAACCTGTGTGCCTGAGGAGGAGTTTGTCACAGATCAAGTGCAATCTTTGGTGCACTTGGTGTGTTTTGCGTGATCAAAGTGTCATGGAGGAAATCCAGGGTTTGATACCACAACTTCTAAAAGAATGAGAATAGAAAAGATAATTTTCTGTTTATGTGGTATCTATTGGTTCATCTGTTTCATTGCTGTCTTGTCACTGAGTGCCAGACACACCAAAGCCCAGGACTGACACTTGGTAACAAACCCAACAGTATTGTAGATGGGTTTTTCCCCTTAACGTGATATTGTTTTCCCCTTTTTCAAAGAGCAAGTGGATACCCCCAGTCACAATTAATTTAATTTTAGATCAGAATTAAAGTAGAACAGTATAAAGCCTGGAGTGTTTTCTTCCTCTGGCTGGCTAAGAGTTAGGCATAACGTTGAAGTAGTAGCTGGAAATAGGTAAAAATGCCCTGATGGCACAGAGAAAACCATGATCCGTGCTCTTCGATTCACCTTCTCTAGCATATATGTTGTAGGTCGAAGTCCTTTGTATGCAATTGCTTCCAACAGTAGTGCCAAAATTTTGGAAGAAACCTGGTGAATTACAAGTATTTTAAAGGAAATTTATGTATTGCTGCAGTACTGTTCTCACAGGATTCATTCTGATGAAATCTCGAGCCTTTAAATTTAGTGGGCTGCCCAGGATTATTATGTGGTTTGCAGCAACCAGTTTCTAGTTTTCTTTCTTCATTGACTCAAACCCCACCGCTAGGTGTTCTTCCAGAATTGAAGGAGTAGGAAACATGAAGGAGCCATCATTTTGATCATCTGAATATGAGACGTTATGAATAGGCTGTGGGGTTTTGTGCAGTGTAAATGGTTGTGTCTAGGCTGTCGTGTTTTCGGTTGTGTTTTACACAAGGTGAGTGAGGAAGGAGGGAGGGGAAGAGCTGCCTGTGGTTTGAGCACCCAAATACCAAACAAGGTTGAAGGTTCCTTTGAAGGATATGACTCCAGAAGTGATGTCTTAATAACTGAGGGGAATGCTTTAGCCTTACCTTTTTTACCTTTTTTTTTTTTACCTTTACCTTAATGAAGAGGTAGTTGAAGACTTCTTCATTAGCCCCTGGAGGTGACACCAAGCAAAATGCTCACTGGGCATTGTAGAAGTTACTGTGTAAAATTCAATAAAGAAGAAAAGTGTGTGTTCTAAGTACCAGATAATCTCCATAGAGCTTGTAAAGACTGTAAATATCCATGGGAGAGGACAGGGAAGAATCTGTCTAATGATCTAATGGAGTAAATTAAAGGGAAAATGCTAGAAGAGATCTGAAAAGGAGAGAGGAAGCTTGGGTGATGCTGAGCTGCTCTGCGAGTCTCTAGAGCATAGAAAACTAGATATCTAGTATTAAAGTTCTCAACATGCTTGATGTCAGTTTTTCCTTTCATTTAACTTTTGAAAGCTTTTCCATAGAGGTTTTCTACAGCAGAGTGACAGCTCCTGTTGTGATTTACTATTTAATCCCTGCTTAAATGAATAGTAGCTCATTGACAGAAGATAATTAAATTTTAAACCATTATTACTATATGCTAAATAGAAACATCTCTTCTTAAAGTCATCTTAAAGTCCTGCTGCTGGAGTACTGATTAGTCGGTAGAGGTGGGCTCATCCAGATATGGTTTTGGTATACTTAAAAAAGTGAAAATGTGTGTGCTTGTAGTTTTACTGTTGCCTGGTGCTTGTCTTGCATGTGTAACATTAACATACAGTGAGTGGTTTGATTGCTCTGGTTATAGCAGCCGAGCAATTTTTGCCATGACCTGCTGGGACACTACTTTTTGTTCTAATTTCAACCACTACGTTTCCTTTTAGAAACAGTTTGTTACCAGCATGTGATAAATACAATAAGGAAGAGCCTGCCAAGTTTTAGCATCTTCTCCTATTTTCTACTCAGAGGTGACCAATACACTTTTCTTTCCTTACTTCCCCCCACCTTGTTTCTCCTCTGTCCCTCAGTAAATTACTGTAATCCATTTTTGGGCTTTATTGAATCGTAGCCTTTTAAGGATCTAGGTAGGTCAGATGTTGAGCGTTATACTTCACGTTGCTCTGTAAAGCTTATAAATATCTGGGGGGAAAAGGATTGCTGTGCTTCAGCAAATGGTGCTTTTGTTTGTTTTATCAGAATAAAAGTGAATGGAAAATGTTTTGGTAAAATGGCAAGGTGTAATCCTTGGGTAAAGGACCTGTTTACAGATCTTCCTCACGTGTTTTGATTTCAGAACAAAACAGGATTCCTCAGTTCTCACGAAACATCTAAAACTTGTCTGCTCTCTGGAGTATAACTGCTCTAGCAAATGAGTCTCATGAATTCTGTTGCTGATGCAATGTGTTCTTCACCTCTGGGTTTTAATAGCTGCCATCTGTCACTAGGTTTTGCTCTGATTTCTCTTAAAAAAGAAAAAGACAATAGCCAGAAAGATTAGTGGCTTTTATTGTTATTAATCACATACATAAAGTCAAAACTAATAGAGAAGGTGTCCTGTTGTTTATCTGCAGGGAGCCCAACCCCTCATGCCTTACAGGAAGGCAGCAGTCAGGTGAGAGAGCAGTCATAGGACTTGTTTGCTCTGTATATTTTGGCATAAAAATCTATGTAAAGGCTGCAGATTTTATTATTGTTGGCCAGATCTACTGTGTCTGGGGGAGAATAGAGCCACCGGGGACAACATATGGAGTCAACCCAACTCTTACCTGCAACGGGTGATGTGGTGGTCTTAGTGCATACGATGGTCTTTTAATATTCTGGCATATTAAATAGAGTGAGGAGAAGATTTTTTTTCTCTGTTGCAAACTCCAGCCAATGTTAATTCCCCCCTCTGGCCGTTTCCCAGGTAACCAACACTTGGCTGTAGCAAGGCAAGATACCTGCACCCCATCCCTCTTTGACATGCTAAAATAAATTACAAAGACACAAGCGTATGTGAGAAATTCTATAGCTTAAATAGTTTATTAAGCAGATGGGCTCCTCTGAGTCATCCAGCAGGAGGGAGGTGCAACACTTGTGCAGCCGATGCCCCTGTGCCATTTGTTCAAGGGATGAGATGTCATCCGTGCAAGTGAGAGGCTACTGAGCTCTGTCGTCGTGGGTATGGTTGTGTATCGCGGAGTTGTTATTGCTGGATAAGGAGAGAGTGTTTGTGCATGTATGTTCATATATATTTAAGATAAAGAAAGCAAAGTTTTAAACACTGTAGAAGTTGCAGGTACAACAGATGGCAAGTTGCTTTTTTGATTTTCTTTCCAAGGCTCTTGCAAAATGGCTAATACAAACCCTTGTCAGCAGCTTATGGTGAGGTATTTCTGTGTAGGAGTCTTGTTGCCGTGCCCAGCAGCGTGGAAGGGGACATTTCTCCTCAGCCTGTTTCTTTGGTAGCTAGCTTCTTAGCTAGCTGCCTGATTTTGGGATGTCAAGTGTAGGCCAACAGTGGCATCTCTGGTTTCGTCTGTCAGGACCTTGTGGGTAAGAACGAGCCAGCTCTTGTTTTCGTGCTCGCTTTCGGGTTTTATTTCTGCGGTAGCAGTGCATGTTGGAAATAACTCTCTTGTTTCGAAGGTAACATTTCTTCCATGAGCAAATTAAGCCTCATCTCATGGGCTCTTTATCTTTGTCACAGGACAAGGTCCTGTCTTGATGACCTGCCCAGTAGGGCTGATGAATCATTTCAGTTCAAATAGCATCTAAACGTTGTTAGCACATTTCTGCTGAAACCCTCTGCTTCTGCTGTAGTGAATGTAACAGTCATTTATCTGCGGCCACTGACAGCCAGAAACCTGTGTGCCCCGGCTCCTGTGTGGTTTTCACAGGCCACCATGCAGCTAATGAAGGAGGACGGTGTGGAGGCAGCAGAAAATGGACTGCAGATCGGATTGATTTACAGCATGGGGAATTTGTATGTGCCAGACCTGCAAGTGTGACAGGGACAAAAAAGTGTTTTTCCTCTTGCTGTGACTTGGGAAAAGACACTGCCAGCAGAAGGGTTTGGGGTGATGGGCAGCTGGTCAACTCCAACTTGTCTCAGGACTATTGACTTCTCTGTTTCCCTGGAGAAAAGACTCCGCCTGGGATGAGAAATACTGTAGAAGAGATCCCAGAGGAGGTGGATTGTGTGAGGGCTTGTACTGAGAAAGGTTTTTCTCTGGATTTTCTCATTGAGAGAGCCAACAAAATCCGCTGAGGATAGTGCTTACCCAAAGTACTAATGAAGGCAATCAGTGAGACTTTGGGCTTTGTAACTGCCATTTTTTTTAATGTCTAAGTTTTCTGCTTAGCAGCATAGGGTGGATTGCCTTTAAACAGATGATCAATCAAATTAAGTAGCCTCCTTGACAGTACCTTCATTATTTTTTGTCAGTCAAATCGTATTTTGTTATAAAAAGAAAGAGTAGCAAGGGGTTTTGGAAAACCTTTACTCGTATCTCCTCTTTTTGAGAATATCTTATATGTTTTCTATTTTAAACAGCAAGTGATAATGTTTCATATAGTTTGTTTGTTGATGGTGGTCTAATGTCAGTATTAGCATGAATTCATGATTTCTCTTTTTGATACTTATTAGGTTGTCCTCCTGAGTTAATGGATGTGTATTCTCTTTCCATCAGTTCTCCCCAAGTTTCTTATTAGCCCACTTACGAGGGGTGTAAAATCCTTGGTTATTGCAGTGTGCTCATAAGTTTGTCGAAGCAAGTGGGAAGGTGGAATGTGGGGTATGTATCTATAAGGTGCCTCCCAGCGATGGGAAGATGAAAGGGATGCATGCAGCGGACGTCAGAGCTGACTTCCTACAGACCACATCCTGTTGAGCACTGGAGAATTTATTGTTTTCAGATAAGGATGCAGATTGGAGGGCGAGACTCAATTTTGGCTTTTTATTTTTCTCTTTCCAGGTAGGACTACAGGGTGATGTCTGCCTGTTTGGTGCAGCTACTCAGATAAAACTTCCGAGGCTGTTGTTTTCCCCAAGTATGAAAATCTACATTAGGTCAGATCTGTGGTCTTGTGTTTCTTGTCCCCAGCAGAGGAGATGCCTCCTCGGAGTGGTGATATTCTGAGGTTGAGCCCCATACTCTTCAGGTGTGCCCGTCGCTGTGGTTTCCCAAGTACAGGAGGACCCTGCAGCCTTTTGGCTGTGGGAGGTCTGTGTTTGCACCCTCCCTGGCAAACCAGAGGCCAGGGACATGAGGGAGGATTAGTTTTGCAGGGACTGTCTCCTATAGAGATTTGCCATTTCATTCAGCCTCACGCAGTGCTAAGTTAGCCTTAGGACAAGTTTAAGTGGCGTGTATGTGATTTGGGGGACGCCTTCAGGTGGAAAAATGACTGGAGGAACTCAAGAACTGAAATTGAAGTGGTCTGCCAGTGAAGCAAGGAGAGGAATGCGGGCACCGGTGTTTTTCTTTGCTCAGTACAACTCTTTCATTTCCAGTTTCACCTCAAGGATTCGCTGGCCTCTGGGTTCAGTTGCACAAATCTCTGACTGGATTTTGCCATCCTTCCCTGTACTGTCTTTGAAAAGCTGAAGTCCCTTGGAGCATGAGGTCTGTACTTGCTTACATCCTTGAGGGCTTGGTTTGTCATAGAGGCAAGGATTGGCGTGTTTATTTTCTTGAGGCTGAAGGGTAGCTGTTGTGTTTTAAGAATGCTTTTCATAAATGGGAAGGACCCTGGTGCCAGCTGAAGAACACGAACATCAGTTTCTAGGTAGATTATTTCGGCTCCCTAAGTCTTCACAGCAGCCATTTGGCAGGCAATTAACCTTACAATAGATTATGGGAGATAACTGACGTAGTGGGTGAGAATTGAAAATTGTAAAGATTTTTAAATTGCTTTTCAAATCAATGATGTCTGCGCCTTCCCCGTTACCCTTTTCTGCAATGGCTTCTCAGTGGTTGTCATGCGGTGGTCAGCCAAGGCTTGACACTCCTTCACCTCTCAAAAAGATGGAAGAGTACTTATATGCTCCTTCTAACCCCTGCACGTTGAGGTGAAGAGGATCCTGTGCCGTATCAAAGCGTGTAATGTGCCAGCTGTCATGGCTTGGCTGAAGAGACCTTCCCACTGCAAGCAGCATCAGGGCTTTTGGCTTTCTTCCAATTTGCATGCAAAATGGTTGGTTTGAAACAGTTGGTAATTTTTCATGTACTTACCTACTGTTATGACATACAGCAGAATAATTCTGGAGCTATTAGCTCCGTTCTTGTTCGTAGAGATGAGTCGCTCATGTAAAACACTGCTAGGAGGAGAGCAAGGGCTTCCTATGCCCTGTTGCTGTACCAGGGATCACAGGACAGGAGTCAGATCGTACCATCTAGATTCGATCTCTTCATTTTTGTCCAATCATTCCAAGTTTTATGTTTCCTCTTTGCTCTGCAGCATCCTTGTAAAGGGGTGGAACTAGCAGAGAGGGATTTCTGTGCACTACATACCCACTGCGTCTAGTGGTGGAGTGTTATTTTATTTTGTGGGCTTTATGTTGAGAAGCTGACAAGGGAGGCAGGTCTGGGACTGGGAAACAGATGATCTTATTCTTGCATCCAGTCAAAAATTGGAGGGCAGCTTAACCTTAGGGATTTGGGTTTGAATCTGAATGTTCTTGTTCTCAGCCTTGAAAAAACCAAAAGTTTTAGATGAGGGAGCCTGGTTCAAGTCCAATTTAAGTTCAAAGCAATGAGTAGGAGTTGTGCATACTATAAAATCCTGTGAATATAGGATGCATACATTTAATAAGGAGTGCTTTGACAACTTATCCCATATATCCTAAAGGAAATTCACCTATTTAGCAGTAACCTATTTTGCCTTAATTGTAAGTCTATCGAATGCAGTATTTCTAGTAAATATGACACTAAATGAAAATGTTCTAATACTGCGTTAAATGGATGTTAGAGATAGAAATGGCTTATTGATGTGGTGACTTGAGAACCCTTGTCAAAATGGCAAGAAACTGTAACGTGGTCTTGTGTGAAGCTCGGGATATGGAAGAGAAGATTATAGAACCATAGAATGGTTTGAATTTGAAGGGACCTTAAAGGTCATCTAGTTCCAACTCCTCTGCCATGGGCAGGGACACCCCGCACTATAATGGCATTTCCATTGCTCTTTCTGCAGCTTCTCTAGTTTAACCTCTCTACCATGGGTGGCTCATGACTCTCTGAGTACACTCTTTGTGTCCATTAAAAGCTGCCACTCTCGTTGCAGAGTGCACGTGTCATCATGGAGTGCTGTGGCTTTGCTTTCTTTAGGTGTCCCTGCAAGACAGTGTTTCAGTCTTCGGTTCCTGTTGATCTAAATGCCATATTTTACTGAAGAGGTATTAAACAGATGATGGATAAGTCATGACAGCAGTAACGGAAGAGCTGTGCACTGAAATGAAAGGGTTTTCCCCAGCTGTCTTGGAGGTTTGAAAGTGAATCAGTGAAATGATGAAGCCCAACACACATGCAAAACTATGTGTACACTGTTAGACTTAAGTTTGGATGAGACTTTAAGTTTGGATGAGATTTTGCTGTAGTTGGTTGTGGTAGCACCCAGTGGCGTTGTGCTGGACTGGAGCTTGTCTGCAGTGACATACCTGGAACATCAGAGTCCAAAAAAGGTTTGTGAGGAGTTGTAGCTAAAGGGTTTCACTGCAGCCTGGATCCATGTTAAATTAAAGCTGGAAACTGTGAAAGGCATGAGAAAAACAGAGGGAAAAAAAAAAAAAGAAATTCCTTTCTCCAAGGAAAAGGCAGCAAGAGCTTTTGGTTAAAATTGTGGTGGAAATGACTCTTAGAAACATGAGTGAAGCAACTTTGTAGTGCAAGGGAACAGGCATCGCTCCTGTGCTGTTGTGCCTGTATCACTGGAGACAGCACTTTATTCTTTGTGAACGAACAGGGTAATCAAAAGAAGACTTGATTATTTATTAGCAATATTTGAATGATACGCAGAAACACAGCGGTTTCTAAATCCAGGCCAGTGATGACTGCTAGAAGTATTGCTTACTAGAAGACGACTTTCAGAGCAGAAGTAAAATCTCAGTTAAACAGACAGCAACACTAACCAGGAGCCCGAGTCATAAATAATTGGCGGATTTTTACATGGTGTTTTGCATTTTCAAAATATTGAACCAATGAACACATTTTGGGAAGGGAGCAAGCATCAGCCTTTTGTAAACTGGTTGGTGTGGCTGTGGGAAAGAGAATGTGTTATTTTGTTGTCTTTATTTGCAGAGTCATACGGCAGTGGTACGTGGTGCATTAGATGATTTCACTGTACCAGTGGTGGCAAAATTCAGTTTTGAAGTGGAGAGTTGATTTTCTCATTCTGTTTCCCTAAGCTTTAGTGCAGAAAACAACTTCATTTTTTAATTCTGAATTTGTAGTCTCTCTTTAGTGCATGACCTTGTTCACTGTGTGAAGCCCATCTGTATTTTGAGTAGAGCTAGTCTTTCTAATGTGGCCTGCTCAAGATCAGAAGGTCATTAAAGCATACTGAACATCACTTAGAACATTTTATTTGATGTAGTCAGGTTAAAGTGTTTGATGTATCACTGGCTTTAGTTGTAAAGGAAAAAAAAAACCAAAACACTGAAAGGTGTCGCTTCTCTCAGCTTTGGCTGAACCTGTTGGATTAAGACTTGTGGCTACAAGGACAGTTGGGTCATAAGTATTATGTGTAGTGGCAACATCTGAAGAAGCCAGTGTTTGCTCTGTGGTAATAAAAGAAGCTAGCGAGGAATTACTTCAGTCAGCAGTAATTTTCAGGTAATTTGAAGACTTCTTTAATTTTCTTTACTTTGCTATGTGTTTTGAGGTCGAAGTACCCATTCCTCTTCAGAGTGCTAGGCACCACTGATACAACTTCTGTGTTAACTGTAAGGCTTCCACTGTCCTCTCTGAGACACGGAGTGATGCAGTGATAAGTTCATTTATCAGTACCCCAGAAAATGTTGATTTTGGCTTATTGTGGCTACCTGTTGCTTTTTAAAGTCTTCATGGGCACTGCAGTGTTAATATGGGTTTTAAGTACAGCAATAGCAGATTGGTATGTAAAGGTCTTCAAAGATAAATATTTTAAATCTAGAGACCCATGAAAGTTCATCTTGTCACTGGAACAGTATCTTACAGTGTCATAAAGTGTTTGTATGAACTCAGCGTTGTGGAGTTCCCTTTTAGCCTTGTTTGAAGCGTGTTGCAGGGTCTTCATAGCCTTGATGGTCAGCAAGAGATGCCCAAGTGAAAGACTGTATGAAGAAAATTGGAGCAGTGTGAGATCAGAGGATGTGTCTGTGATACCCAGCATGTTCCTATGTACGTAGCACACAGAACTTCTCAGTGCAGAGAAGTTAATGCCACCTCTAGCAGGGAGCCACTGCTGTTTGTTACTCTGTCTTTTTGAGGGTGTTGTTATCAAATAAATGTGTTCTGCTTAGATTGCTTTGATTTTACTTTGAAAATTGCTTCATTATGTCTTCAGTTTAAGCATTTCAGGAAGATATCGGTCAGCACCAGTGGTAAGAATGGCTGTTGAAGGTGAAGAAAATAAATCAACGAATCGCTAATCTTGTGCTGATTTAAAGCAGCTTTTGTTACAAAAAAACTCGTGTGTTTGATCAACACATCGATATATCCATCAAGTGAGAACCCTCTGAAAGTTTAGCATTTGTGGTTTCCGCTTCTCTTCAAAGAACAAGGAAAAGGAGGTAGGGTTGCTCTGAGTGAACCCCTTGCTGTACATCAGGTTGCTCCAAGTTGGCTTTATTGCTTGTTTTTATTTTAAAAAGAATATGCTTAAAAATAGAACTGTAACAATGTGACCACAGTGCAAACAGATAAGCTTGAGAAATGAAAATAAGCTTGAAAAAAAGGATATTTGTAGAAAGACCTCCTCCATCCCTTGGACCCAGCCATGATTTTCCAGACTCCCTCCTCTGGTCTCTGCCCTTTGTTTTGCACAAATGCCTCATGAGGTTCCAGCAAATACGAGTTTCTTGCCACTATATCTCGCTGCTTTTGGCAGGCCCACGTGCAGCAGACCTGGAGCTGGGCCATCTACAGGCACTGTTTTCGACTTTTGTTGATTTGTGGACACCTAAGTGTTTTCTATTAACGGCACAGATCTTTCATTTTGACTTTAGCCTGCTGACAGGAGGCTGTCTTTTCTTGGTCACCTTCTGGTGAGCGATTCCCCGAGGAGCCGAGGACCATGGAGCTACAAAATTGTATTCATTTCTGTACTGTTCTACTGTCAGATCAAACTTTTATCTGTGCCTTTATTTACAGCACCTGCCTCATACACTCGGCTTTCTCTTTTTACAAGTCTCATCAATCTCTGGAAGTAAAATAATCCATTTTATCTCTGAGGACATATTCTTTCTCTCTTTAAAATTTAATCTATTTTATTTTTTTCCCCCTGGAAGAGCTACAGGGCATCAGTATGTTTTCAACACAGGTGACCACCTTCGTTTCCCACTTGCCTCCACAGGGTTCTTCACCATAGGTGTTCCATCTGGGTGGTCCTCCTGAGACCACAGGCAAGCTGCAAATGAGACAGTACAGGAACAACTCGCTGGAGAGAGAGCCTAGTGTGGCAAAGACAGCTGTGGTCAGTAGGAAAACCTATTTTGATACGAAAAGCTTTTACCATCCGTGATCATGTTACCTTCCCTGCTGGCTAGAGCTGTGCTCCACCAGCTCCTGTTGGCTGGAACCATCTAAAGAATAAGGAGCCGCAGTTCAAAATGCTGCTTCTTAAGAGGAAAACTATTGTGTCTTTTCAGGGGGATTAGGAGGGGAGAATGCTTTTCAGTCTTTAAGGTTTGTACCTGCTGTTCTGTGTGTATAGGGGAATATGCTTGGATCAACCAAATTAGCATTTTTTATCAAATAACTTGAGCTTGCTAATAAATTTCTTGAATGCATTGAAGAGTGACAAATAACCGTATGAAAAGAAAAGCTGGCTAGGTTTTCTTGACAGATACTGCCTCTTCTTTTTGTGGGGCTGTTTGTCACCAGCCAGAAGACTAAATGCCTGGATTTGATTAGTGGGCACATCCCCACCTGAATTCCCACCGGTTTCATTATCACAAAATAGAGAATGGGGAGGTATGTGAAAATACTGTTGCATGGTGCAGTGATCTGCTAACTTAGCAGACCTGAGGCAGTGAAAATGCTCACATATTTCACCAGGAAGATGAAAGATGTTTCCTTTAATTAGTGCTTATGCCCAGAGTCCTATTTTTGAGGCTTAGAAACAACAATGTAGAAATTTTCTGTTACTCTTAGCTGTGTGCTGCACGAATCGATGTTAAAATCCAGCAGACGCAATTGGTGTCTGATCCAGTTTGCTCATTTGAAGACAAAACCAAAATGATCATTTGAATGGGTCCAATTGGAGAAAACCATAAGCCTGGCTTTGCTGGGATCCTGCATATCCTCTGAAATTCTAGTTCTGGTGTGTCTGTTACTGAAATCTGGGGTTTCCTTCAGCAGGTGGCTACCATGCCAGTGCCATCTGCCCATTAGCAGGTAACCCCATTTTAGTTGGTCATGATACTTTTTGAAAGGACTAGTGAGAACTTCCCTTTGAAACCAAAGCAGTCACGAGATGGATCATGACAGTGCAACTGAGAGGGCTGAAGACTTTATAGACCTCACTTCAGTTCTGCCTTGTGCTGTGATTCATCAGGACTGAGCTTTGTTTTCCTCACAGTCAGTGTGGCTTCTGAAGAAGGCAGAATGACCTTTTCCATGATGTTAGTTGCAGACAATGAGGTGCTTATGCGGATTTCTGAGCCCTCACAGGATTCGAAGCAACAGAGAACGGTTCAGTGGAGGTTTTCTTTGCTGGCACAGGTACAAACCAATGACCACATTGATCCAATACCTTGATATTTTTCTTTCGTTCATTGAGAACATGCCTGTCAGTAATATGCCAAGCAGAATGCCAGGGTTTTGTTCATATCTGTTCTTTTTCCTTGTTGTGCTGGTGGAGGAGTTGCCTTTTGAAGCGTGTTAGAAGTGGGGCTCCAATTGCTGCTGCAGTGAAAGTCACTGGTGTTCATGTAGGAATAACGACAAGGATTCAGTGAAAAAAGAGAAAGAAATAAGGCTCAAATTCAAAACAGGCTTGAAACAGATATCCTTCTGTTTCCTTTCTCACAAATGGTCATCGCTGTTTTATTTAGGGGAAACTAAGGTAGGGACGATTCACCTAGGCAAGGAATGTTTTTAAACAAGTCAGTGTGAGAGTCTATGTATGCCATTTCCCACTTGACAAGTGCTGTTTTGATGTGAGCTTTTTAAACATCCAAAGCTCCATCTGAGCCACTTTTTGAGGTTTGGCCAAAGTATAGCAGTTGTGTTTAATTCCTTTCTGCTCTTTGTAGGAGACCTTTGTGAGGATTTTCAGAGTATTTAATAGTTTTTTAAATTGCAGTTATATCTGTGACCTCCAGTGGTCAGTCGGTCTTATTCTGTAGAGCAATTAACTGGGGGCTTGAGATGCGTAAAATATTATTAATACATAGTCTACTTTACAAGAGCTATGCACAAGTGTGAATGCTAAGGTCTGTTTATTAAAACTTCTTTCTTGTAATCATATTTTCTAAGAAACTTATGCTTATTTAGGAAACTGGCCGTGGTGCTGTGCACTGCACCCTTCTGTGCTCTGAGATGGCACCTAAAACCTTTCACCATGGCAGATACGTGCATGAATTTTGACATTACAGTAGTGAAATACCACTTGAAGCAGCAGAATAACTAACCAACTGTTAATGTCAGCTCTTCTTTAATGTATAGTTTTGTTTGCATCTATTATAACATATGCTCTGAACACAAAATATTTACCTAACTGGCAGTTTCTCCAAATTGGTCTTCGGAAAATTCCCAAATGAGAAAACAACAAAAATGAAAAATATCTTTTAGCTTTTGTGCTGACTAAAATACATTGATTGGCAAGTAGAAGAAGCATTTGCAGGGAAAAACATCCCAGTCTGTAAAGTTTACTGCTTTCTGCCAGCGTAAGTTCTTATTTTGAAAAGCATGCAATTTTATTTTAGTAACAACACAAACTTCTTGGAAGGAAAATCTCTCACAGCTTTCAGAGATACTTTCAATTAATCTCAGCAAGCGGTGGGAGACTTATTGCCTTGTCATGCCTGACACTGGTATATATCTGGAGTAATTCAGTGTGTACACACCCAGGGCTTCAGTAGGTTAGGCTTTTAATGAGCTCAACCCCATCATTCTCATTCCTCTCTGTGACTTGGTTTACTGCACTCAACAGCAACATGAGACTTGCACCCAAAAGATCTAGGGATGTAGGTGGAGCGTTACAGTGTTGATGAAACCCCTAATAGGAGCAGGCTGCAAACTTGAGAGGTAAATCGGACTCACTGCAAAGTGAGAATTTCATTCATTCATTAATTGTGCTGCTTCACGTGGTCATACCCAACGGTGGTGTTGGCAATGTGAAAATATAGCGAATAACTGAAAGGTGATGACTTAGAATTCTTGTTTTGTATATAATGGTGCCAACCCATTCTCCCCTAATTAAGGGCTGCATGAAGAGTACTCCTTCATTTTGCTTCTGTGAAGCATGTTGCCATGCAGCTCGAGCTGTGATTTTTAAGAATCTGCGCTGGCAAATTGGAAAAGACGGTCCATTAATTGCAGTTGCTTAGATGTTGAGTGATGGAATGATTTGCCTTTGGTGATTATTTTTTGTGTTTGTTTTCTTTTTTTCTGTCAGCAAAAGCAATTACACAGCATTAGTGACTGGTCAAAATGTAACTACCTGCTTCTCTTTCTAAATCAGAGCTGCAAACCATTAACGTGAATCACTGTTGGAAGAAATGGGCAGAGCTTGCTGGAAACTGTCCTGTATGAAGCAATTGCTTCTGGTTTTTATTGCTCTTCATGTTTCCATAGGCTTTTTTTCTAGGCATGACTTCTGCCCTTCAGACTCATGTAAAGAAAACAATCATCTAAAATGTTCATTGTGGCTGATTTTCTTCTGTGATCTGAATTTGGCACAGCTGAAGTCTGTAGCAGGTATTTTGGAAAAGCCCATTCTCATCCTAATGCATCATCTGTCTCTTGTTTTTGTTTAGTACATGCATACAGTTTTTGGGTCTGCTGCGGATACACCATTTCCATCTTTGCCTTTCGGTAGAGAGAGTTATTTATCTAGCAAACTCGGATCTATCTCTCTGAAGCAGGAGAAAGGCCGTGCAGCTGTAATGATTTGTAGACCAGCAGCTCTTTGTGCTTTTTTCTCTTGGAAATCTAAGAGCTGAATCATAGAATTGTAGAATCATAGAATCACCAGGTTGGAAGAGACCCACCGGATCATCGAGTCCAACCATTCCTATCAAACACTAAACCATGCCCCTCAGCACCTCATCCACCCGTCCCTTAAACCCCTTCAGGGAAGGTGACTCAACCCCCTCCCTGGGCAGCCTGTTCCTACCCAATGACCCTTTCTGTGAAAAATTTTTTCCTAATGTTCAGCCTAAAACTACCATTTGCCACTGGCAGCTACCTATGAGCAGTGGTAGAAGGAAAAGGGGACAAAGGCTCGAACACCATCGTAGTGTTGTGTTGAGCGTCGCACAACCTCCTTCAGATTGCAGATTTTGTCTGCTTTCAGAAGTCTTATGTACTCAAGAAGGAAGGTCCAAACTGATAGGGTTTCACAGTGCTCAGCTGTCATCTGGAAGGATTATGGTCTGCCTGGATCCCACACCACAGCCGCTTCGGATCCTGGTGTGGCAGTCGATGCTCTGTCACACGTTGTGCTGTTGGGCTGCTGCCCCAGCTCTCCTCCTGACAGCTCAGCCTGACTTCCCTCTCCTGCCTCTTCAGCTGCTGGTGTCTCAGCAGCCTGTTTGCAATAATAAATGCTTGCAGACAGGAGGATGTTTGCAAAGTGATCGATCTGCAAGCTAAACTTCATTTTTCTGGCGTTGCCTGAGTAAGGAAATGCAAAACCTGTAGGGATTCTTTTCTTAAGAACAGCTTTTAATCAGAAACCCCCCAGACTATGCATAAATCTTAGAATTACGCTTTTATTTTCACACTACCGCTAACAACGGGCTAAAAGCAGCCTTTTCCTCCAGTCATTGTGCAGGTCTGTAATATAGCATTAGTGCTGGGGATCCATTACGTTGTAAGTGTCAGCTCAGTCATGTCAAATTGGAGTGTGTGCCCTAACGACTGCGTTATATCAGCGTTAATAAGAGGCTGCCTCAGAGCTGGCTTTTATAAAGTGCTGCATTAACCTGGTGCCTTGTAAGTGATTTGTAGTGGTCTGTGAAGGCAGGTACCCGTGTAGGCATGTGCTCTGTTCTGCCTCTATCTCAGATTGTTTCTAGGAGTTGGGAATGGATCTCAAGACAACTGTGGAAACAGAGAGCTTGTGCTTGGGTGAGAGTTTAAGAGTTTGGCACTATTAACCTTTAAAAATGAGAATTGATGTGATTAGATTCATCATGTTTAGCGTAAGAAGCTAAACAAGCAGGAGGGTGATGATGGCTCAGGAATCCCCATCGCTTTGAAGTGGATGCTTGAACAGATGTCTCATTACCAGAGCGTGGTGGTACAGGAAATGTTGCCAATAAGATGCAAAAGAAAAACATCAGTCTCAGGGTGGCATTTGGCCAGGGCATAGGCTGGATGAGTTGCAGTGTGAGCGCAGAGAGTGGACTCTGTGCTCCTGAGTAACTGTCCTGAGCCGAGGACAGAGAGCATCGCTGCTGACCCCAGAGCTGTGGGAGGGATCTACAGCTCCAAAATGCATGCTGCTGGCTGTATTTCTCTCAGACTTTTGTCTTCAGTGGAAGGCTGGCATAGCTGCTCTGCGTGACTGGGCAGAGTTGGTCCAGGAGAGGGGAACTGGTCGCAGGTTTTGCAATTGCGTATTCTAAAGATGTTCTTGCTGATTCTTACGGAGATAACCTGACGTGCAATGCTACTTCGGGATAAGCCAAAGGGTTTGCTTGCCATATGCCATTATGTGAGAAATTATAGCTTTGTAATATACTGAGGGGTATGTTTGCTTTTGAACAAGGAAACTCCTTTTACTTTCTGGATGGTGCAACAGCAGTATCTCGTTTGTAGTTGTTCTCATTAAACCATGGTTGGCTGGCTGTACTTGTATCTTCTGAGTTTGTGTGAGTATAGGACTACGTTCTATAATACTTTCTCAATTGCCCATGAAAAGTAAATATTAAGTCCTTGTGTTCAATTAAATTAACATAGCAAACTGTTTAAATAGCACTATCAAAGTTGGAAAGTCAAATATACGCCTTCAGTGCAAATGTCCTCCACTGTGTTGGTGCCTCTGGCCCGTGCCGAATTCCAGCACTGTAGTGTCTGAGTTCGACCCCAAAGTTCTAGGTTTCAGATTGAGTTCTCTTCAGATTGAGGCTCTTCTTCTAGGAGTTGTGCCCCAAGGCTGATATCCCCAAACCTGAGATAATACATACTTACACATTCAATCTGTGGGCCAAATCTCTTAGATGATCCATAGAAAGTGCTGCCGACAGAGGAGTGAACAGAAAAATCTGTTTTGAGTCTCAGGAGAAAAAGCAGGTGTGTTTTCCAAGACATCTATTCCAATAAGAAATGGATTAAGTAAAAAGATTGAATTGTAGGTTAATATAGTGCAGTATGTTGTTTCAACAAATTCAGGTGTGCTGTGTAGCTACTTTTAGATAGGATAAACAGGAACAAACTGTTCGTAAATAGCATGCAAATATGGTTCCTATGTTAATTTGCATCATGTCAGCAGCTTTGTGGCAATCTTCAGAAATTATTCTTAATAAATTGCTCATAATTGGTTCCTAAATGTAAAGGAAATCATCAGTCCTCTCTTGCTGAACACTTGAAGTCATAAATTAGGAGTGCAATAGTGATGCAGATCTTGATTCCGTAACCCTTATGTGTCCATGGAGATACTGGTTCAGGACCAATAAAAGACAGAAATATTAGAATGATACGTGATTAAACTGAGCTCCTTTAAATGCATAGACATTAACAATCATTGGCTGAGCAGCTCTGTGATCATGAGCTAAGCTTTCAAGGGAAGTAAACCAAACTGTAGTAGGCACACTATGCCTACTAGCCTGAAAATACTCGTGGTTTTCCACCATCAGTGGGGCACATGTTCCTGATGCCGATCGGGAGTTTGTAGCTCTTGATTTGTAATACAATTTTAATTATCTTCTGAACTGCCGCACAGAGATTCTTCCGTAAGCATGTAGGGGGAAGATAAGAGTTGATGAAGTAGGAGCTGTAAATCTTCCGTGGCTTCCTTTTGATACCAACATGCTGTGGAGAAGAGCACATATGAGAACTTGTAGCAAAATCTCCCGGTGTTTGGTACACAACAGGTTTAACATTTTAATGTAAACTTACTTGTAATGTTAAAGATTTCAGACGACTTCTTGCTTTGCCTTTTGCTCTCTTAGGTTTTGTCTGTTCTTCCATTAAATGGAGTTGGCTATAAAGGCTGTTAATGGATGTGACCGCACGGAGTAAGTGGAAATTGCTTGTGGGACCAATGGAGCCTGAAATCCCTTTAGCAGTGCCACAAGGAGTGGCCTCTCCTCCTCACTCCTCTGTGAGAAATAGGTTTGACAGTGGTGCATGAAACTAAGCACATATGTGCATGCCTTTTATTTTATAACATTCCTGTTTTCTAAATTGCCAATAAACACAATCATCCTAAGGAAAATGTAATAACAACAACAGTATTTAATTTAGGTAAGCGTATGATAAACGTTTTAAGGTTTTAACTTCCATTAACATGTTCTAAGTTTGTAAAGGAAAACGCGAAGTTTGGTATATTGAAGAAGGGAATGATTTTAAGGTAGAAAGAGGTGATTTTAGTTGATCCAATTTACTCATCTGCAAACCAGGTTGAGTCAGATTTCAATTTCCGTATTTCCTGAGACCTGCTGTACTTTGCTGCCTATCCCTGCTTTTTTCCAGTTTCACCTGTCTGATGCCTTATGTGCATCAAACACTTAAAATGCAAAATGGAGAACAGAGCAAATTACAGAGCCTCGTATCATCTGAGGGGGGAAGGATCCTTCAGCTCGCAGTGAAATTCTTTCTATCCTCCTACAACTTCTGCCTCCCAAACTGTGCCTCTAGAGAGAGGGAAGAGGAGGATAGTGACAGGGAGATGCATTTCTTTGTGACCCAGAGTTAACCAAATGAGGAAGATGTGGAGGAATATTTCTGCTTCTTTCCCCTCTCTGAACTGCAGGAATCCATTTATCAACTTATTTATGTTAATGGGATATTTGAGTGGTTGTTTGCATCTTAATTTCTGTTAATTAATTAACGTATTCAGCAGAGTTTGCCAGGAGCCAGGGTTCACTGGACACCAGCTTGGGATCTGAGCATGAGTGCAGCGGCATACACTGTCATTTTTCATGACGAAGGAAGCCAGGAATTAATGAATTAACTGATGACAGTGCTAACTCACTGCTGACTGTGAGCCAGGTTTGCTGTGACAGCTGCAGGGCTGCATGGGCGAGAGAGCTGGATGCTCCCTGCCTTGGGTAGGCTGGCTCTCCATAGGGCAGTAGGGGTAAACTCAGGGGTTCTCCGCACAGAGCAGCTCTAGCAGGCAGTCGTCTTTCCAGTGAAATGCTTCTGGATTCCTCAGGATTTAATGAAACCCTTTCTCCCGTTTTAAAGTTTCCAAAATAAAACGCTTTGTGGCACCAGCCAGATATGGAAGGTGAGAGGTCACATCTTACACCCTGTTTCTGAGTGAAAGGGTGCAGGGAAGCAAAATCATCTGTATTTCTCTGCAAAGAGCCTTGCTCTCCGCAACTGCCTGAGGAGCAGCCAGCAGGAGCGGCTGGGTGATGCCATGGGGGTGCTCTGCTCCTTCCTCCCACAGAAAGAAAGCTGCCAGGCATGTCCACCACTTTCACACAGCTTTGTTTGCTTCTTGCAAGGGGGCAGAGGGCTCTGGCTGCAGGGAGGACAGTGGCTTTGGTGCATGTTGTTTCCAAGAGTGCTGCGTGCGGCTGTCGGGCTCGGGTGGGTGGGGAGAGGCAAGAGCCTGTGACACCTTGTGTTTGGTGTTAGAAGTTAGTAACTGCGCTGGTTTGACATTGGGCAGTGAAATTTAGCAGTGTCACTTTGACTTCTTGCTTCTAGTTGGTTTGGGAAAGCCTATTCCATCGTGTCTGCAGAGATTCACTTGAAAAAGCATCAATGCCACACAGTTGGAGAAGTGGGAAACCGAAAGGCAAGCTGGCAAGCAAAGTGCTTGGCAGAAAGGAGGAGGTTTCTTCCGTTTCTTTAATGTGTAACCCTCAAATATATAAGGCTCCGTCTAACTTTTGAATTCCCTTAGATGCCTTAAAGTGCCTGATGGGTGAATGTTGTCTCCATAATGTCAGCTCTCCCAACAGGGGATCTGGCATGCAAGGCAAGATCCTGAAGCTGCACAGTGTTACATGGATGGGAAATCATAAAATCATAGATTAGTTTAGGTTGGAAGGGACCTGAAAGGTCATCCAGTTCCACCCTCCTGCCATGGGCAGGGACACCTCCCACTGGATCAGGTGCCCAAGGCCCATCCAACCTGGCCTTGGACACCTCCAGCGATGGGGCAGCCACAGCTTCCCTGGGCAACCTGGGCCAGGGCCTCCCCACTCTCATTGTGAAGAAATTCCTCCTTATGTCTAGTCTAAATCTGCTCCTCTCCAGTTTATACCCATTGTCCCTTGTCCTATCACTCCAAGCCTTTGTGGACAGTCTCTCCCCAGCTTTCTTGTAGCCCCTTCAGGCACTGGAAGGTTGTATCCCATACTTGGTCCTAAGTCAGATACCTCCTGATGATGATGATGTTGGCTTTTGTTTAAACTTCTGCTGATGAAAGCCAAGCACCTGTGCTCTGAGGAATCAGGGTCAGGGCTGGCAGCAAAAAATGCTTGCAAATCTCAGTTATGTCTGCTAAATCCACATCCTGCAATAGCATTGCAAAAAACTAAGTGTACTTTGCTCTCTCTTGCTTTTAAAACACCAGTTGGAAAGCTAGAGGAGTATGGAGGGTAAAAAAAAAAAGGGGGAAAGGAGTCAGGAATTTGAGAAAATAGTTTACATTCTGGATAGGCTGAGATTTGGACCTAAACTGTTGACCCCACACCTTTGGTACATTTGTGGGACGTTATATATCTGTCATCATTATCTGATTCCAGGCTTTCAGTAAGGAACACGGAGGAGAATCCTGCCAAAATAGCCACTGAGCAACATAATTAATGCTGCCTCCCTGCTGTACACCACAGGCACTTGGGTCGACAGACTGTAGGGTCTGCACATTGAGAGCATTTTCCAGGTGACCCTTTCATTAATCCTAATCACCAAGATGGATTATATCCTGAGAAATAATTAACCAGCCTTCAGCCTAGGCAATATTACAGCATCTTCGCAGGATGTAGGCAGCCAGCATCCTCCAAAGAGGTGTTTTAGACTCAGGTAGCTGGTAAACCTTCAGGTAGTTCCCAGCACAGTTGAGTCATCTGAAAAGTGGCAGTCTTACAGGTGGGATTAAATAGCCTATTTAAAAGGTGTAAACCCACCCTAAATCTCTGAATGGCTTGTGTGGTGTATTTCCCAGTCGTTGCTTTGTTGCTCTTGGCAATAGAGAAGTCAAAAGAGGGGTGAAGCAAGGGTCTTTTAGAGTAGTTGACAGTAGTTTTGCATTTGTCAGCCAGCTCTCTCTCCTTATTAATGGCTCAGCATGACATTGCTTATTCAGTTTCAGACCTCATGTTTCTGCTGGCAACACAATGAACTACCTCCCTGCAATTCAGTTGGCGGCAATCCTGTCCTTATTGACAGCCAGAAAGTGTGAGTAGGAACCATTTAGGCTTGTATAGTGCAGGGGGAGCAGAGTCATTACCATCACTTCCCTGTGGGAAACATCAAAAAAGATATCTAATGCATCCCCTCACCTCTCCTGCACAGAGACAGCAGTGGGTTTGAGGATGCTTTGGCAGTGGCGAGAAACAGCAACATGCTCTGCTGGTGCACGGTCTTGCGGTCATCAGTGAGCATCTTCAGCTCAGTTCTGCCTTTTGGTTTTGCTGTGCTTTTCGTACTCTGAAGCGTGTCCTTGCCTGCAGATTTTTGTCAGTGGACTACCTCATCGGTTGTGTGTATTCATCTGCTCACTGAAGATGTTTGCATCTTATTTCTTCATGTCGGTGCCCATGTGGAGGGCTCCTCCTGTGTCTGGAGGACTCATTTCTGTGGGCAGGTTCTCTGAAGAGGCACATCGGTATAGACCACTGTGATTTCATCGGGGCTTCTGGATGCCAGGTGTCATCCAGAGTTTGCAGCAAATGGCTGTGGTGCTGCACTGCTGGCATCAGTGCCCTCTTGCCTCCTCCTTTTAGCCTGTCCTTTTGGGCTTTGGTAACTTCCAGTGGTATGGTGTTCAGCCTGGAGAAGAGGAGGCTGGGGGGAGACCTCATTGCTCTCTACAACTACCTGAAAGGAGGTTGTGGAGAGGAGGGTGCTGGCCTCTTCTCCCAAGTGACAGGGGACAGGACAAGAGGGAATGGCCTCAAGCTCCACCAGGGGAGGTTTAGGCTGGACATTAGGAAAAAATTCTTCACAGAAAGGGTCATTGGGCACTGGCAGAGGCTGCCCAGGGAGGGGGTTGAGTCACCTTCCCTGGAGGGGTTTAAGGCACGGGTGGACGATGTGCTAAGGGGAATGGTTTAGTGTTTGATAGGAACGGTTGGACTCGATGATCCAGTGGGTCTCTTCCAACCTGGTTATTCTGTGATTCTGTGCTGGACGCTGCTGTGTCACAGGGAATGCCCTTCTCACTGGATGCAGAGCAGGGAGGGCTCACTTGGCTCTAGGAGGCAGTAACACCTGCACTAGAGATTAATTCTTTGCTAATTCATATTGCAGAAGGTGAGCGGGGATTCTAGTTGCTGTTTGTAATAACCTGTTTCACCCAGCAGAAGTTCCCAACTGTGGTTGCTATGAGGCAGTTTTATATGTTTATTTTATACTATCAAATTTGTGGAGGCTGAAGCTCAAGGGTAGATCAACAATTTGTCAGCAGTGGTATCATTTTCTATTTCCAAAGGGTAAATCATGTTAGCAGAGATGGTGTGCAGTCATGAGATCAGGTGGAAAGGACTTGTCTGTCTAATTAATACATTGATTTTTAGGGAGCAACGTGAGTTTGGAGTATCCTCACTGTGTTTCTCTATGAGATAGTTTGCCCTACTTACAATGCTCTAGAGAAACCCATGATCATCCTCTGTGTTAATGGCTCTGCAGTGTTGTGCAAGGTACAGCTTTCCATCCACTACTCTTCAATATAACATTATATATTTGTTATTAAAAATCTTGAGAAGTGTCAGGGCAATTACAGGTTGTAGGAAGAAGACAGCCTCTTGTGGAAGTAGAAAAATCTTTATTCAAACTGCTCAATGAGAGAGAAATGAATATATCCTCTTGGGAAAGAAATGGGAGTTAGTTCCTGAAAATAGAATGATGTTCCGATGAATAAAAGTAAATAAACTCCTTCGGATGAAATATCTAAATAAAAGTTCAGGTGTGGTGCCCTCTTTTGGCTTTTTCTCCTCCTCTCACCACCCTCTGCACTCACAGAGAAATAAAACAAAGGAAGTGAGATTTGTGGGTGGTTCTGGGTTTCTTTTGCTTCTTTTCAGAAGCTCGTGTCTTTACCCTTTCTAGCTCTTTTGTGTATGTTCTTCCTTAACTAATAATCCTTTCTGCAATTTTAATCTTCATCCACAGGCTTCAGTCCAGTGTGAACTTCCTCTTGATTTATGCAGTTGTGTGTGTTCACTCGGAGCTCTTGGCACTGCTGTGGCTGCTGTATATTAATTAGGGCTTGATATTTCAGGTGGAAAATTTGGAAGTGCTGTGTTCATCAAGACCTTCCTCTTTGCCAGGAGGAGGGCTGGGGAGCAAATGACAGTCCCAGGTGCTGAGAGACACTTAAACTCTCTGGAAAAATGATGGGGATGGGCAAATGTGCTGCCTCCAGGTGAAACTTGGGCTGACAGTTTGCTCCTGACGGCTTTGCTTGCAGCGGAGGATTGAAGCCCTCTCAGAAGCAAGCAGAAAGTAGCTCATGCACTGCTATCTGAGTACTGATGCTTTAAAGTGTCATTTCAAATGGCTGTATGGGAAGATAACTCCATTTCTTGTAACGCATTCTAATGGATGTATCGCCCAACTTGGCTGAGATTTGTGACAAGTTTTGAATGGGAAGGGGGAAAAAAAAGAAACTTGGGTATGAGTGTTTGCGTCCACGTGGAGGAAAAAAGCCTGTGGTCTTTTAGCCTCCACAAATGAGAACCAAAATATTTGGTGCTGGCAAACACCCAGCAGAACTCCTGGTTTTTGCTCCAGGAATGACCCCGGTGGAAGGGGCTGTATGGGTAAATAAACGGTGCATCATTTTGCGTTTTAGTGAAATAGGGGTTGACTCTCTGGGATGTGTTCATACAGTAAATGGTGCAGTATCCCAAACAAGCATACAGCTTGATGTGACGTGGGGAAGCATCAGAAGTGGATATATAGGAGTTAGGAAGTTTCTAGTTCCCAAAAAGTGTGAGGCCAAGCAGGGAAAAGGATTACAATTACCATCGCTGTGGCAGAGCTGAAAAAAGAGTGAATTGCTGATGTTGAATGTCAGGTTTTGGGCTTCTGCATATTGAAATACCCATTAGCATCTGCGGGATGTTGCCCTGGGCTGTGGATGTGAAAGCAAGTGTTTGCCATGTGAAAAGAATTTAAATATACCCAGGCTGTTTCCCATCCATGTCAAAACTGCTGGTCTGATTTTGTTGGCCTGTGTGCTAGTATTTCATATGGTTGGCTTTAGCATTTGGCCCTTATGTTTTTCATGTACTGTTTATGTGAATAGGAATGCTAAAACTTTCTTTGGGCTTGCTAAGGAGAACTTGCTTCATTGCACCGTGTCGCTTGAAGTTGCTGACTGTGAACTGAAAAATTGTTTGTAGGCAGATCACCTCTGCTTTGTTTTCTGAAATTGCATGCCTAGAGAGAGCAATATCAGGTTTTTTTGCCCTCTTTCACAGTCAAGAGACTAGTGACATAATGCAGAAGCAAAATGGGACTTGCCACTCTGTATTACCTCCATCAGTTAATGCCCGTCCTCTGGTTCTTGCTTCTCTCTGATGCCTGCAGATGGTAGTAAATCACATTTGACTGAGCCGAGTCAACATGCTGATTTGCAAACATGAAGTAAGATCTAACGAGAGTATGCGTTTTAGATTTTTGAAGAGTAGACATTGAATTAACTTGGAGTAGTGCAAATTGAAGCTGCAGGGAGAGAACTGAAGCTCTGCTACTTGAAAGTTCAGCATATCCTTAGGTATGCAAAACTAATTAAAACTCAGTTTGCTCCTGTTTTCAGAAGAGACTTCAAGTGTGTTTAACTGAGAAATCACATCTCTCTGTATTACAAGGTGTTTCCAATCTTGTGATTTTCCCATTTGTCAACTTTTATTTTAAACAGAGCTCATAGAGCAGAGCAATCTTTTTCTCTAGTGGTGATCACCTGGCAGGCCTCATAAGAATAAATAATTATTCTTACCTTCCTATTCCAATTGGATGGTACCCAATATTGTATAAAATGTCTTCAAACATCCTCACAGCCCTTTTAGGCTGTCCTGTCTATGGGGAAAAGGGGGATCATGCTTGTATGAGATGAGCAGCCTGTATCAGCCCCATCTCCAGCCCTGAGATGTCTGTTCCCAGAAATACTTTACGCCATACCCCGAGCTTTCTTTTTCAAAGCACCCCTTCTCCTTATCCCACACCAGCATCAGCCTCCTGGAGAGGTACGCGCAGCAGTACTGCTGTTCTCTTCAGCCTTTACACACAAAGCTTCTCTACCAGGAGTATGAGTTAATACAGTAACAGAATTAATTAAGCCATTTTAAATCTTGGCAGGTGAGACTATCCATGCTACACCTCCAGCCAGTATTCAATCGCTTTACAGAAAGCAGAGAAATGATCTAGACATTCTCCACCAATCTAAGGCAGAAACATCCACTGAAAACAACCCACCAGATTCACTGAACAGAGCAAGGCTAGCAGGAGAAGAGAGCTGCAGTCAGCCAGGCATCCAAGAAAAAGGCTCTCAGCAGTAATGCAGTGCAGGAAACAAGCTGTTGGAGCACATTGAGATGGCAGAGGGATTTTTGCCACAAGCCTGAACACCTCTCAGCTCCAAAAGCAGAGAAAGAATCGCACAGCAAGGTGACTTGGGAGCTGCGCCTCCTTTAGTATCTATACAGCAGCCTCACTGGGAGATGAATCCCTGTTATTTAGTTATTTTAGTCTGTTATTTAGTCTACTTTGAGCTGAGAAGACTCCTAACTCTGACCTCAGAGTTTTTCAGCTTTTTTTTGCTAGGGACAGAAGGGAAAACAGCATAAGTGCCTCAGCACAAATATTATAAAAAATGTCAAGTGTTTCAAAACCCATGGAGAACAATCAAGAGGAGAACCAAGAACACGAAAAAACTGTCAGTAGCAACCAAACCACTGACTTCTCGGAGACCCTCACATGCCTAGAGGATTCAGATTGCAAAATAAACTTGTGGAGGACATCTACTTAATACCAATTTCCATCTGTTAAACAGATGATAGAATCATAGAATAACCAGGTTGGAAGAGACCCACCGGATCATTGAGTCCAACCATTCCTATCAAACACTAAACCATGCCCCTTAGCACCTCGTCCACCTGTTGGATGATGCTCCTTTATTGCACAACACCATTTCCAAAATTCACTCTCCATTCATACCGCAAATGAATGTAGCTCTCAAACCTCCATGGCTGTCCTGAGCTTTTTGGCTGACACAGATTGTTTCCTTCTCCAGTATACAGGCACAGCTCTAAAAATCTAGAGTTCACAGAGCAACAGGGAAAGCATGCATAATATATAGGTTATCGAATCATAGGTTGGGTTAGAAGGAAACTCAAAGGTTATCCAGTTCCAACCCGCATGCCACGGGTAAGGACACCTTCCACTGGATCAGGTTGCTCAAAGCCCCATCCAACCTGGCCTTGAACCCCTCCAGGGATGAAGCTTCCACCACATCTCTGGGCAACCTGCACCAGGTGCCTCGCCACCCTCACAAGAAAAAAATTCTTCTTAATATCTAATCTGGGGTCAGAATAGGCTGCCTGGGGCTTTGTCCAGTCAGGTCCTAAAAACTTCCAGGGATGCAGATTATCAGATGCTCAGGCCGGAGTCCTTTGTGTCACTTGCCACCAGGGGCCATGAAGCAGGCAGGGAGTTGCAGAGGTGCAGGCAGGTGGCCCAGGCTTGCCCTGGCCAAGTGTTATGGGCTGGAAGGACCAAATAAGTCGTGTTCTCCGGATGCGCCCTAGGCGGGTTATCCATCCAGTTCTCTTCATGTTATTTATCATCCATAATAAGTAGCTGTGTGAGACAGTGAAGCATCACGTGCCACATTGCTGATGGTGCAATGCACGTTATAAGCATTGTAACATTTGAATGAATCCAGCTGCAACTGAACTAATAAAACCCTGTGCTGTTATGGTGCTGCCTTAAAGAGGCAAAGACTCTCCTGGTTGTTGCAGGAACTCTACATTGAAATTTGGTTCAGGTCCTGAGTGGTTTTGGACTGATTCACATCAGTCTTCTGCTAGCTGCATGTGAAGAGTTCGTGTGTCCTCTGTCTGGCACGGGACTCTGATCTGCGTCTTTATATGGTGCTCAGGGCTTTGGATGCTTCCAGTCCTTCAGCTACCTCTTTGTTAAGCCAGAAAACTTGTAGTGTGAGGACGCAAGTTGTTTTCCTCACTCTGAGATCAGAATTTGCCAGGGCCTGCATGTTGTCTGGCTGATATTAAGGTACTTTTGAGCCCAGGGGGCCTTTTCACTTGCTCCACGGGGCATGTTTTGGCCCCACAGCGTCTTTCAATAGAGGTGTCCAGTATCAGAGGCTGGAAGAGCTACTCAACCAGGTTTTCCCTTGGACAGCTTTTTTCTTTACAAGGTATCATTTCCATCCAGAACTATAGATGTTTGGCAGTCAGCTGAATTATACGTTCGAAACAGGGGTCGGTGTGATATTATACATGTTGGTGTATGTGGGTATCCACGCGTAGTATTAGTTGTGAAATTTCTGATGTGTAAATTTTTATCAATTATAGTCTCATTTGTGTGGATTTCCAACTGCTGTATGAAATGCCTATCTCAGTTTTTTAGAAGTGTATCTCTTGTTTTACCATTGCCTTTAAAGCAGAAGTTTACTGTGGCTAAAAAGGGAGGAAAGGGAATGATGTTATTGCTGTTCAAAGGGATCTCAACCTCTGATTTTGTTCTGTTGTGTTTAATAACCGATTGCAATGATTGCATGTCCCACTATCACTTATGACATCACAAAACCAAGTCTGGTTTTCATTTTAATTAATAGAATAAATTAAAATTGGCCCGTTCCAATGTATTAAGTGTTTATAGCTTCAACCTTATTTTTGGTTAACATTTTTAAATACTTCCAGAATATTCTGAAAAGTGAGGAAATGAAAGCCAGAGCACTAAAGAGCAAGGGAGGAGGATTGCAACTAGAAAATAAATTTAGATAGGAGTATCTAACAGCTGGTTAGGGCAGGTAAACAAAATATATCTTTTCTCAGTGTATCCAGCAGAAAATGTCTCAGTGTTTTGAAAGAGATGAAGTTAACAAAATGTCTTTGAAGGCCTGAGGGGGGAAAAAAAACCTCAGGGTTTCTCAGCATTTGAAATATGCCAGTAACAAAAGTATTGGTATGGCAACCCTGAAGGTGAACATAAAGTTTCTTATCTGTTACTTTGCTTATTGGGAGAACCAAGTCTGGAGTTTGGAGATGGTCGTAAACCAGAAATGTTTGTACCACCAGGAGCAGAGCTGGTCACAGGGTCAGCACTCTCCATCCATCTCCTTCACCCAACTCCCAGCCCAGCTGCCATGTTACAGACCTGCCTCCTCCATTCCTCCTCTCTTTATAAATTATAAAATAAGTTCCTTCCTATTTGGAAAGGTGGTGTGTCATTCATCAAAGAGTTTCAAAATGCAACTGGAGCCTGTTCACATTTCCCACCCTGGCTCCAAGTTGCCTGAGGGGCTGCCGTGGCCCATTTACTAAAGGCTGGGTACACAGCTTGAGGAAACCAGATCTGCTATAGGAAAATTCAAGCGTGGGTTTATCCGAAGAGATCTCTGAATCCCCTGATGTGAAAGCACCTGTAGCCTAGGGCGAGCTGGACTGTGATGTGTTCTTGCACTGCACAGGTTTGCTGCAAGCCAGGGTAGTAAATTACTCACTGGCTGCATTTTGGTTTGAAGTGGGATCTACTTCGTGCAAACCTCCCATCACAGCAGCATCCTGTGCGTTATTTCCATCAGCAACAGATGGAGTGGTGGGTTGGGCTCACCAAGAGGCTTTGAGTACCAGGAAGAGACAATTTGCACTTGTGGCAGCGTGGTCACAGTTCCAGGTTAAGAGCCGCTCAGCCAAAATGGGAATTTGAGGCAAATGCTGAGGCTTGCGAGGGGACGCTGCGTCCTTCCACAGAATCACCTGCTTGTGAGAAAAGCAATTTGTATTTGAGGTTGTTGAGTTTGTTTGCTTTTGAGATTGCAACCTGTTATCTGTTGAGGTAAGACTGAGTCAAATTATAAAAATGAATCCAGTGTTCCCCAAAAGCAGTTGGGCTTTCCAGTGTTTTATCTAGGGTAAATATGAAATTAATCTGTTCCCTTTGATCGCTTTTTTTTCCTGCATAAGTTTCAGAAGCAGTGGAGTAACTGTGCATAAGGATGAACGCCAACACGACCTGTGTGCACTTCCCACTGGCCACAGGAGAAAGTGTCTTCTTGAATTTTACCTTAACTGGGTTTGAGTTCTTCAAAAATTGGGAACTCAAACTCAGCAACCCCTTAGAGCAATTGAAATTTTGTGGCATGCTCTCGCTATCCACTATGGAATTGAGAAAGTGTGGAATTGGTACAAATTCTTGTGTTGAAGTTGCGTCTGTAGAGGTGCCCTGCAGCCAATCACTGTTGGTGTAGTGGAGGGAGTAAAGAATTATTGCGTGTTTGAGGGAGGACTGTTATATATATAATATATATATATTTATATATGCATATATACCCTAAATATGCCTCTTCGCACCTATCTCCTCTCCTCGCCTTCCTCGATGCTGCTCAGCTCGGCATCATCTTCCAGCTCCATGGCTGCTCTTGCCCCTAGAACGGCTTGTAGAGTGATTTGTGTGAACTGAGACTTGCATTGCTTTCAGACAGACTTGTTAATTATTTGGGAGGCTCTCCAGTTGAAGGGGAGAAACTAGAATCAGTGCGGGGTAGACAAGGAATTCATGCTGATGTTTAACAGTGCTGTCACAGACAAAATATCTCTGCTAATGAGTTATGGCCAAGGGAAGAGGTTTGTGGCCTTGCAAGGCACCTGTGTGACTCCACGCTTCGTTAGCGCTTCTCTGAGCTCAGTGTAATGAATCTATCCCAGACAAACATCTCCTGTCTGTGCTAACTGGATTCTTGTTTCTGCCATGATTTTTTGTTTTAATTATTGTTTGTCTTTTTTTTTTTAAACAGCTGAATAATCTCAAGTAATGTTATTCCTTAGATAAAATCTGATTTGACTTTAATAACATCTTTTCATATTCTCTCTCTGCTCAATAGCTAACTAGCTCATTGAGCTCTTTACCTTTGTTTGTCACCTCACACCCTGTTTTAAGAGATTTCTCCAGGAGGATTTTTCACCGTCTTACAGATTTTAACATGATCTTACAACCTCATTGCAAATAAACAAATTATACGGTGCTTGCCAATGCAAGTTGCCAGATCCTACATGCACACGTCTTGGCTGAGACAAACTTCATGTCAGAAGTAGTTTATAGAGTCTCACAATAACGAAGGTTGGAAGGAGCTTCTGTATGTTGCCTGTCCATCCCCTCGAATATATATGTTACAGTTGTAAGGAAAGAGAGGATGGGTCTGTGTGCATGTGTATGTATTTTTGAATGTTTTATATGGTGTTTTGGGATGTGCTTCTCTACGTGGGACCAGGTCCTATGAGTTCCACCGTTAACAAAAACCTCGTAATAACAGAACCTCCCGCCCCAAGTTTTCGATCCTCCCAGATAGAAGCCCACCTGGCTGGAAGTGGAAGACACCCATTTAATTTGCTTTTGCTGCAGAGTTTACTTGGGAAGATCACAAGAAGAGATAGTTGAGAACAAACATCTCTGCACAGGCAAAGCATAACTCTTGGGATAATTCATTAGCAAGGCAGACAGTAGCTATTTTCTTCTCCTTTCGAGGGTAATGTTAGCAGTGTGCTTTGGAAGAGGTTTGTTTGACATGGGGATTTTAAAGAGGGTTTAACCATAACTCGCAGAGGCACTTCAACTAAATCTGAAGTGTTAAACCAGCATCAGCAGCATTGTGTTTACTTTTCTGAAGGTGAAATCTTGCTTCAAATTGCTTTAGGCAGATTGTTTGTTCTGTTAGGCAGTCCCTAGCATGACTTTTCTGGCCAACAGCCTCGTTTGCTGCATTATTTGTGCATGTCCACAGGCCGTGTTGCCGTGTGGTGTTGTCCAGGATGGGCTGACCTTTGGAACAGCATTGATTGCTTCCCAAATTCTCTTCCACCAGCCAACCCAACTGTTCTTTAGTTGGTTTATTTTCTCTCTGCCCTGCCATGCTTTTATGGTTCTCATTGCCCTGCATACCTATTACCTCCTCTGCTGAGTACACCTTATGCTTTGCTTTACTTTCCTGCCTTCCTCTCATCTGAGTCTTAACTCCTACCTTTAAAGCCTAGAGGAAGTTTCTTTATCCTCTTTTTCAGATGCTCTCAATCCTCCAAGCTCCTCTCTGCCCCTAGGCTACCGTTAAGGATTCTGGCAATCACCTCCTTTATTTCCATTCTTTATTTTTCAAAACACTTCTGCAGACAGGGTAGAAACTCTGGATGCAGATGTGATCTTATCTCCAGTAATCCTTTCTCCAGAGTAAGTCTTGATTTAAATTCAAGAAGCGTTACTGTTATTCACTGCTTGGGCCACTAAGATTCACTGTTTCAAAACTTACTTGAAAGCAAACACTAAAAAATAGTACATGTCATTTTTGAAAAGGCACAACTGAGCTGTCCTGGTGTTGCTAGCGGTCTCAGCCAGCAAGGCAAGGCGGGTCAGTGTGGGTTGGTAGATACTGGGTTTTGGACATGTCTTGTGGACATCTCAGCATGGGTTTCTGCTGCTGTTGGTGTCTGTCCCATCTGCTTAGCTCCACTAAATAAACCTGGACACTGGAAATCCCACCCCCCGGCAAGGTTATTAGGTCAGAGAGGCCAGCGCTTCAGTCTTCTTCAGTGCCCAAGAGAAGCTGGGGGAGACTGTCCCTCTTGTCCATCTGATTCAAACCCTCTCTCCAAGAGTGTTGTGTAGGATGTGAAATACGTTTCTCCAACTAGAAAAGGGTTTACTGGAGCATATGAAGGGACTTGGAATGGTTGGACTCGATGATCTGATGGGTCTCTTCCAACCTGGTTATTCTATGATTCTATGACTTGTCATAGTCTGGTTATGTCAGAGGTTTGAGGGTCATAACTCTTCATGTCTTGCTTCATTTACCTTCTACTTGATAGATTTTATCTAACAAGCAAAAGGAGATAAAAGCTTACTTTAGGACTTTCTGTAAGTACGTTACAGATGAGAATCCTCAAGTGTTATTAATCTCAATACTGACCAGATGCTCAGTGTTGTCAAGCCCTGCTTTCGGTTCACTGTCATTTGCAAAACTCTAAAAGACTGAGCTTTAAAGCTCTGCTGCAGACGCCAGCTCAAAATGAAATCCTTCTGGAAGCTGTTTAGTCTTTTCCAGGGAGGCATCTAAGGAAAAACCATCGTTTTCTTAACATTCAAAACACTCTCGCAACAATTTGCAATGTTGCCATGTTTTGAAACACGACTTAAAATTTGGCAGAACGTACTCCCCCTGCCTCCCTCTCCCAGTTACAGCCCTTCTGTCAAAACTTAACTGGATTTGGGTAAGGGGATAAAAAGGGGTAATTTGAGGCTTACGGTTCCCACATGCACGTGGGCTGAGAAGCAGCGTGAGGTCAGGGCAAGCTCTGGCTTGGTGAGGGCAGGAGTGCTGGGGAAAGAGTACTGGGGAGTATAGAGGGACTGAAACTGGTCTTTGCAACCTGTTGTTGGCAGGAGTCACTGGATTGTACAGACCCTGCTGTCGCTGATGACCAACTGCAATGCTGCATTGGCCTTTTGTAACTTGATAACCATTGACCTTGCAGTATTAATGACGTCCCATTAAAACAAGGCTACAGGTTTGCATCTCTGGGCTTGAAAACAGCAGACTGGAGATCCCTCCTGTTAGGCAGCTCTGGAGTGAGCAAGGAGTGTGGGACCGTCCCTTCACCTTGAACCTCTAGTTCCTGTTTCTCCTCTTCCCCCTAGCTGAGGATGGTTGGACTCGATGATCCGGTGGGTCTCTTCCAACCTGGTTATTCTATGATTCCTTTGTATGGCTTATATTTGTGAGTAGTTCATGAAGCTATGAAAAACAAAGCAGATTGTTGTTAGTAAATTCCTGGAGAAAACAAGTTTTCCAGAGAAGATGACATTAGATGGCAGGGAAAGCCCAAGTAAGGTACTACTAAAGCTGCTGCCTGCTTTCAGGGACAACTCGTTTCCATTTTGCATCTGCCACAGGTGAATGTCAGTAAGGTTGAGGCCAGCTGCTTGTGAAAAGTTTGGATTTAATAAAGTTCCCCATTTTCTAAGCTTAAATTGATTTGCCAACATACAGAATATTTGAAAGCTGTATTTAAATTTGATGCAGTTGAGATTTCAGAATAGAAAGTGTATGCAAAAAGTATTGTTAAAATATATTTAACTCAAAATGGAGTCTTTCTTATTGGATGCTCCAAAGGGAGCGTTTCTGACCTTAGTGCTCTTGTTGCTGTGTGATGGGATAACTCTTGTTTCATCTCAGGCCCAATTTTTTAAGTATATTCAGTATAATTCATGAAAATCTACAGATCCAGAGTGATATTTCCTAAAGAAAACTAATTATTACAAATAATTACTGTCTTCAGAGCGGAACTTGAATAGCATCCAACAAGTAAAGCTGCAGACCAAGTGTTAAACAGCACGGATGAAATACAATATTGAATAATCATTGATGAATTCTGCACTGACTCACGTGGGAATGCTGCTCCCACTCCTCCTGTCATTTTGGTGCTGGGTGAGGAAATCTATATCCTGATAAAACACGTGAGCGCACACTGAACCCGCTTTGCTGTTTTTCTGATTTCTGCACTATGAAGTGTTCTTAGTTTTAAACCTTGCGCAGAAGTGTAATGAATTGTTTGTATCCTCCTGGGAGACCTGCCTTTATTTTGAAGGGCCTAGGATCTGAAAAGGGGCCAATAATGTGGATAGTGATAAAACCAATTACTCTTATCTATGTCTACAAAGGCATTGCTAGGATATACAGTTGAAAATGAAGAGTTTAGGCCTTCCAGACATCTCATTTTTATACTCAGGAGGAGAGATGGAGAATACAAACTAGAAATATTGCTGCCCGATTCCTGACATTAAAGGCTTTACTGGATGACAGGGGAACGTATATGTTATTGAAACCTCCTGCCATACAGAAATCATAGAATCATAGAATAACCAGGTTGGAAGAGACCCACCGGATCATCGAGTCCAACCATTCCTATCAAACACTAAACCATGTCCCTTAGCACCTCGTCCACCCGTGCCTTAAACACCTCCAGGGAAGGTGACTCAACCACCTCCCTGGGCAGCCTCTGCCAGTGCCCAATGACCATTTCTGTGAAGAATTTTTTCCTAATGTCCAGCCTAAACCTCCCCTGGTGGAGCTTGAGGCCATTCCCTCTCATCCTGTCCCCCGTCACTTGGGAGAAGAGCCCAGCTCCCTCCTCTCCATAACCTCCTTTCAGGTAGTTGTAGAGAGCAATGAGGTCTCCCGTCAGCCTCCTCTTCTCCAGGCTAAACAACCCAAATGACTTTGGATTCTTAGATTTCTGCTTAGAGACTGTTGTATCTTTAACATTGAGACAGTGAGAGGCTGATTTGGGCTTGTGGGTCGTGGCAGACATTGACTTGTAGTGGCCTCTAAGCTGGGGGGAGAAAGGGGGTGCCGGTAACACACTGCAAGAAGTTTGTCCATTATATAAATTACCCGTAGGCTGACAAATGCCCCAGGTCAACTTAATCTGTTTTCTTCTATGCCCGGAAAGAGAAAATGGCCATTTAATTATTGGGAGAAAAAAATTATCCTACTAATTGAGAGCGTCACATTAGTGCAATTTAGTTTATCGTTCGATTCATTTGAGGAACATGGATGCAGTTCAGCCAGAGATGTTATTTAATGTTTAATTGGATGGCCTCAAGGCGACAAAACACTGCATGTCCTCATCAACACAAACGGCCTGTGTGCTTTGCTGGTGCAAAATGGACAGATGGATAAAATGGATCGTGCTTTCTTCATGCGCGCTTCAGTCATCTTTATTTTGACTTTTCGGTGCTTACAATGACACGCTTAACTTTGCATCCTGAGGAAGCTATACAGCAACCTGTAAGAGCAACAACTTTCCAGAGCAAACGCTTACAAGAGCGTTTTCCATGTGTAGACTCTTTCCTAGGAATTAGTCCCATCATTCCTGAGGTGCAGCCGCAGGGTCAGAACTGTGCCCACTGACACCAGTGGTTTTATTTTCAGTGGTTTTATTTTCACTGCTTTGTCTGAGGATGGGATAGCGATGCTGTGATCCGAGGGGACATTGCAAACATGGGGCTGGAGTAGAACACGAGCTGAGGATGATGCAATTCCAGCCTGTTTTAAGAAGGGCTTTAAAGAAAAACATCATTAATTTATTTTGAATATTATTAATATTTATCATTATGATATGTAATCCTCCACAGCCGCCACAGTTAAGACATATGGTAGCTTGGGCGCAGCCCCATGAATAATGCAGGCCATTATCAGTCTGTGTTTTGAAACAAACAAAAATATTAACAAGTCTTAATTGGACTGGCTCTGATGTCAACTAGCCACTTAGCAATTAAAGTTTTAATTGCTCCACAATTAAATTTCCAACCACAATGTAATTAGCACGCAGAGTTTAATTTGCCAAAGTGTGGTGCTGGCCAAGAGTCCCAGAGCTCAGGGAAAGCTTGGAGGGGCTGGGGCAGTGGGGGAAGCTGTTCCTGCGGCTCTGGGCTCCTCGTGTTGCCAGTTGTGGATGCTTGCTGATGCCTCTTGGATCTCAGATGAAAAGCTTCCTTTCCCCAAATCTTAGCGTGTGTCCGCAAGATCTTTCAGACTGGTTCCAGTTTTCAAGCCATCTTGAGTTACAACCAACAGCCACGTGTATAAAATTGCAAAACTAACTGTTGAGGAGCTTTCACGGAGCTGCCCTCAGGAGCTTGGTGCAAGATTGTCCTGGTGATTTGAGGCTGCTGTTTTTAGAAGACTCTCTCTTTTTTGTCACAGCAATGCTTTGCTGGTAGCAGCCTGGACTTGTAGCTGCACTGTGCTTATTCATAGAATAGTCTGGGTTGGAAGGGACCTTAAAGATCATCTAGTTCCAACCTCCCTGCCATGGGCAGGGACAACTCCCACAGGATCAGGCTGCCCAAGGCCCATCCAACCTGGACTTGAACCCCTCCAGGGATGGGGCAGCCACAGCTTCCCTGGGCAACCTGGACCGTGTCCTCCCTACCCTCATGGTGAAGAAATTCCTCCTTATGTCTAGTCTAAATCTGCCCCTCTCCAGTTTATACCCATTGCCCCTCGTCCTATCTCTCTATGCCTTTGTAAGAATTCCTTCCCCAGCTTTCTTGTAGCCCCTTCAAGTACTGGAAAGTCACTATAAGGTCTCCTTGGAGCTTTCTCTCCTCCAGGCTGACCAGCTCCAACTCTCTCAGCCTGTCCTCGTATGGGAGGTGCTCATTAGAGAGCTTCTGCTTATCATTCCTAGGCGTTGCATCTGTTGAGCAGTGCACTTAAGCACGAATAACAGTGGAAACAGTGCATTCCCTGAACATATTAGGAGGCAGCCAGAATGGGTGAATTTAGGTGCACGCATTGCAAATAATTTTCTGTTTCCTCAATTAATTTTCAAGCTGCTAGAAAAGTTGTGAGTTCTGGATGACAAGTGAAAAAATGGGTGAGAAAGAAAGCAAAATGTTTAGGAGCATGGAAATTTTATGCTTGGGTGAATGGCATTTACATAAAAATCTGTGTGAAGGAGTTAGGATAAGGCTTTAGCTTATATCCAGGAAGATGGCTGGGAAAAAATAAATGAAAACTAAAGGGAAGGTTGCTGGTCTTTGAATCCAAGGAATGAGAGTGGAAAGTTTCCAGCATAAAAATTTATTTTGCCAAAAGTGGGACGTGACTCAAGTAATTCTTTTCCTTAGAAAAAGAACCAAGGAAACTCTCATGTAGTTGAGACTTCTGAGCATCTGCCAAACCTGAAATATCTTGAGTTATACATGGTGAAACTGGTTTCTGGCAACTATTGCGGTCAGGAGCAGGCTGGTGGCTTCTGGAGATTGTGTTCTGTTCTGTATCCTCATGCTGGTCACCTTCATTTTGAGAAAGTGAAATGGGTGGCACCCTTTGAGCAAGAGAACTGATTCATAAAACTTGCCTTGATGAAAATGTGCGTCAAAACCACTGACGTGGTATGGCAAGGACCCGTTTCACGGCTTGCAGGGCCATTAATGAAGTGACTCATCGGTCAGATGGTATTGGGGCATATTTTGTCTGTCTGGGAATGGAGAAGAGTAGGGAATCTGAAGTATAGCCACCAAACTGTAGCTGCCAACCTTCGCTGTTGGGAAGTCCTCCATATTAGTGAAGACACAGAGATTTTAGTTTTATTTTATGCTCTGTCTATATGAAAAATTACTTAGATTGTTTCCTGCCAGTATGGAATAGTTTCTTACAGCTGACATAGAAATGCATAGCTTGGATGCAGGCTAAAGCTCCACAAAATCAGCTCAGCTGTAAATTAAATTTCAATGTTTAATTCAATAACATTCAATATTTTGGCAGACACGCAGCATTTCCAATCTTTTTTCTTGCCTCAAATAAAGCATCACTTCCATTATTTAGTATTTGCTTTACGGAGATGTCAAAGGGAGTTGCAAATTTATCTCCATTAATTGATCAATATTGTATTGCATTTCTTTTGTTTTCTTTATCGGGTTGTTACATCAAAGAAAGTAATTTATTTTCTCCATGGAAAACTGCACTGCCTAGGCTGCCAGCTAGGAAAAGAAAATTGGTAAAATTCCTTCTGTTTCTAGCTGTGTTAGACCCTTTATTTCCATGAGAGGTGAGTTTGGTTCACGGTCCGGGGAGTTTATTGTTAGATGTTTAATGTTCCAGATTACTTAATTACACAACAGGAGAATAGGAGACTTTCTCCAGTACAATAAATTGTAATTAAACAGCACATTTATTACTAAACCGTACTGAAAGAGGAAGCAGCCTACCGTATCGCTTCTCTTGCTGTAACATCAAAGATCAAATACCTTTGCCTTTCAATTCCAGACTTCCTCAGGCTACTGTCCTGTCCAATCTTTCTCTTGTGCACTTTGAAGAAAACAGATCTACTTTCTCCAGCAGCGGCTGAGTTTGTCTAACGAAGCCTCTCGCTGACTGTTTTGTGTCTTGGTAGAAGAATACAGCTGTCAGAGGAGGACCAGGGAGTGGATTGGCTCTGGCTTCAGAAGCATCACAGAGCTTTGGAGAAGGGGTGAGAGGAGCAGAGGTGGGCTCAGGGCCATAAAACACCCTCAGCCTTGTAGCTGGGGGTGGTGAGCCAAGGCAAAGGTTACTCAAGTGGCTTCTTGTGCTCTGACCACCTCTCCAACTGAAGGTTCATTCCCAAAGATCTCTTCTAGACTGTGTTTGGCTGCATACAGAGGTTGCAAAGAGCAGGTGCAGGGAGGACAACCCCATGGCACCCTGAGATGCCAGGAGGGGCATTGGGGAAAGTCAGCATTCTTTAACCTGGTTGCTTTAACTCCTTAACTTCAACTTGTGTTCCTTGTGGTGCAGAGATGGACCAGGCTGTGGTGGGCTCTGTGCCCCGGGCTCAGTGCAGGGCAAAACCGGAATCATTGTGAGGCACCGTTTGCATTAGCAATGCTTCCCCCGTGCCACGACACTGCCTTGCTGTAGCAAGAGGGTCACTGGGAGTAACCTAGATCTATTTTTTCAACCTGAGAGGAGAGCTGCCACCTGGTTGCAGGGTGGGAGTGTGGCATACAGCCTCTCTAAGGCATTGCTTGTCTTCCTGAGTGAAACCTGCCCTTTTAAAGATCCAGAGGAGGATGCTAGAGGAGGATTTTCATGGATGCTTTGCATGAACAGAGTTTGCTTTCATGTTCAAAATGATTTAGGGAGGTGTTTCTGAAACAATATAATTTCTGTTGTCACATTCTTGCTTTCCTTCTGATTGTTTCAGGTAAAAAATGTTTTATAATGGCTATTTCATCTGCAAGTAGTAACTTTATATTCAAATTTGCAAAGTAAAAAGCAGGAGTGGGAATCCGAGCACCACTTTATTAGCAGAATGAGTATAAACTGCCTAAAAATGACTACAAATGAAATACATATTCATTAGCTTTCAAAGCAGCAAGCTTTAGCTTTGTTTTAGCAAACAAAACCTGTGCATTGCGTCGTGTTCTGTGCTTCTGGAAGAACCGGGTTTTGTAGCAGGAACTGCACCCACAATCTTGTGCATGTTCTATGCAATCTACACTTCAAACAACTTCATTAGGAATAAAACTAATAAAAATAAAACTATTGATGCAAATGTTAAATAAACTACTAGATAATTCTTGTTTTTTGGAAACAAAGAATTTTTGACTTGCTAAGCCATTAAGAGTAGTTCTTGGTGACCCACTCCAAATTTGAGCAGTTCTCATCTGGAAAGTCCTTTTTGAGTTCCTCAAAACAGATGCTTGTTGTCTGACTAACATTCAAAACCTACGTTATCTTGGGTCATGAGAAATTTTAACTCTAATCTTTCACTTAATGCCAATGGGCTTTTTGGGTTTGCTATGAAATAGAAACTATATTGAATTTGAGCTATTTGCGCTTGCCCAAACATTTCCCAAGGCTTACATTTTTCTGCTTAACTCTGGAGCTACTGCTTGAAACGCAGAGTTGCCAGCGGGTGGAATAACTGCATACAAATCTTAACTTCTGTCTTTAGAAGGCGTGGTTTGCTTTGGTTTTGTAGAATGTCATCTTTACATACTCTTGCCTGTATCTACACAACGTGCAGGGAAATCTCCGTGCTTTTAAAATTACTATTTTAATTTCATAACCAATATACTTCTTTGGTCTGGGGGGAAATGATTGATGCAGTAAAAGGGTCGTGAAGACTGTAGTAAAAATAATCTGTGTGATATTGTCCTTTCCATCTCAAATCTCAAAGTCCTTTGCCATAATCAGGCAGGACTTTGTCCTCAAAATATGACAGTGAGTGCTCAATTCTGTACATGTGGAAAACAGGCTGTAAACTGAAGGAAGCTGAGTTAATATTTCTGTATATAACTCCAGAGAGGTCATTCCAACATCAAGGTGATCCTTTCCAGCATTGTCACTCCCTCATGGGGATTTTCCTATCTTCTTTGTCTCAGCCCTTGGATACCATTTGTGGAAGATGCAATGTTGACTTATAGTCATGCATGGTCATGAGTGAACCATCTGATTTTTTAATATAGTGAGAAATGCTTCCCCCCAGAAAAAACCCACTGAGCTGTAAGAGTAAGAACCTAGCTTCTTATTTTTCATTCCTTATAACAAAATAAAGGGGGTATGAGAATATGTGTAGTTTTCTTACAAAGATGAATGATCAGCATGGATTGCTTTGGGAAGCAACAGATGACATCTTGAGCAGTGGGACAGATCTCAACACCCTTTTGGATAATGTGATCTATTTGTGTATTACTACTCAGAGTTGCCTGTCTTTTCTCTGGAACCAGTTATGACTCCATGAGCTGAAAGTAAGGTAAACTCATTCCCTTTACGGATGTTTGTTGTAGAAATTTTGCAGAAATATCCCCACTTAAGCTCTGCTGAAACTGATTTCTATTAAAAAAAAAAAAGAAATGTGTTCTTCAGAATCATTTCAGAGTCTGTGAAGCATGTGAGGCACCACTAAAGATTGATTTTATTCGTTCTTGAGATAAATATCTGGTTTTGTGCTTCATATTAGATTGACCAATCTTAATATGACAAAATAAATCAAACGTTTATAAAAAATAATGATCAAAATAAATGGACTTTTAAAGGAAAGTTAGCATGTGTAAGGAATGGAATTCAGGTCTATGTGAAGCTAACAATAAATCAGCAAACTCAGAATTTAATCTTCAAGGCTACTTATTGGCCTCAAAGTATTATATTGCGTATTTTAGTATTTCGGTGGTGGCTTTACTGTGTGAGTATAGGTGAGTGCATTCCTGGCAGACCTTTATGAGGTGCTAACTGTGCAGTATCAATGGCCGGTATCAATATTCAGTGGGACAGATGCCACATAATTGTGTTTAATTTGCTTTTACATGTTTCCCTCCTGTATATCTCTCCCAGCTGTGATGGGAGCTGCAGACCTGTGCACACGGTGACTGCCAGCCAGTGTCTCCCAAAGGAAATGGCATTTTCTTCTCCTTGTAGATAACTATGTGTACTTAAGTAATCAATCATAATTATAATTGCTGCTTTACTAGTGAAATTTATAGAGACTTGCTCTTACTATTGAAACCTGCTTTCTGGTAGTAATAGCATAACATAGAGATGTTACTATGAATGGAAGGTGAGAAAAAGGAGTTTTTTGCCCCAACCATTACATTTGCTCCTCACTACAAGAAAGACATTGAGGTCCTGGAGCGTGTCCAGAGAAAAGCGATGAAGCTGGTGAAGGGGCTGGAGAACAAGCCTTATGAGGAGCGGCTGAGGGAGCTGGGGTTGTTTAGCCTGGAGAAGAGGAGGCTGAGGGGAGACCTCATCACTGTCTACAACTGCCTGAAAGGAGATTGTGGAGAGATGGGTGTTGGGCTCATCACCCAGGTGATAGGTGATAGGACAAGAGGGAATGGCCTCAAGCTGCACCAGGGGAGGTTCAGGTTTTCATTAGGAAAAAAATCTTCACTGAAAGGGCTCTCAAGCACTGGCACAGGCAGCCCGGGGAGGTGGTTGATCACCATCCTTGGAGGTATTTAAAAGGTGGGTAGATGAGGTGCTTAGGGACATGATTTAGTAGTGGACAGGTACAGTTGGCGTTGATGATCTCCAAGGTCTTTTCAAGCCTGATGATTCTATGAATCTATAATCCCCTATTCTCCCCTCGCCCCCATGTGTACTCTGCTTCTCATTGTGGCATCACTTGTGGGTATACAAGGTGATAGGGCTGTCTCAATTCCTTTCCTTCTCCTCATTCTTGTTCCTCAAATGTTTTGTGAAACCCCCAGACTGCCCCTAAGCTGCTTTCTTTCCATTCAACCTTTGCTTTTAAATCCCCCTCACATATCTCCTCTTGGCATGGTATTGGTAAGCAGATAAAGCAGACTTGCTTATTTAAGATGAAACATTTAAAAAGGAAAGGTATGGTGAGATGGGAATTAAGTAATGGCCACAGGTCGGAGTAATTTTCATTTTGATAATAGCTGTGTTATTCATGGATGAGTGTTCTCGGGGATTAGTTTCTTAGTGAAAATGAGCAGAAAACTGCTCTGTGGTTTTCATCTGGGGTGTTTAAGACCTAAATATTTTCCTTTTTAACACAAAAAATGGAAAAAAAAAAATCATCTGAAAGTGCGATACATGAAACAAAGTTCCCATTGAGCTCAGTGTACTAAAAAGAACTGTATCAGTACATATAACAGTATGGATACTCCACTAAAACAACTCAAGTGTTGAAAGGTTACATATGTGACAGGTATTTTTAACCTTTTTCTGAGTTTCCATGCTCTCCTTTATAATACATTTAATTGGTTTTCAAGTTGCAGGGCTATGGTGTTTTCATTGACAGTATCATTGAATATATTTCAAAACTTAAGTCTGAAAGAACTTAAATTCCCTTTTAAAATGGTCTCGTTCTTTCTTTTCCTCACAGATGGGAAGGTTGAAGTGACAAAAGAAGGCGTGAAGCTGTGCACCATGGGACCTGGCAAAGTCTTTGGGGAGTTAGCCATCCTCTACAACTGCACTCGAACAGCAACTGTCAAAAGTAAGGCCATTTCTGAACTTTGACGTGGAATGACTTGGAATTTCTTTGGGAAGTAGGGTTTTCCTCATCACTTCTTTGGAGTTGCAGCGTCTGCTAGATGTTCCGCTTCCTTAATTAATTAAAATTTTTAGGGCATGGATTATAGTATAGCATTTAGCCACTGTGACCAGGAAGAAAGTGCAAAGGAAGTACTTATTTTTCACCAGGAGAAGTACTTTTGCTCAGGTTTGTTCATGTAGGGAACCTCCTACGTAAATACGGCATGGCTGATGCTACCTTGTGCAAAGGAGCCTTTAGCAAGTGTCGTAGGCTTCCTTATAAGCCTTGCTGAATCTCATGATATATGAGAAGAGTATATCTGTTGCTTAGAAGAGCATATCTGACCCTTGTAAGGTTAAATCTTCAAGGGAAAATCTGTAAATTAAGCTTATCTATCTTTTTCAGGACAAGTAATTGTTTTCCTCCTATACTGATTAAACAAAGTCAGGAAATAATCTGGATGACAGTGATCCCCTGTTCTAAGTCTTAAGCACTTCTGCAATCTGGTTTCTTTTATGAATGTTCCGGGCAGAAGCCTGGGTTGCACAGTAGGTAGAGGAGAAATCACATTGCTGTGTGCAACATAAGTATGTTTTCATTTAAATTCAGAGTAATAGTGGAGATGTGGGATATATAATATCACAGTCCTTGATATTGCGCCTAAGAGTATACGGTGACATCTTAAGCAGAGAGGTTTTATAGGAGATGATAAATAGTTCTGTGATCTAAAGACGCCATAAGGAGAGAAGTTGGAAGGATAGAATAATACAAAACCAAATAAGTGGTACTATGATTCTATGAAAATAATGAGGCATGCAAGTCCCTGTTCAGAAGAAAGCCTTTTAGAAATACTTAATTTTGTTTCACAAAGGGAAAGAAAGAGAAGAAATGGACAGAAATGACAAAACAGGAAAAGATAACTACATTTTTTTTATGATGTACGTGTTGTTCTCCGTAGTCGTAAAGAACTTGACTGATGTTCTCTATTTTTACCTGCACAAACCTTGCCTTTTTACGAGTACTGTTTATTACAGGTAAATCCTCGGCTACAGCATTGTCAATTCATCAGTGGTACAGTTTATGCTTTGCAGTAATCCAGATAATTAGCAAATTCTTTGGAGTAATCCAAATGATTAGCAAGCGCTTTAGAGTGATCCCAAATGATGTAGCAAATGTGCATATTGCACAAGTTATGCCTAACCCCGTGGCTAGACCTCCAGGCTTCTTCAGACTGTGTTGGGCTGCTCTCCTAGGGGATGCTTCATCTCCTTCTCCTACTCCACCAAGGGGAATATGAGTGTGAATGGGAGGCGGGTGCTGATCCACCCAAACCTCCTCATACCTTCCTCCCCCGTAGGTGCATTATCTATGTAGCTGTACAGCCTGTTTTTCAATGCAGTTAAAGGTTTGGAGGATTGATGATGCTCATAAATTCAGATAAGCTGCAGGCTTATGTGGTAATACAGTGATATAAAATTGTAAAGAGCAGAGAAAGAGACAAAACGGTTGAATCCTAGGGAAGGAAATGAGAGGATGGTTATTATTTAGTTCCACTTAGGAGTGCAGTATTAAAAGGGTCGTGATCCAGTGGTTCCATGGGCACTACATCACATAATCGGCACAGTCGTACTGTTCTTGTGTGATGTGCATTTCACCCGTAGGTACAAGTGACTCCAATAGGGAATAATACTGGCAGCAGTTCTTGCTATCGGTTTTACTTGCTTTTTCAGGTACTGGATCTCCTCTCTTGAGCGAGCATCCAGATTGTCACTTGGCACTTAGTTTTACCAAATCCTTTTTTCTTGGTTAAATTGAGGGCGATAGTAAGGTCACTACTGTAACTGTCCTCAGAGAGATCTTTCTTCAAGAAAGAAGTATCTGCATTTGTTGTTACACCTTGTTCCTTTCCCACTGGCATCGTAAAATTATGATAATTATGCACCTTCTTCTTCCAGCAGCTGTTGGGGACGTAATCTCATTTTCAATGCCCACAAGTATTTTCTCTCTCATTATGGCACCAGTAAGTAGCGGTTGTGATCACAATTGGCTTTGCATCCTTTCAAGTGAGATGGCTCACAAGGTCACTGTTTGACTTTGGGGATCCGTTTCAGCCAGACCTAACTGAACAGAGGGCTTGGAGCAGTGCAGATCAGCTTAGGGCATATTATTGACTTAGGTTGTTGCCACTGCTGCTATAAAACAGCTTCAAACATCTGTTTGTTCTTTTGCCTAAATGATAAATAAATGTCATAAATCTCTAGAAAGGCGAATGCTAGTAAATATTCCATTACATCTGATGATAACTTTGATCATTACAAGGCTTATTTCAGGAGTAATGAGCAGTTGATGATTGTAATGAGAACAGATACCCAGTCAACATAGAGATGGGTATTGGAGATGGTGAAGATGTGTCAAGGGGCATCATCCGGTTTTCATGTAGAGAAATGATTTAAGTCAGGACTTCCCAGTTTTCAGGAGATAGATTTCCATTACCTCCAGAGTGTCAGAAGCGTTTTTTGATGTGCCTGCCAGTACTTCATTACAAGGATGTGGAGTATTTCTTTTTGAAAAATGAAGTTGCAGCAAGACTGAATGAAGGGTGCATTATGGTAGTGAGATGCTCAACAGTGCCCTTGGGCTGTAATGATGTGTCACCTGTGTTGACATCTGTTGCTGTAACTTGTTTCTATGTCTAATCTTGCTTTGGCTTTGTAAATAATAATATTTTTAGTGTCATTACTCCCTGCATTAGTCCTCTTCAGCTGGTTCTTTCTCTGAAGGAGACTGCAGACTTAAAGGGATAAATCACTGTAAGAAAGACCTTATCTTTTAAAAATAATTTAGTGTGCTTTAAAATTTAGTTATTCTGATCTGACTTCTGTTTCATTACAGTCTCTTTAATAAGACAACCCAGGTCTTTTGAAAGCCTGCCCTGAGAGAATTATAGTAACAGTTTTTCTCAGTATTATTGCTGTTTTAAATAAAAGCATGGTGAGCTATAACCAAAACCTGGGAAGAAAGAGCGACCAAACCCTTGGGGGTCCAGAAGCATTGTGGAAGGTAGGGCCGCGTCTCATGACATGTCACCTCAGCTATAAGGTACCTGCTTACAGTTTTTCAACATCTGATTTTTTTGGTTTGGCTGAAGCCTTTGCTCCACATTTCCAGATAGAATCATAGAATCATAGGATCACCAGGTTGGAAAAGACCCACTGGATCATCGAGTCCAACCATTCCTATCAAACACTAAACCATGTCCCTTAGCACCTCGTCCACCCGTGGCTTAAACACCTCCAGGGAAGGTGACTCAACCACCTCCCTGGGCAGCCTCTGCCACTGCCCAATGACCCTTTCTGTGAAGAATTTTTTCCTAATGTCCAGCCTGAACCTCCCCTGGCGGAGCTTGAGGCCATTCCCTCTCGTCCTGTCCCCTGTCCCTTGGGAGAAGAGCCCAGCTCCCTCCTCTCCACAACCTCCTTTCAGGTAGTTGTAGAGAGCAATGAGGTCTCCCCTCAGCCTCCTCTTCTCCAGGCTAAACACCCCCAGCTCTCTCAGCTGTTCCTCATAAGGCCTGTTCTCCAGCCCCCTCACCAGCTTCGTCGCTCAAATATTATTATATTACAGAAAGAGCAATCATTTATTTCTAATCATTTATTTCAGTCTAATGCTCCAATAATGTCCCTGCCTCGGCTTTCTAAAGCTGGTGTTCACAGACCGGCTTCCGTTATATATATAGTGAAATCTAAATCAGAAGCTGATTTATTCCTCTGTCTGTGTTGATTATCCAGAGTTCTCAAATGCTTACATGCAAGACTTGATGCTACTTGCAACTTAAAGTGGAATCACACACTTTCCTGCCTAATTCTAGCAAATAATTCAGTGCATTAGAATAAGGAAAAGAAAATTCCAGTCATTACGGACAAATTATCTCACACTTAAAATGATATTTCTGCTGCCCTGGGAGAATGCTGTTCTCCTGTGTTGACCTGTATATCTCAAACCACTGTTGTCTTTTTGAGGGTGCTAGTTGAGTGTCTTAAAATAATAAAGGCAGTAAGCTGTGTTTTCAGATCACTCAGAAATAACATTGTTGACTCAGTATGTGATCCAAATATTAAAAATATGCTGGCTTATGTTGTTGTTTTTGTTTACCTCTTCTCTGGCTGGCTACTTTCTCCCTCTAGAGAGGGAGATAGCCTACATAGCCACTACCTATCTAGGTTGGCTCTGCTCAAGCCACCCAGCTACATATTAGACTCTGTTAATTAGGAAGCTTTCCTGTACACCAAGAAAGGATTTGGTCTCAGTCATTGTCAAGCAAACAGGATCAGCAAGTGTGTTATCGCAAGAGTCTGAAAGAAACAAAAATATACTAAAATTCAAATGCGATTCTGTTTATCAATAGCGTGGATTTAGAAGGAACTGTACGAGATGTCAGAACAAATCCCCAAAAGGCAAAAAAACCCCCAACACCTAGTTGCATTTGAGTTGTAGATAAAGCTTTGTAATTCTTCATTTGATAACACGAAAGATCTTCTTACTAAGTGGAAGTTTTATCTGCTTTTACTATGGTGCTGTAGTTCTCATTCCTCTTAAAGAACAATCTGATGGACAGAGTTAAGTAGTATTTTCGCAGGCCTTTCTGCAGAGCACTGATTTTGTGAAAGAAGTGGGTCCTTCACGCACTAAGGATATCGTATTTAATGGAGAAGTGGCTTTAGCATCTGAAATTATATTTGCCCGCGGGCAAACTTTGAATAAAAAAACTCCAGACAAAAACATCTTGATGCAAGGCTGCATAACTTCATGGAGTTATTATCAATGGTCCATGGTTTTGGGAAAACTAGGTTAGCGAAAGCCAGAAAGCACAAGCTGAAGTTGTTAAACTGTAAGCTCTGTAGATATGTTTTCGGGTGAAACTAAGTGTATCTCCTCGAACACCAGCACAAGAGTTGCTCAAGCTTCTCTGCTTATCAGCAGTGCTAATTGTATAAAAGTCAGTGCCTTACAGCATGATTAAGGGAGAACTTTATCAATTTGTTGCCAAGCATGGATGAGTTTGAATTTTCCACTACTGCTTCTTTTAAATAGAGTTCTATGGTATTACTTTCCTAGCTTACTAGCTTCAGCCCCAGAAATCACCGTGATGTTACAAGGAGCTTGGTAATGTGGATAATTTGCAAGATAAAATAAGGTAATAGTAAGTTGCCAATTAAAGCTGGAGAGACTCATTAAAAGCCTCTGAGAAGGATGATGCCTTCACATGTTCAGTTCCAACAGTTATGGGAGCTTGTGTAAGGTCTGCCCAGATCTTCTCTTAAAATCATCAAATAAGTCAAAAAGGAGTTGATTTTAGGTATTCGAACACTTCATTAAAATCTTTCTGATATTACTTATACATATGAAACCCAGGTTGGCCAAGCCAGACATGATCAGATCACAGATCAGTGTGGTGGGTCTGTGTGTGTGCCTGGTAGGGGATATATATCCTTGGAGAAAGTAATTTAAACCGTCCCTTGCACTGCCTATTTTGTTCTCTGACCTTTATGGGGTTTATCAGGTAATATGACAAAGTGGGGTTGGATTATTCCTCCAAGGGAAGGGCGACAAAAGAAAATGATGTTGGGGGCAACCAACAAGATGTAGCAGAACATTTTTTTCCCCTCTACTTGCTCAGTAGGCGGGAGCATCTTCAGTACAGCATCTCTGGGGCTCAGGAGATAAAAACATAGTGATGGGTGGCCCTGACCGCTGCAGCACAAGATGGTGAAATTTAAACCAAGAGCCAGTCTAATTGAAGAGAGAATAGTCTGAGATGGGATAGCAGCAGCACCTGGGCTTGTTGTGTGCCTTGAGATGTTGACAGGCTTGTTGAACTTAAAGGCAAAAATAGAAGAGCTGGTTAAGGAAGCAGGGCAAAAAAAGAGGGAAGATGGAATGATTAACCTTGGGGTGTATTGATTCTTACTGGACTGTTACTTATTTTTAAATAGTAAAGAGTGCAGTGGCATGGTGTAGACAAGGATGGCCAGCCATGAAAGTTTTCAGTGCAAGGTACAGCATGCTGTTGTGTTCTGCCTGGTGGTATCCATCTGGCACAGCTGTGGTGTGAAACGCTTACGTTGTCATTCCTCTTCACATATACAACTTTTTTGAGTAAAAATAAGAAGTTCCAGGTGCCAGAAGATGGGCAGATGGACAGAATCTGCTGCAGTCTGGGGAGCTGCAGTGCTGCAGCTTGCTGTTGACCACAGAAACTACAGTTGTAGCAACTGGATCCTTTCTACTGCACTTTTAATGTGGGAAATGGAAATTAAGTGACTGAGCAAAAGAAAATCAAATTGGATTTGGTTTTGGTTATGGCTAAGTACTGAGTCAGTGCTTAAACTAGTTTCCTCCCAATAAAGCGATTTATTTTTTTATTTTTATCTTGATGCAGTTCTGATGCCTCAGTGCTGAAGTCACTGCATCAATCCCGAGAGCTGTGGCAGCGCTAACATTTCTGTGGTGTAGCAGCTGACCATCTGTGCAAAAGCTTTAGGGTTATTGCTTATCCTGACATTTGTTTTGACTTAGCGTTTTCAATCATGTGAACTTCAGCAGGTTTCTAGCAGTGCAGCAAAGCTGAGCAAAATATTGCAAGCAAGGTACCATCAAAAATGATTGGCAGGTGAAAGAGACTTAATCTCTGATGATGAATGAGAATGATATTGACGGTCTTTCATGGAGAAAGCTCATTCAGGGAGCAGTGAGGCTGTGTGGTGCTACCTGTTGATGGCCTGTCTATAAGCAGCACTTTGCATTTTGAAGAGGTCTTGAGCTTGCATAGACTTTGTTTCTCCTGTTTCTGCCTCTGACATTTCCCCTCCTCCCCAGCTGCGTACTGGCTTTTGATTGTTATTTCAAGTTCCTTTGAACAGGAAGGTTTGATCCTTATTGCTTTAGGAGTTTGAGGAATTCTATCCACTGAAACCATCTCTGCATCAGGCTTTCAGCACTGAGATGTCTCCAGTACAGAAAGCTGCCAATCCTATCTAGGAAATAGGTGCTTTCAGCCATACATTATGTTTTCTAGCCCTGGTAGCACAGAAGGAGAGGTAGTGTCTTATTCTGTCTTAAACACTACAGCACAAAACTTGAAAGTTGCATTCTTTGTTCTCTTTTTCCAGCTTTCCATGTTTCTAACAGAATGTCTGAAAAAAAAATGTCCCTTATATCCAGTTCTTAAGAATCATGAGACTCAAATTAAAGCTATTTAGCAGTAAGTTTTTCTTTTTCCCTTCCCCTTGCATATCATACTCTCTCGCTAGCTCTGCTTTTGAATCTCAAATCAAGGCACTTTATCCCTTTGTGAAGCGTGTTCTCCTTCCAGGGGCAGGGCCTCTGCCAGACAGCATTAGCATGCAGCACAATATGAGTGGCAAGATTTATTTTCTGTATAGTTAAAGGTCAATGATAGATCTCCACGGACGTTTAAAGAGCACCTAAGGATGCCCAAAGTGCTTTTCTTGACAGATTGGAAGTTGTTATCCTATATTGTTTTAGAGTGAGGAAGGTGGAGATGAGGAGCATGTTCAGTTGTTTAGTTTTTCAGGCTAGTTTGTAGTATCTCTAAACAACATAAAGTGCAGGTGACACCATAGAGCTGTCTTCTACTTTCCTATGGTGCATCCTGGGGACCCTAAATAATTGCTTTGATGGAACGGAGTTGAAGTCAAGACATTTGAAGCAACAGCTGAGCATTTCAGCATTGAAAACTAAATGCAGAGATCTAAACAAGGAAAAATCACTGTTAGCTTTGAAGAAGTAGAATTATCTATTTGTTGTGTTTGGTTTTCAGCTCTTGCGTTGCTCCGCCTGTCTTATGTGTAGTGCAGTGAAGTGATACATCTGCAGACACTGAAGCTAAAAGCTTCTCTTAAATGTTTCCCAAGGTAATAATTATTGGTTTTGCGGGTTTTGTGCTTTTTAGCTATCTCATGGCTCAAAATAAAGCAGGACACCTCTGTAGCAATGCTGTATCAAGGGATGGCATCATCCCACTGCATTTGGGGACATCACTGCAGAAGGGGAGTTTTCTGTAGCAGGTGAGGTGGGGAAATGGGAGAGAAGAGCAGGCAGCGTGTGTGGGATTACACAGGAGGGGATGGAGAGCAGCTTTTCTCAGGAATCAGGATGGACTGTGGAGTTTGTTGTGACTGACAAAGCTGCTGGAATTTGCTGATGGGCAGTAGGTGGCTCTTTCTGAAAGCAGTCTCCGCTATCGTTTTTGTGGAAGTGGGTATTTCCAGAATTAGAGGTGTTGGTGTAGCAGATGGGGATGCCATGTGCTGTATTCCATTGTGTTTGAGGTTATATTCAATATATGGAAAAAGCAAAATAGAGACGGAAGATAACATGTCTATCTATTCTACTGCCAGCTTTGCTGGTGGATTTTTTTTCCTGCTACTCACCATCTGTCATCACCGGTACACCTTTAGGAATTTTGAATTCCTTCAAGCAGGGTGGGTGTCCTCCTATTCACGACCATGCTTGTTTTCTGGGCTGACCCTCAAACTTCTCAGCATTTCCCAAAATAATCAACTGAGCCAGCAGTACACAAATTATTTGCCACCTGTTCGGGGAGTATAAATCCCACAGAACTGAATTCTTTGAACCAGCACTAATGAACAGGTAAGAGCAGCTGCAAATCTTTTCTCTTTTTTTCTTCCTTTCAAGCTTTGCTAAATTCTCAGCTGGCTGACAGTAGTGGGACAATAGTTTATAAAATGAGGAGGACTAAGAGGAAAGCTTTCCAGTTCTCTGCAACAGACACGAGGTAGAAGGTTTTTATGGAGAAGGCGCCTGACTGTGTGTTGGAAAGAATGGGATCTTGTGATCAGCTCAGTTAAGGATCTAATACAAGAGACTGGGCATTAGGTTTGCATCCAGCTCGCGTGGACTGTAATCTCTGCATCCTTTTAGTGCCTGTGTGTAAACATGCAGTTTGTCATGGTTTGTAAAACTGTTCAATGTGAAGAGACGCATCCTCGCCTCTATCATTGTGGGGCCTCTTGCAGGAAGCAGCCTCTAAAACAAATCTGCAGCCACAGGCTGGTTTTCAGAGCAGACCTTCCTATGATTGCCCTGGTGATGCACTCTGCAGGCAGGAAGGTCCCTGTAAAGTTTTTAAGGGCACAGACATGACTTAGCATGCAAAAGCTTCATCTTCCCCCATCTGCTGTCAGGGATGAAACTCGAGTCTAAGGAAACAAGAAGCAGCCCTCTGGTTGTAGGTGTTTTGCAGGCAGTGACTGTGCTGATAAACACATACGCTAATTATTTAGGGTTCAGTGCACCATCTTTATTCTTGATGCATTTGCATTGCTTTGCTGCCCTTTGCACTTTCATAGCTTTGCCACTCAGCGTTTCCATTGCATGGACCTCGTTTGAAGTGGAATTCTTTTACGTAGACCATGTTTAAAGTTAAGAAATGAACAGCTAGAGCTGTGTATTAGCAAGCTTTTGCTGCTATAGCTTTGTATTATTGCCCTGATGTATCAATTTAAATAGTGCTTAATGTTACATAGCAGTTGTGGTTCCTAAAAGAAGTAAAATTCTCGATTTGAGCTGAAAAATGATACTTTATTTTTGGAGACTGTATACTGTCTCATTGAACTTACCGACTTTTTTCATCTGCAGATATTTGGTGATAAAACAACTGAAATCTCTATTATGTAAGTCTTCCACCATAAATCCACTTACTAGTGTCAACTTGGTTAAATCACTGAAAAACAAGAGCGAGCTTCCAATGTGTTGTGGTACTTTAGATGGAGCCTCTAATGACCAATATTTACTCGGGTTTGTGACACTGTGAAGAAGACTGTAATTTACTTGCACTTATCTGCTCTAAAGGTTTCTGGCAAAGATGAATTTCATATTCTTTAAGAGCTAGTGTTTAAAAGCACTTGGATACCAAATAAATCAACAAAATGGCAGATAGGCTTTTTAATTAAAAAAAGCAACTAAACAAGTTCTTGGTATTGCGGGTCTGAAAAAGTCATTAAATGTCATGAATTGCATCTTCTCCCTGAATGAGATAGAAACAGGAGTGCTTTTATTTGTCTTTAGGCTGAAATAAAAAACATACAGGCAGGAGACTCTTGGCAACTGGATTCTCTCCTCCTGAATTACTTGCAAAAATTTTTACTTCTGCATTTAAAAATACTTGGTGTTTGAAGTGGTTTTGGTGTAGGTCTGTTCTTTCCAGCCTCTGCCTGGCTCCCAGTAGAAGGAAATGAGATTTAAATGAAGAGGAGGCTGAGGGGAGACCTCATTGCTCTCTGCAACTCCCTGAGAGGAGGTTGTGGAGAGGAGGGAGCTGGGCTCTTCTCCCAAGGGACAGGGGACAGGACAAGAGGGAATGGCCTCAAGCTCCACCAGGGGAGATTTAGGCTGAACATTAGGAAAAAATTTTTCACAGAAAGGGTCATTGGGCACTGGCAGAGGCTGCCCAGGGAGGGGGTTGAGTTACCTTCCCTGGAGGGGTTTAAGGCACAGGTGGACGAGGCGCTGAGGGACACGGTTTAGTGTTTGATAGGAATGGTTGGACTCGATGATCCAGTGGGTCTCTTCCAACCTGGTGATTCTATGAAATAGTGTGTGTTTTTTAATTAAACAGGGGGAAAACGAGCGTATGAAGAGGCTCGACCATATCGGTTTAGTTCTTTGGGTTTTCACGCTAGTTTGAAGTATCTCTAACCAACATAAAGTGCAGGTGACACCATAGAGCTGTCTTCTTCTATCCTGTAGTATGTCCTGGGGACCCTAAATAGTTGCTTTGATGGAATTGATTTGAAGTCAGGACATTTGAAGCCACAGCTGAGCATCTCGGGTAGCACTGAAAACTAAATGAAGAGATCTAAACAAGGAAAAGTCACTGATAGCTTTGAAGAGGTAGAATTATCTCTTTGTTGTGTTTGTTTTTCATCTCTTGGGTTGCTCCACCTGTCTTATGTGTAGTAGTGAGCAGGAGCAATCATTGATTAAGTTCAGGCAACGTGCCCAGTTCAGAGCCTGTCTTTTTAAACTTAGATTTTCTTTCACAGGCAAGGCAAAGGGAAGAATTTCTTTGTGGTAGAGTATCAGCATTGAAGAAGGTAGCATTGGTGAATTTGCCAAAATCTGGTGGTAGGTGGTTTCTGGCATGCCAGACAATTGAGCCATGGTGCTCGTAACACTGTTGGACATGGAGCTGCTCAGAACAAAATGTTCCTTGAAGAGATCTCCTAAGTGGAGCTCTCTATAAATTACATCCCTAACGTGCAAGCATGAAAATAACGCTTAAAATATCCAAGTGATCTTACAGGAGTGATTTGTACTCTGCCAATGAAGTCATGTAAAGCTGCTTGCGAATAGGGGGCTTTGTGTAAACGCGTTTGTGGAAATAGTTGGGAGATGTGAGAGTGAGTCAAACTGGTAAACCGAGGCACGCAGCTTCTGCAGCAGCATTATTTATTTATTTATTCATCATCGCAGTCACGGGAGTGACTCCTTCTGGCAAGAAGGAAAGTGCTCAAACTTTGTGGAAAGCAAAGAAGTTTATGTACTGTTTCTTTTCAGGGCAGGACTGCCTTCTCCCCAAATTTACAGCCTACCACAATACTACTACAAGGCTGTTACTAGGCTACTTTTTACATATTAAATTTCTTTGCCTAATCTGTTGTTTATAAGTTCTTACATTTCTAAGCTTATCTTGTACCATACCAGAAAAGTGCCAGGAGATAACATTTCTCCACTCCAAATTACTTGTTCAGTCATTTCTTAGTGAAAAACAGCTCATGCAGTCATATTTTGCAAGGGTGATATAAGTTCAATTTGGCAAGGCCTCCATCTCAATGCTAAAACTTCCATTTTGTAAAAACACAAGTAGCCGAACTCTCACAGATTTCTTCACCATGAGGTTGGTGAGGCCCTGGCCCAGGTTGCCCAGGGAAGCTGTGGCTGCCCCATCCCTGGAGGTGTTCAAGGCCAGGTTGGATGGACCTTGAGCAGCCTGATCCAGTGGGAGGTGTCCCTGCCCATGGCAGGGAGGTTGGAACTGGATGATCTTTAAGGTCCCTTCCAATCCAAACTATTCTGATTCTGTGTTCCTCACAGCTTATACCAGAAGAAAAGAAGAAAATTCAGCGAGTTAAGAGGAAACAGTAATGAGTTCTCAAAGGACTCGTGCTGGGAACTCAGTTGGATGCCAAAAGCTTTGTGGTTAAGCTTGTCCTTAGAGGAGAGGGGAGCAAGCTGGAGGGAGGAGCGCTTGAAGGGTGGGGAGTCAGAGCCGGTGGCAGGAGCTACCTAGGAAGCAGGCTGAATTGGCTGAACTTGGCATCCTCCAGTGTGCCGATGCCTCATGGCGGGTGCATTGTTACCAGCCCCTTTCCGAAGGGCCGAGCGCTCGCTCCTGTTCAGCCCTGAAGGCTGGCAGCAGAGGCGGTGATGGGATGTCGCGCTCTTGCATTCCTGGCCCATTCCCTTCTTGGTAAGGCAGATTGTCCATTTAAAAACTGTTTAATATATGATTTCGATCCCATATTCTCTGACTGATGAGTCTCTTGAAACACTTCAGAGTCCTTTTTTTCTTTAAATTTCTCCTCTGTGTTTTCCCCTGTGGTTTTATAATCCTTTATCTTTTTCACACACTTCTGTGATTCTTTTCACAGGCTTTGCAAGAGATCCAAAATACAGATTTATTGTTGTCAGATACACTCTGTGAGAGAGCAGTGTTGCTTTGTTCTGTGTTTTTATAACATCTCTGCTCATAGATATCAAACACGAGTTGATATCAAAGCCCATCATGTCTTTTCAAGCCCCAGCAGGAATATAGACACTGATAGTTTCATAGGTGTTGAGTAGGAGCTGCAGTGTCCATGGAGTTACCAACAAGTGTGTCACCTGAGGGTGTGCAGTGCTGCTCACCGGCCACACGCGTGATCCATGTGCCGCATATCCGCACACAGTTATTAGAGTCTGGAGTTGCAGAAAGATGCTTTTTGCTGGAGGAGAATAATTAGGAGAAACTGATGTCCCACATCTCCACCAGAGGAGGTTCAGGCTGGAAATCAGGAAAAAAAATTTCACTGAAGGGGTCATTGGGCACTGGCAGAGGCTTTTAAACCTTCCATGGTGTTTAAAAGATGAGTGGATGAGGTGCTGAGGGGCATGGTTTAGTGGTTGATAGGAATGGTTGGACTCGATGATCCTACGAGTCTTTTCCAACCTGGTGATTCTGTGATTCTGTCTCTACTTTACTTCAGAGTGGTTTGTTGCTCAGCAAATGATGTGTCTCTTCCTTCTATGATGACGATGGTGGACTTGTGTGCTCTCTTTTCATCCCTCTGACAGTCCCTTTCCAGCATGAGTGTTTGTGTGTAGGTATTCGAAAGGTGTTTGGCAGCAGTCAGTGTTTAGCAGCAGCTTGTACAAGCAACTTTCCTAGGTTATGAGGCTGAGTTGGGGATGTTGGCTGTTGGGGGCAGAAATTCCGCTCCGGAAAGGCATACGAACCGTAGGAAACACCATTCCTCCAAATCCTGTTTTCAAGTTTTCTTTCTAGTTACCTCTTCTTATGGCTAGCTGTGCTGAACTTTATTTTGGCTGTTAAGGTGAGCGATGAATGTTGTTTTGCCTTTTGCTGCCTCTCCAACAACTGATCCAAAGTCAGAAAATTATTTCCTCTGATTTATCCCTCTGTGCCCACTCAGGCATTTTAAAAGCCTCCAATGTATTTGATCAGCCCTCTAAGTGAGAAGTAAATTTTGCCTGAGGTCTGTGGGTCTTGCGTTTGTGTATGTGCCTGCACTCATAAATATAATACGTATATAAAATAGATGTGCAAAACTGGCCACTATTCTAGCCAGGAGCCTCAGACACCACCATAATACAAAATGAGAAAATCCCCCCTCATTCTCGTAAGAGGAGGGAGCTGGTTGTTCCTCTTTAGCTGAGAGAGGAGATAAACAGAAGCAACATTTTCTAGCCTTGATATCTACATGACATATTTGGTCCATATGCTTATGAAATGCTATCAGCTGCTGAAAAACATCAATTGAGCTGGCATCTAAGCAGCTTTCACAGCTACTATTTAGTGCCCTGTGTTCATTGCATCCTAAAACCAGCTTTGAGGAGGCCTTGTTTGATGTGCAGAGATCACTGTGCCGTAACAAACCATTAGTTTGCCTTTTATGTCATTCTAAAGGGAACTTTAGGTCTTTTTCCCCCTTGTAGATCACACTGGCAGTTGTCAGTTTTCACAACAGTCCTTCAGAGTGTCTGATGCTGAGTGTGGCACGCACCAAGGCTGATCCTCTTGTATTAAAAATCCTGTTGACTAAAATAGAAAGTATCCCCATAGGGAGGCTGTGAGCTTTCTGTTTCGATGATGGACAGTCCTGACTTTCCACTTTTAAAAGCACAGCTGATTATATTTAATGGACAGGATTGCGTAGCATTATCTATTCCTGGCATCAAGGAAGAATTTACTTATATACCAGATACCAAAACCTGCTGAAAATGATGTGTAATATTAACCAGGGGACCACTAGTATGTGTAAGGCCACCTTTTGTTTACACGGCAGGCAATGAACCCCATTTCCCCTCGTGTGGGATAGTGCAAAGTTGAAGTTATAGGGGCAGTTCAGGAAAATTCAGTAGTACCAAGTGATAGGATGAGAGGAAATGGCCTCAAGTTGCAGTTTAAACAAGGTGTTAGGAAATATTACATCACCAAAAGGGCTATCAAGCACTGGAACAGGCTGCCCAGGGAAGTGGTGATCCCTGAAAGTATTAAAAAGATGTGTAGATGTGGTGATAGGGACATGGTTTAGTGGTGGATTTGGTGATGTTAGGTTTATGGTTGGAGCCATGATCTTAAAGATCTTTTCCAGTCTAAACTATTAAATGATTCTGTGAATTAGGCTATCAGTTGAAGGTTGTCATCCTCTGTGTGTAAAAACTCTTTTAGAGAAGTTTAAGTGGTATGATCTGTGATGAGCAGACACCTCTGTATTGATCCTAGGCTTGTGGTGGTTGGAAGGGACCTCGGCAAGTCTTCTCCAACATCCTGCTTGAAGGGACTGCCAGGGCAGCCATGGCTTTGCATAGACAGGACTTGAAACCCTGAAAGAGGGAGATATTCCACTCTCTGGTGCCCTGTCCCAGAGGGGAAAGGGAAATAAGTTTTCCTTGGGAAAGAAGTTTTCCTTTATGTCCAACCTGAAGCTCCCAAACTCTGCATCTTCTGAGTGTTGTCCCTAGTTATGAAAGTCTGGCAACATTATCTGTGTAGGGTCCATCAGGTCTTGTGTCCTCTGCCCCTGCTGTCACCGTGGCAGGAGCACGGCTTGAGGACATCTAACCATTTCTACCCTGGCTGCCTCTCTGTGTCCAGTGACACGGCAACTGCATTGGGAAGAAATCTGGGTTAAATATTAACTCTTCCTAACATGCAAAAAAAAATAACCCCAACCTTTTCAGCTATTTTTAACCTAATGTGCACTTTTCTCTGTGGGTGGATAAACAGTTGCTGGCAGGAGAGAGGGGAAGTGCCTGGGAATGGGACGTGTGGGAGAGGAGGAGCGCAGTCGGGGGCTCCGGGGGCTTACATCGTTGCCCCAGATTGTAAGCTTTCTGGGACAAGGCTGGTTCCTACAATACAGCTGACACCAATCTTGTTTGGAGTTTCTAGGCTGTGTTCTTCTGCAAGTAATAATTACCTGTGTGCAATTGCTCATGACAGTGTATTATTGAACAAAAATCTTACCCGGCTTGCTGATATGCCATTGCATCTCATCAGTGTATTCTTCTTGTACACAGGACAATTGGAATTGCATGATATAATTTAGTTACTGAAATATTTAGATCTTTCATTAGTTATTGTCATCTTCATTTACTAAAGAAAGAGGTTTTTAACCTGCTGGTAACTTCCCCTGGAAACTGCAGATGCTGAAGCATTAGCAAATTTTACTGGCACTAATATGTAATCCGATTAGATTGTAATTAGGTAGTTATACCTGTCCAATAATGTTTGTACTTCCATGCATTCATTCAGTTGAGGTTTTTAAAATACATTTTTAAAATGAAATACTTTGAATCTTCAGAGGATCAAATGCTATTGCACTTCAAGCTTGATTTGGGTGTTGGGTTTTTTTTTTGCTGCTGTTCTACGCTGCGCAAATATTTGCCTGTTTCAAATTAATTACAAAGGGTTTATGACATTTGCTTAAACATTGTTGCATTTTTAATAGTTGCTTGACAAACATCGTAATATCTTACTAATACCCAAGCGTTATGAGGCAGTGGGAAACAAGCTAATATAATTTTGGCTGCTGCTACTGTAAATGTTTTTTGTAGTTTGAAAGAAATCCTTTTTTCCCTTCCAAGTAGAGGAAGATGATGATGACTGTATCCAGCAGGTGGTATTCAACTCCTGCTTCATTGATGTAATCATCTCCCTCAGTTATGGGCAACTAAAAGGCTGCATCAGTATGTCAGCTGCAGTAAGTGATGTTATCAAGAAACCAGGAGACTCACAGGCTTTTCTGTGCCCTTATATCTTTCTGAATCTTAACAGAAGCATGGGAAGACATCAGTATTTTTCTCTAACTGGCCCTATATTAATGTATTTCCCAGGATTCCTGGTATTTGTGTGGCATGAGCTTACAGGCAGGGCTGGGCTGGGATACGCTACCCAGAGTGAATTACTGTTCCCACTTCTCTCAGGTAGTGAAAGTCATCAGGTCCAGGAGCAGCTACAGTTACGATAGCAAGTCAGGCTCTCTTTCAGCTGGTTTTGGAGCACTGTGTTGTCTGGAGAAAAGCAGGGATGTGTTGTACTCTCTCCATAATGGGAACATATAAAAAAAAGGTGTAAAATTAAGCATAAAATCAAGAAGAACCTTTACCTCATTGCCTCGTGATGTTGTTTTAATGCATGCATTAAAATTGTTGGCATTAGTATCTAGAAAATAGTTGTTCCATTCTTGCTGGATTAGCGGCAGGCTGTACTGAACCGTGTGCCCCGGTCCCATCCCACTTTCGAAATACCCTAAGTGATGCTGTGGGGTCAGTATATTGCCTAGTAATACACCTCAACTCTTTTGGGGACACCTGTTTTTCTGGTTTGGTTTTTTTTTTTTTCCATCTTGAAGCCTGTGAAACAGTTGAAATGTTTTCAGTAAATCCTTGACTTACTGTAGTGATACATAGTGGGAAGGCAGTAAGGATAATCCTAAATGTAAGGGTAAAACCTACAGATCTGGTTCAGTGCTGGGCCAGAGCCAGCTATATAGATTGATTAGAAGATTAATGTTCCCAAATACAAACATACAAGGTTTCCACTAACTTCACAGGACTTAGGATTTTACCCTGAGTAATTTTTTGGCCATATTTACTCACGTCTACTAATAAATTACAGAGTTTTTATAATGAAAATTAATATGCCAAGAATCTTTTTGGATTCTGCTGGATTTGAAAGAAAAGTATTGAAAACTGGTTTTACAGTGCTGGCAGCCTAGCTCATGCCAACAATGAGACAGGATTCATTAGATTTTTCTCTCCCAAAGCAACCTCATCTTTTATTAATAAAATAGAGCAAAAGCAGCTTGAAGTGCTGCTTCCTTTTCAGTAAATTGGAATACAAAAGCAACATATTCATACCTTAAGTTGTACAAATGAGTAGTGCTCTATGTGAGCATGATTCTTGATTTGAGCGTTGCCCCGGGTCTGCATGGTGCGTTAGCATTAACCTGTTTCCAGGGGAACTGCAGCATCATGACCGTCGGACAAGATTTGACTCCAACCTTGTGCCATTGGTGTATAATGCTTGTTGGAGATCACAGTCGCACAGCGCCGCGTTTGACAAGCTAGGTGGTTTTCCTGAACTACCCTAACAGCTAAAGCAGACGGTTTCCATTTGTAGTCATTTACAACTTTGCGCAAAAAGATCTTGTGAATGTGTGATTTCTTTTAAAACTGCTCTGTGGCTTCTGCAGGGTTGGATAAAGATTTAACACATTCACAGCATTTTGTGATTTTTTTGTCACTGCATCTTCTGTTCCCCTACCCAGTTTCACCAGAAATGAGTAGGCTCAAAGCTCTCATCTTCAAGATTACATTTAAAAGTCGGTCGGGTTTTAAGGTGAGGTGTTTTTATCCAGTTGTTGTATGTCACTGCACGACAGTTGTATTTCCCCTCTGTAGAGAAAAGGGATTGTATTTGAAAAAGTCTTCAGTTGGGAAAAGGCTGGCCCCAGTCCTCCCCTGTTATGAGCCACTGTGACCCTCCACATGCTGTGCACCAGCACCAGAAGTGACCGATCCCCTGTGCTGGCAATTTGCCTGAAATCCCTGAAATCCCTCTTTGAATGAAGCTCTCTTTCACTCCAGTTGCAGCTGATTTGACAGCTTTGTGGCTCATTGAGAGGATGGTCGAGGTCACGCACCAGGGATACGAAAGCTCTGCCCAAAGTGTCTTCCTGGCCAGAAACCAGAGACGTGGTAGAGATGCAGAAAATGTCCACTCTTAATTCCTGCAGAGAAGGTTTATGGCTGAGATCAAGCAGAATGACTGTCAACTGTTTCCCAGACATTTAAATTGTTTTGAAGGAAATGATCTCGCTTTTCCAACCTTTGGAAGTTAAATCTTTTCTCTGTATGTTTGTTATACATAGTGTGCTCTGAAAGAGGAAATGCAGTGTTATGAAGCCATGTTTAAAAATAATCCTTATTTGCCTGTAGTCTGATAAAGGAAAGTGTTAAGAGCTTTGTCCTCTAATATCAGTTTATCCTTGAACAGCATAGAAACAGAACCTGGTAAAGAACTGAGTTCTCGTGGAAAGAAATACTCATTTTCATATTGCTTTTTTTTTTAATGCTATAGTTAATTAACTGTGACGGATTTGTATGGGCGATTAACAGACAGTTTCTGAATTCATCATGTGTCTGATCTCAGCTATTGAGTTAAGAGTGGAACAACACAAAATTCTTTTAATTACTATTATAATTCTCACTGCAATGGAGTATTACAGCTCTCCGGTGTGTTTGAAATGAAAATCTGATGAAGAGTAGTGTGAATCTTTCCAAATCAAAATGTTCCAGGCTGTTTGAGGATATGAACCAACTTTTGCTAACAGGATTTTCTAGGTTTGATGAGTGTAAACCAAATAAAACCTAGTCAGTTATTTTTACCTAAAAAGGAAGTGATGGAGATACTATAGTTCCATGTACGTATGCTTTACCTAATGTCCACCTTTACCAGTGAGGCAACCTGTAGAGCAGGAAAGGTCAGTGCAATTTCACAAGGCTTTTTTGAAGCTCACCATTAGGCACAAAAAAATGTCTGTCCTTTTGCAGGGAATAAAGCTGAATAGCTCATGTGCTTTTGGCAAGGTATGATGCATGTAATCCTGCCTTCTCGATAGCTCTTCCATGAGTGACCAACCCATTGTAAGCCTGGTGATGAGGAGAGCTCCCTACGACTTACTTGTGAGCGTGCTCTTTGTAGAAGTCCTTAATTACTCAAACACCATCAGTCCATTTCTAAATTATACACTGGCTTTAAAGAACTCTTCCATCCAGTCAGGGCATCGCTGTTGTATGTTGCATTGAAAACTCATAATAGAGGAGAGAAAAAATTCTTTTCTTCTACCATAAAATACAGAGGTGCTTGAATACAGCGGTTGATGTAGCAGAACTGCTTAAAGGTTGTTCTAGCTATTGCTTGGCTATGCAGGCTTGCAATCAAGCAGCAGACCTTGAAACTAGTTGAAGGTTGAGAAAAAATGGCCTGTAGTGTGATTAGTTATGTATGTTACACCGCTGAGTGCAATAAAAGGTGCTATCCATATGTACAGACCTGGTCCAGATGGAATTTAGTTCTTTATAAAGCCATAATTATTCTTTGCAAGCTGCTTAGGTTTGAGGCTGGTGTCATGTCCGCAATAATATGTCCAAGGGGCACTGGTATGTCGTAGGAGGCAGGGAGGGGCCAGCATGGACACGCGTTCCCGTGCCAGCAAGGGCAATGGGAGCTGGACAAACAGCAGTGAAAGCTCAGGAAGCGCTGCCTGCCAGCTTCTTGTCTCGCCTGTATCATATGGGCCTCTATCTTCACAAGGTTTGTTTAACGATGTGTGAAAAGCGCTCATGTATTCCTCATGCCAAAGGGTTCTGCTGCGGTTTTAAGAGCTGAAGGATGTACTGGTCACGTTATACCCACACTCACGTCAGCTGCCTAGTGCCAGTAGGAGCTGCTTCTTACATGTTATATGTTCCATAGTCTATTGGAAATGCTGGAGAAATCCTGAAGACACAGGCTGGGGCTAAAGGTAGCACTTTCCTCACTCAACATTTTCTAACATTTTGAATTTTACATCTAGGACATAAAGGTTTATAACACAAATGATCAGCTTCTCTGAGTCCTCACGAGGAAAATGCCTGTCTGGAAGACCATTTGCTGGATGAATTTTGTTACACCGAGGAGTTCTTTCTTAGCTTCTCTAACTTAATTTCCACCAAATATTTGTCAAGTTGCATATAATATTTCTCCAGTAGTAGAGGCATTAACCTTTATTAACCACTGCAGAGACTGTAGCTGCTTAAAGACTAACATGATAATTGAGCCTGCTTCTTGGGCTAAGTTCACTCCTACTGAAAGCCCATTAATTTTTATGACAATGATGAATTTCAGTGAAGTAGTAATTAGTTTTTCCCTCTGTATGGAAAAACATGTGAAAAAATGCTGTGAATTTGATCTGAGTCCAAAGAGCTGGAAGACATCCGTGCTCATGACTAACATTAGTTTAGCAAAGGTATTGTAGTCTGGCTGTGGCTTTCTACCAGCACCAGTATTTCCCTGTCCTAAGACATGCATGTTTAATCAAAAAGCAAAGATACCCACCCCCAGATGGGAAAAAGAGCATGGTTGGATGTACTGCCTCCTCCTAGAGTAGCAACAACACTGTAACTCTTGAGTGTGGCACCAAGCAAAATGGCTTGGGATAGATCCATCTTTCTGCCTTGCGTATACACGTTGCCAAAGTCACTTCTGGCCACTTGAGACGTGTTTGTGCCTTGAATAGTAAGGGTGCAATTTCCCGGTGAAGCTGTAGGAAAAGATCTATCAGGAAGGGTTGTTTGTCTTTGTGAAACCTCTTCTGACAGGCATTAATAGCTAATCGTCATGTGCCTGCAGTTAATCATGTCAGAATGATGGATAATTAGAATCACAGAATAGTTTGGGTTGAAAGGGATCTTAAAGAGCATCTAGTTCCAACCCCCCTGCCGTGGGCAGGGACATATCTTTGTCTGAATATCTTTTGTCTGAATATCTTGCTGAATATCTTTTGATTTTGCATCGAAACTTAAGCAACAACATTTCTTACCTGTTTTTTTATTATGGTTTCCAAGCCTTTTTAAAGTTTACGTTGTGGACAGGAGTGACGTGTTGGGGGAAAAAGTATCCTAAAATATCTGGTGAGATTTGCAGTGTGGGCAGGCAGTGGAAGAGTCTCCAGGCTTGCCACAGGCTTTAGCTCGTACCAGTGAGCATTTTTGCCTGCGACACATACAGTTTAGCTGGTCACATCCTCTTGTGATTTGTGGATCCTGCTGGCATGGGAATATTTCCTCTCCTCTGGTGTTGAAGTTGAATCGTATTGGTGTGAGATGTTGGGATGGCAGGCAGCCATCCGATCTTCTTCTGCAGCTCACCAAAGTGATTTCTTGCCAGGACTCGCCAAGGGTGATTCTTTCCTCCCCTGACGTTGCATTTTCTATCACCTGCCTACAGCCTCATCCTAGTGTAAGGACTGCGTGCACTCTGCAGGCTCTGGGGAACCTGGAAATCCAGCTAGAGCATATAGAGCAGAGAGTTATCTCCTATAACAGTGCTTCCTGATCACTGTGTGAAGAGCCCTGTGTTTATCAGGTCGTGGTGAGTGAGCTTTAGGGACAAGGTTTAACCTTAAAAGAATATGTTTATGCAAAGATTCTGCTCAGACAAAGGTTAAACCAGGTTAATTTAGAATATCGAAATAAGATTGTAACACCGTAAGGTGACACAAGGGAATTCCAGATTATATTTATCAGCGGAAATAATCCTTTGCGCTTTGCCTTTCTGAAGCATTTCACTGTGCTGTCTCCACCCCAGGCTGCTGAATCCTTCCCTGTTGTTGGCGGGGAGGTTGCCATCACCTTCCACCTCTGCTTTGCAGGGAGTGGGGTATGAGAGGGGAAACAAGAGCTCTTTTCATTGCCAGCTGGCGTAGCTTGGTTTCTGGCTGATGTAGAAGAGTTTTTCCACCACTGACAGAGCTGGGATCCCGAATGGCTGTGTGGTATCGCCGAAATCCTCCTCTCTGCCCCATGAGAAGTCTGGATTAGTTTGCACACCGTTGCCTTCTTTACCTGACATCCTCTAGCATGCAAAAATGTGGATAAAGTCTCAGAGATAGTGTATCTTAGCAAATGGTGAGCTAATGGTCACATTTTAAAACTCAAGCATTTATTTTACTGTGCAAAGAGTCTGCGTTCTATCAAGCAAAAGGGAAAGTCATATAAATGTCATAGTTTAACCCCAGCTGGCAACTGAGCACCACGCAGCCGCTCACTTGCTCCTCCCAGGTATTACTATTTTGGCTAGAGAAGTTTATATTTTTTGCAGTTTTATATTTTTTGTTGATACATATACATGCATGTGTATTTATGTAGACATAGATTTATACAGGCTATAATGTAAGACCATACCCTTTAGCCAACTAAGATCTCTTTCTTTATTTCTTTCCGTTCCAATCTCAATTGCTTTCCCTAATATTCTGAAAATACCTTGTCTATCAAATGGATACTTTGGTGGTCTGAAAATTGCCTGATCACAAATTCAACACTCTCAGTTCGCATGGAAATGTTTTATTCTCCTCTTTAAACTGTAATTTACACGCAGTGGTCTGTGAATGTTTATATATAACAGAAATGCACTTTCCTGAGAAAGGAACTGTAATATGAGAGGCTTCAGAAAATAGTGTGGTGGAGATTTTAGAGTATATTTAGTTAAAACCAGTTTTTCCGTTTAGTTTGTTATTAAACGCTGCATTCACTTATTACTTTTTTATTTTGAATGGGTGCGTGAAACAGCTCCACAAAAGCAAATTTGTTACGTTCGTAATGCAAAATATACCACAACCAATTGCACCGTGTGAGTTCCATGTATTTGAAGTATAATAAATCATCAGAATAGAGATCAGAACTTGTTTATACAACTGAACATACTAATTCATCTACAATTTTTGTAGGATTATTTTATAAGTACTCCAACTTCATGTGCTACAGTGCATTTGCTGGGGATTCCTGCGCAAATTTATGGTGGGTAATATATAATAAATTATAATTATTTTTAACTAAATAGCGGTATATAATAACTTTTTAACAAGGAAATGTGTTCAAGCATACCACTCGTTTGAGTCTGATAATAAATCTCCCCGGTCAGAGAGTTAGTTTGATGTAGGATCTATATGCATGGTGAGTAGAGCAATATCTGATCAAAGCTGGGAATGAAGAGTTTGAAATGGCAAATGGCACCATCAGATCTGAAAGCTGGATCAGATAAGGTCAGGAAAGAATATTACAGAAACAGGAACTGTGTAAAAAACAAATGAAATGTCACTGCAGGAAGATTTGGTGTGTTAAGTGCCATCGTGTGCTGCTACACAAGAACTTTTTGGGTGTCCTACAGCAGCTGAAGGAAGTGCGCCTCAGGGTGAGGATGGTTTGATCCTACTTAACTGCACAAGCAGAGGTAAACAGCCAGAAGCAGCTGAGTTTTGTACCTTTCAGAGTTCTATAAAGTCCTTATGGTTTTTTTGCCAGCTTATGCTGTAGCCCTTTTGCTGTGGTTTATCTGGCTCACGTGGCGAGTCAAGTTCACTGAAACTTTTTAGACTTTTAAAATCAAACATGGTTTGGCTTTACCTGACTGTGCCTTTATTCTTTTGTTTCTTCTTGCTGGTGACTACGTTATGTGTCTACATATATGATAAAGAGAGGGGCTGTGCTTGCGCAGGGCTCGGAGCGGAGGTGGGATCTCCATCCTTGGAGATACTAAAAGCTGGACTAGCCAAAGCCCTAAGCTACGTGCTCGTGCTCTGGCATGTGCTTTGTGGGGTGGATCGCAAGGGCCCATCAGAGATCCTTTCCAACCAAAATTGTTTTATGAATCTGATTCCATTCCATTAAATTGAATAAATGAAAAAAATCTTCTAGTTTGATTTCAGTATGCACATTCATTGGATAACTTATTTTCTGATTGTAAAAAGGTATCTTCTCAATTTAAAAGAAGATTTATTAAAGTACAAGCACAATGGGTTGCCATTTTGCAAATGTGCTTGTGCCATATGTTTGCAGTAATGTAAATGTTGTATTCTGAGAAAATGGGCTAAGAGAACAAAGATGTGAGACCGAAAAAAAGAAAGAGATGTTAATGTGAATTATTTTATTAATAGGATTTTCTCCATGCTTTAAGTATATTAAGGTTGGAAGCATGCCTTCTCAACAGTCAGCTGTCTGTGCATACATGCAAATCTGTGTGCTTGCTTTGGTGACCTGCTTAAATTCCTAGTGTTTTGGATTGTGGCTTTTAAAATTATTGAAGTGATTCATTTTGGGGTGACAAACTAGGTATTTTTAGCAACTGCTGGAATAACAGCTGTGTGCACAATAGACTGCAGAGAGTGATACATAATGGAGCAAGAAGCCAGCCTGACTTTCAGACCCCAGAGTGATTTTGATGATTTTATGTTGCTAACAGATAAGCTGTAGAATGAGACCAGTGAGACAGAGCGAGCTTGGGAGCTCACGAGAGTAGTACAATAGATATTCTAGAGTTTGAGAGCCTGCCTGCCTTTATTTGCTTCTATCTTTTACAGTTCATTTTAGCAAATTCTTTATTTCCCAGGGCATCTGGAGGCCTGCAGCTCTTTTTTCACGTGGTGGAAAGTTGAGTTCATTTAGCTGGCTGGTTATTTTCTTGATTTGTATCATTATTTTTACTTGTTAGGGGTGGATGTATGTGAAGGAAGGAATGGTAACTGAGCTACCTAGACCTGTAGTCACATAACATGTCTCCTTCCCAATAGACCAAGGAGTTAGGGAGAAAGCAGGGAAGATGCTGTTACTTTTGAAGCAGATGAGAAGCGTGTGTCTTTTTAGTACATAGCAGACAAGAAACTGAAATCAAGAATAGGAGCATGGCTCTGAAACCCCTTTGGAGATCAGCATTCCCCCAGTGAGTTCTTGCAGTGAAACATGTGGACTCAAAGGGTCCACCACTACCCGTTTTGGGTCCCCACTGCATTCACTGGCATGTATGGAAATGCTATTTATCAGCCACAGCATCTCCAGTATAAGTATCTCCAGTGGGACATTACAGTAAAATTACCATAAAAAAAAGATGTGATAGAGCAGAATTCTTGTTTGATGTTCATGTTGTCCTTGTGTCCCAGCCAAACATTTGTAGCTCTTTGTTCTCTGGCCACCCACAAGTTTTTCCACAGTGTCTGCCTTGTGTTCAGCCCCTTGTCAGCTTCAACTCTCGTGAAGTTTTCTTAACTAAAGGCACTGGTGAGCATTTGGGTCTCACACTTGGCTCCAGTGATGATGTGGTTGGATTATGGTCCTGGAGACCAGGACGAACACTTTGCCTTGCAGTGGAGACTCAGTCACTTAAAGATTGCCTGGGCCAGGTGCTGCTTATGTTCTGGTGAAACCCATTTTTGTCAAAGACCCATGCCCATCCAAGCTGTGGTGGTCTTTGGAAATCTTCATCTTCCCATCAAAGGTGTGTAGCAGAGGAGAGAGATTTTTAGGAGATCTGCTAGTAGCTCTGGCATCTCACCTGTTGAAAAAGCCCAGCAAACTTGGCCCATCTACGCATGATCACTTCAGTCCATGAACGCACCGAGAAAATAAACTAAAATTTAGATCCTGTTCAGTACATCTCTAGCGACCTTTGTTCACCTGACAACTTCTCTAATAGATGCTGTCATTTTGTACTTCAGTATTCTTAATCCTGCTCATTAAATAGTTCATTAGTTGCACTGATCCCTCAGTTAATCTGTGCTACTCAAAAAAAGATAATTGAATTTAACTTTACTTCACAACCAACCTATAGATAGGTAAAACTTCATGGTACTGTCTCAGTTTGCATGTATTATTTTTTTAATAGTTTTTATAATTAGGCTGAGAATGTTCTTCATTGACGTGAGATATAAAATATTGTCCACCTCAGGGAAGTATCTTCAAATAGTGCAAATAAATGTGTTAGTTCAAAAAAGAATCCCTTTAAGATAGGATTGTTTTGTTTGCTTGTGATCCCAAAGTTGATGCTTCTGCTTCATCTGCATATGAAGGGAACTGACGATTTTTGCAGGAAAACTGCATGGTGCGCATTTCCTAAATTTTCCAAATTTGACTCTCTGAGTTCACTGTTCCAAAAGAAAAAGGCTTGGTAAAGGCTTTTACAATCATGTTACCTGGAGTATTGTGTCCAGTTCTGGAATCCTCAACATAAAAAGGAGGTGGAGCTGTTGGAACGTGTTCAGAGGAGGCTACAGAGATGATCTGAGGGCTGGAGCACCTCCTGTACAAGAGCAGGCTGAGAGAGTTGGGGTTGTTCAGCCTGGAGAAGAGAAGGCTCCGAGGAGACCTTAGAGTGACCTTCCCGTACCTGAAGGGACTACAAGAAAGCTGGGAAGGGGCTGTTTACAAAGGCTTGTGGTGATAGGATGAGGAGGAGCAGCTTTAAATTGGAGAGGGGCAGATTTAGACTAGACATAAGGAGGAATTTCTTCACTATGAGAGTGGGGGGGCCCTGGCCTAGGTTGCCCAGGGAGGTTGTGGCTGCTCCATCCCTGAAGGTGTCCAAGGCCAGGTTGGATGGGGCTTGGCCAGCCTGGTCTGGTGGAAGGTGTCCCTGCCCATGGCAGGGGGGTTGGTTAGATGATCTTTAAGATCTCCTCCAGCTTGAACCATTCTATGATGCCTGGAGGAGAAGGACCTGAGGATGTTGGTTGACAGTGACTGAACATGAGCCAGCAGTGGCCCAGGTGGCCAAGAAGGCCAATGGCATCTCGGCTTGGATCAGAAACGGCGTGACCAGCAGGTCCAGGGAGGTTATTCCACCTCTGTACTCAGCACTGGTGAGACCGCTCCTCGAATCCTGTGTTCAGTTCTGGGCCCCTCACCACAAGAAGGATGTTGAGGCTCTGGAGCGAGTCCAGGGAAGAGCAACAAAGCTGGTGAGGGGGCTGGAGAACAGGCCTTATGAGGAGCGGCTGAGAGAGCTGGGGGTGTTTAGCCTGGAGAAGAGGAGGCTGAGGGGAGACCTCATTGCTCTCTCCAACTACCTGAAAGGAGGTTGTGGAGAGGAGGGAGCTGGGCTCTTCTCCCAAGGGACAGGGGACAGGACAAGAGGGAATGGCCTCAAGCTCCACCGGGGGGAGGTTTAGGCTGGACATTAGGAAGAAATATTTCACAGAAAGGATTATTGGGCACTGGCAGAGGCTGCCCAGGGAGGGGGTTGAGTCCCCTTCCCTGGAGGGGTTTAAGGGACGGGTGGACGAGGTGCTGAGGGGCATGGGTTAGTGTTTGATAGGAATGGTTGGACTCGATGATCTGGTGGGTCTCTTCCTTGCTGATGATTCTATGATTCTATGATTTTTAGGAAAAACTACCTTGTATCTTGTTGGAAGTCAGAATCGTGATGGCCCTCTGATTTCCTGTTTCCCATGAAGCAGATGGACAAGGTATTAGCTGTACATGAAAGATGAATATGGTTTAGATGAAAGAGCAATAGGAAATTTTATACCTATATTTCTGGTTAAATATCTCCTCAAATGCTGTGGGCAGGTATCAATCCCTTGTATCAAAGATGTGCTTTAAGATTGAAAGGCGACTCTGTGACGGGAATATTCCCCTCAAGTGAAACGCCACTTCTTTCCTATAAGGAAATAGTTCCAAAAGAATAAATGCATTATGCAGGGAGGAAAGTAAATACACCGCTGGTTTATTACCTCCATGCCATTCTAGTAGTTGTTTTGAAGAGCAATATTAATAAATCAAGATTTGCATCAGGAAATAACAAGCTTAGATTATGTTTTTATTTGCAGTCATGCGTTTCTTCAAGAGAGATAGTATTTGCAAAGGAATTGAATTCTGTCATCGCACTTGCACATCACGTTTCATTTGAGGTCCTGGCAATCTTAGACTCCACTAGTATCAAGTACCCCCTTTTCTCCCCTCTTTTGCTGTGCGAGCAGCCTGCAGTGGTCCCTAGCTCCTTCCTCAGCAATCCCAGCCACCGTGCATCACCTCTCGTGCCAAGCTGAAGGGAGCAACTTGATGCCATGTAACAGTGTCACTTGAATACATGCAGGCTGCATTTTTTGCTGTGTGATATCATTATGACCATAACAGTAAAGAAAGAAAGGAATGATGGAAATTGTGGGATGGAAGAATTACTATGAGAAAAGTCTGTCTCCTCTTTTTGATGGAAAGGTTTTTTTAGCAGTGTTTGCTTGGAGGTGGCTCCTCTCTCTGTCGGTCTCTTTCAGTCACTGCTTACAATAAATGTAATATGTGTGCTTTTCCAAATGAAAATGGGCATAATCCACGGGGAGGTCTGGAGGTCTTTTATTAGAAAGCATGTGAATAGAGGAATGGGAGGACACATCATTAAATGCTTTGTGACTCCATCTCCAAATTTCTCAACTGGCGTAATAAAACTAATTGGTTGCCTCTCTGAAAAAAGACAGTGTTCATACATCAGGGGTTTGACAGCTGTGATCTCAAATGCAAAGTGAACGCAAAAGTAATTTTGCTTTATATCACTAGGCTGGCGTTGAAAGCGTAAGGTAAGTGATGGATGTCAGAAATATCAGCAGTACCTGACTGCTATCAGGTTACATTTTTCTAAATATAACTGTCAGTTAGCAGCTTCTGCGGTGACATGTCCTGTGTCTTCACATCAGCCTTTCCCACTCCTGGCTGATTGCTGCTGTTGAGTGAAACCCATGGCTGGCTGATGTGCCATTTCCCCTTAGCCTACAAACCATTTCTCCACCAGAAGAGAGCGGGCAGCTCATAGCGTGACGTCCCTGTGGCTTATCTCTCCCTCCTCTCTACTCCTTGGCAGTAAATACCTTTGCTTTCCCCCCTCTGTGTTTCTGCACATGAAATCCCTGCATGTCTGACTTTGTGTACAGATAAAGAGTAGCTGGGGCAGTGGATATTTTATTCCTTAATGTAAAACCTTCTTTCTAATCAGCCTGGAGCCTATAAACTGTAGCTGTTCTGCCATTGACTTGATTTAATTAGTTCTTGGATTGCTTTCAATGTGATTTGTTCAGTAGACAAAGCTGCAATATAACACGTCTCAGGAATGCTTTGCTGCTGGGAGAAGCAAGCCTCCTAATGTGTGTTTTCACCCCCTTGGGTAGCTTATTGAGACAGGAAAAGACTGGTTGGTTGATAAGCCTGATCCACATCTGAGTGTTTTGTTGGGAGTGATCGCTGGAGTAAAAAGAAATAAAGATAACGTGTGCTAAGCAAGCATTGCAAAACAGCTGTGTTCTTTTCCCCCATAGTGCTGAAATAAGACGCCCAACGGGGAGTGTCCAATGTGTCTGTGCAGGTTTGGAGTTGTGTTTTCTGATGGCAGGTTACTTCGTTTAGGTGCCCCACACTGCAGTGACAATGGCATCAGCCTTCTTGGTATTGGAGTCATATGGCTTGTTAGATAAGCTAAGATCTGTAGGGGCAGGAGAGGGGATAGAGAAGCTTTTACCTAGCTTAGAATCATAGAATCACCAGGTTGGAAAAGACTCACCGGATCATCGAGTCCAACCATCACTATCAATCACTAACCCATGTCCCTCAGCGCCTCGTCCACCCGTCTCTTAAACCCCTCCAGGGAAGGTGAATCAACCCCCTCCCTGGGCAGCCTCTGCCAGTGCCCAATAATCCTTTCTGTGAAATATTTCTTCCTAATGTCCAGCCGAAACCTCCCCTGGTGGAGCTTGAGGCCATTCCCTCTTGTCCTGTCCCCTGTCCCTTGGGGGAAGAGCCCAGCTCCCTCCTCTCCACAACTTCCTTACTGCTTTTCACTTGCTTTTAATAAGAAATAGAAGGTAGAAGATGCGACTGAAATTCATGGTATGTCTCGACTGTAAAACGGCAAAACTAAAATCTGCTGAGATGATGTCCATAAAGTTAATGTCAGTTTACTGTTAACAGGCAACACTTAGCAAAACACATTGACTAGTTGTGCTGAAGCCATGACACACGATTCCGAGTGAAGTTTATTGGAAGATGCTCTGCAGAACAAACTAGCAGTGGACGCACAACCAACCTAGAGACTAAGAAGTCAACAGACCAAGTCCCTGAAGAAGGTGCCTGTTTGCTTAAAGCACTTGGGAGTTGTACAAGTGGTGATTTGGTAACGGTGAAAAATGCCTTCATAACAGGACCTTCTCTAGTAGGCTAAAAATTACTGCAGGGCCCTACATATCCAGTTACGTTGTTTACAAGAGCTTTTGTGACACATCATGAAATACCCAGCACTGCTTGTGAGAACTTTGTCCTCCGGTGATAGCTTTTCCTGTAGATTGTGGTCCTCTTTATGGCTACACTGTGAGTTTCTCAGAGTTGTGTGGCAGCAGCTGTGGCTGTGTGTCTCTGGGGACACGTGGCAGTCGTGCGTGGAGGTGCCAGCTGCCGTGTCTTCTCTTCCAGCACTGGCTCTGCATCACAGCTCTGCCTCTCCCTTGGCTGTGACCCATGCTGGTACTTGAGGAGTGGCTGTGCAGAAGACACCAAAACAACATTACTTCCAACCCAACCAAGGGGCTGGGACATTCACCCGTCAAAATATCATCTGCCTGGTTTTCAAGCTATCTCCAGGGAAAACTTGCACAATTTCCAGTTTCTCATGAGAGTCAAATATTTTTTGGCAGTGCTAGAATGTCTGCATTGGCTGCAGTTATGCTCACACCTAATCTGCAGGATTAAAATCCTCCACCAGCCTCATTTAGTCCTCATGGTCAACGAGAGCAAGTATCAAACCTTCAGAATGGCCCCAAATTTGTCTTTTATCTTCAGTCTTTGGAGGTGCTCAAGGGTTGGCTGGACTATAGATCACATTATTAGTAATCCAACCTGCAGGTGACGACACCTGGTGACCAGAAAGCCCAGGGAAATGCTGGCTGTGTACTTTTTCCACTCCCACACTTCCCCTTAAGCAAGGGTGAGCCCCAGACTGTCCTCAGGGCAGATGTTGTGGCGGTCTTTTTCTTCCCCTGTGAGCCAAGAGGCTGAGGTAGCCTGCAGTTAATGCCCATTCAAAGGGCAAGATATGCTGCCTAGAGGCAGCTCACTAAAAAAAAGTAGGTGAGATATGAATGTTAAATACCATTAATCCAGACTAAAAGGAAGAATTTCATCAAGTCCCCAGTGGGTTTGGCTCAAAGTGACATTTCATGGTTGCTTGTGGCTCCTCACGAACCGCCAAGTGCCATGAAAACAGGCTTTTTATGTTATCGCACAGCTCTGGGTGTGTTTGGGGGGTCCTGGTTCAGACTCAGGGCTTGGCAGCAAAGCTTGGGGGTCATTCTGGGGGGAGGAGAGAAGATTTGCAGCTCATTCTGGCCAAGGATGCACAATACCCACCCCGGAAAGGGAAAGGGGCTTTAAATGAAGAGTTACACAAAAATAAGAGAAGTAACCAGAGAAGCACATCTGCTGATGTTCTGCTCTGAATTATCCAGGCCTTTCCCCCCAGGTGATTCATAAAGATCTCACACTGAATTTTTTAGAAGAGTACAGGCTTGTTCTTGAAATGCAGTTTCCAGAGGTTAACACCTAGAAAATCGAGGTGCTAAGGGGAATGGTTTAGTGTTTGATAGGAATGGTTGGACTCGATGATCCGGTGGGTCTCTTCCAACCTGGTTATTCTATGATTCTGTGATTCTATGAAATTTTTTGCTGGATGATTCTTAAGTTGAATGATTGTTGTTATTATTAAATCAAACCACTTAATTAACTTACGAGATACAACGTGCTACTCTTTCCAGTAGTGTAAGGAAAGTAAGTGGCAGGTGTTTGCTGAAGAGAGACAGAGAAAAGCCTTCTTGTTGACTATGGGAAATATGTTAGTATACTTCTCCTAAATGTTTTACTTTGTTTTTCTAAGGAAAAAACCCTTTCTTGTTATTTCTGACAGTGCCTCTTATTTTCTAGGTGTGATTCTTCTTCTGCTTATATTAACAAATTAATTAGAGAGGGAAACCGAAAGACCCAGTGATGCAGCTTGTAATTATGCCGAGGAGCTTAGAAAATGCAAACCTCCCCAAATTAATTGCAAAGCTAGTTCATATACGTGTAGCCAGAATTAATCATTAACCTAATAATTCCGTTTCCCACATTATTTCTTTGTTAAAATTTTAATTGGATAATGAGGTGCCAGTATGACTTATGAATTGTACATTACCCAAGCTAATGGAAAAAAGGGAGCTTATGCAAGTAGCGTTACAGATGCTGTTACAAATGTCTCCACAGTGAACATTTCATTCTGATAAATTCTTAATTTATTTCCAGATGGCTTTTGAATTTCTAGAACATTTACTGTATGTTGTCATTTTTCCATTTGATATTCTTGTTATCTAGTTCTTGTGAGCTGTACGGATGAGGCTTAGACCCGAGGGAAGAACCAGTCTCTGGTTCCAGGTTTCTCACCCCTGCTCCAATAGCAAAGGAATACGAGCAATGAGTGTGTGAGGGATTAGCAGATCAGCACCAAATACTGAGGTTGCGAGAGGATGAAAATAATTGAATTTTTTGAGAAGAAAGGAGGGCTCTGGCCTCAGAAGCCTAGAAAATAGTATTGGAGGGATAGTCAGAAAAAATACAGATGGTTATTCATTAAAGAGGGTTGTTAGGTGCCTTATTTTTAAAAAGCCTATTTTCCCATAAAACTTTTTTTTTAAAAAAATAAGGTGGTAATGTGAAAAGTACTGAGTAGGATATTTCCTACCCTGAAGGAGAATAATTCATAGAAATAAAGAAGCCTCCATAGTACATTAAGCATCACTGGAAATATATTTTATTTCAAACAAGAGCCATACTCCACTGCCCAAATTGAGAGCTTTCTTACCTCTGTCCTTGCAAAGAGGTTGCTGGATAGCTCGCAACAAATATGAAGATGCCAGCACCATTTGAATAGCTTTCTTGGAGCTATAATATGAGTAGGACAAAATAACTGGGTAGGGAACTAATTCTTCTCTTTGCTGATGAGGAAGAGTGGAAGCTTTTAATGTCTGAGCTGGCCCTGAAGCCGCCTGTCCTGCTCTGCTTTTCCCTAGCTCTCCGTGGCCAACAGAGCTCCCCTTGTGATCATGCTTTTCTCGTAGCGAATCTTTCCATGCAGTGACTGAGATCGGGGAAACACGGGGCTATCGAGCTTGGCCTCGCCCAGACCTGACCCCAAAACTCCTTGTGCGCCGGTGGCCGCAGCCGCTGTGGTTCCTCCTTTCCTGCCCTGCAGCATCTCTTCCTCACAGCATCTCTTCCCCGCATACCTGCTCCTGCTCCAACCTGTACTATTCCTCCTGTGCGGCCGTGCTCATCCATCTCTCCCAGCTTTGCCTCCCCTCCTAACTCCTGGTTACAGTAATTGCACTCTTTGAAGCTAATTAGAAATGAGTAAGTTAAGTGGATAATTATTTCCCTGCATCAAGGTGCATGCGGGTTAAATGGCTGAGTGCGCTCTGCGAGGAAATGCTTTACATATCTGATAATTTGAGAAGGGGATTGACTCTCTTAATACCTTTCAGAATGCTTCGTGTGGTTGTATTTTTCCCACTGGATTAGTTCATTTTTATAAAAGAACCGCCAAAATGCATAGGATATTAGATAATTTTGTGAGATTTAGGAGCAGGGATGTCATGGACTTCATTTGGAATTGAAGGATTAATTAAATGCGTCCGTAAGGCTTTAAGAACAAACCCTGTGCTGTTATAGTTAATATCTGGTTTGGTTTGGATACTCTCGCTAGGCATATGCAATAGATGCTTTTATAATTGCTGTCCTTAAATAATGCATACTTTTTGCTTTTGAATGAGGGAAAAGAATCTAGTAAGAAAACTTAACTGCCTTTTCATCTGCTTAAACTCACAAAGCTAATGATATTAGCTTTTAAATGAAGAGGCGAGATCACTGACATATTTGTGGGACTGGCCATCAAAACTTCAGCACGATTAATCTGAAAGCTGATGTTTTTTTGGTCAAAAGAGAGATTTTCCAAGCTGCTTTGGAGTTTCTTGGAGTTTGTGGCTATGGCAATCGTTCACACTCTTATCAACTGGAGCACAAATGTCGCGTGCTTCTTTTTGGTGCACGTTAAGGTGGTATTTTCTATCTATGTGGATTTTTTTCCCTTCACAGCCTCAGTGATGTAGTTCATCTGTAGTCGTTGTGTGTTTTGTGCAAGAGCCTCGTGTGCTTTATGCTGCGTGGCCTGGATGTTGGGGTTCAGGCATGTGGCACGTGACAGGCGTGTAGGTGTGTGTCATTCCATCAGTGACCACCTTCAGTGGTCAGAACAAGGCAGGTGAGTGTTGACCCCAGGTTTCTGTCATTCATGTTCTCCAAATAGACACAACTGATGTGTCATGCACTTGGCTGTTTTGTTTGCTTGCTTCCATGTGATATAAAACCAGATCTAAACACAAGAATTACCCGTGATCTGCCGACACCGCATTGGGTTTCACCTGGGCACCAAAGCTTCCAATTCGCCATTTCAATAGCAGGAAGTTTGGTGACTTTTCTCATGGACTATCACACCATCTCCAATCCCAATTCAAACCAGGTTCTGTTAATTAAATATTTCCCCAGTTTTTCATTAAATATTTGTCCGGTGAACCTGCGATGAGATAACAGGCTTTTTCTCACCCAGTAAGACAGCAGTTGTATCTCAACAGAAAATCTTTCAGTGCTGGGAACCTCCTGTTTTATATGTGCATGGAAAGTATCTGTATTTCACACAAACATAAATGAGGTTGGTACGTGCAGACCTCTTGACTGAGATCAATCAACTGTACTGAAAGGAAAGCAGACAGGAGGGGAGGCTGAATCCGTTCTGTGGGTGGTAGGCACAGCGACAGTCTCCGTATGAGACCTCGAACTCCTAGAACAATATTAGTCATTTTCAATTTGAAGATGAATAGATAAGAGCAAGTGGGAATGGAGAACTCTGCTGTTGACTCAAATGTCATCTCTCGCATATCTTTGTTTCTGTCTTCGGGGTACCCTGCAGTTCCTTCCTGTGCTACTGCATTGCAGTTCTTAGGAGCTTTGGGGTTTTGGGGTTCAGGTCTCCTGGAAGGAATAGAGAATTACAAATCTAGGCATTCCTGCCCCTGGGTGATAGTCTAAGTGCTGCTTAGGCTGGTGCTCCCCCAAACCCCACCCACCGGCTACTTCAAACCCCAACGTATTTACTGCTCTGATGTTGTGCAACTTGACTTTCCAGTTTTTTACTCTGTTAGTAAGAGTACTGAATTATAACCACTGCTTAGCACACTTCTGTTATAATGCCAAATGGCTTATTTTTTGATTAATTTCAGTAATTTTGCTCTTGTTGCTCCTCACTGCTCTGTTGCTACTGTGTGATGCTTTTCTGTTGTTATTGGTTTTGCAGAGAGAACACTGGGGAGTAAATCAACAGCTTAGGAAGTTCAAAATAAACTGAAAAAACAATAAAAGTAAAAAATTAAATTGCTAAAACTCTACGATATAATCTTTTTTTTTCATTAAAGTTCCACTTTCTGAATGTATTGCAGAAAACGCTCACTTTTCTGTTTCCACTACATCACCAGCCAAGCTCTGACATATAAAATCTTTCAGAAATCATCTCACTTATTATAATTTATCATACGCATGATCTGTGATTTATGTGGCTTTATGAGGAGCATGAGAAATAATGGATTATATAAATTATGAGATATGGAATGAAGGTAAACAAAGTTAATTTGTACATTAAATCTTTAGGCTAAGGGGACTGCGGATGACAATATAACCCCCAAGCTGAGCTGGTTTTCTTTGTGAACATGTATGGGGAAAATCTATAGCTGCTGGTTCTGTGTGTTTTGCACCTATTTTACTACCTGCCATCTCAGCTGAAAGTTTAACTGAGAAGTCATGGCAGGTGCAGAAAGGCAGCGTACGCTGGGATGGAGCGGCTCTGCTGCATGCAGAGATGTCACACTGGAATGCAAGCGGCTTATTTTGGAGTATGTGAGCAAGACTCTTTTTGCTTGCTTGTTTTTGGGGTGGTTTGCAGGACTCGGGAGGACAGGGGGCTGGAGTTTCGTCTGGGTTCATTTCATGCTATATCAGGTTGAGTTTTCCAAGTGTGGAAGGGAATGTCCTTAAACATGAGAGTGGCAATGAAGTTTTTCAGGTAAGAGAAGGCCAGGACTTCATAACACAGTGTTTCCAAAAATGTTTTTGTATTTTGCACATACTAATCCCCTTTCTAACTCTGAAGGGTAATAGATTATACAGGAGCAAGGACCTTGATAGCATTGTTGATGATTGAAGTGTTTGGAAAAGAGGGTCAAGAGGTAAAAAATGAGGCAACTCCGATTGTTTGCTTATGGTGGCCGTTGCATGAGTCATGACAAGAGCCTGGGAATCACTTTCGAAGCCCTTAACAACACCAGAAAGGTGGAGAGATTGATTGATCTCAACATTATGAAGTTCTTAGGAAGACTTAGCCCCACTCTGGAGAGAGAAGAGGCAGTGTGCGTCGCCATGTATTAGGCACTTGAGAATCCACGCCTAGAGGTGTGATAGGAATGACTAAGAGGTGGGAAAAGCTTGAAGGGGTTCATATGCGTTGCTAGACATCACAGATTTCACCAAATCAGGCTTTCTGGTGATTGAAGAGGCAGCCTCAGTGAAATGCAGGCACACAGCCCATCACTCTCTTGATACAGAGCTGGGAAGCCAGTCTTAATTGTTATGAAGATGAGCTTCTGTTTGCTTCTAAGATGCATGCTTTTAAGCTTTCCAGTATCAACTCAGAGCAAACAGAATAGAAAGGCATTCTTTTGGGTTTAATCTTCTAAACTAGAATGGGAGAACCCCCTTTTCAACACAAACTTAAGTGGCTACCCTTTGAGGAAAAAAAGAGAAAATTTATTAGGTGAAAGATGTGCCAGAGGAGCAGGCTCACTCTCTAGTTGATGAACTGAGCTATCTCATGTTGTAGGTGGGATTTCTGGTGGGTAGACTGCATGAATTAAAGGGGCTTTGCTTGTACAAGGCAAATTTTCTAGCAAGACGCTGCGACCAATCCTTTCCTTCTGTATCCCTAAATCAATTCCCTAACCATTCCTGTTTTCACTCTCAAATTTTAACTGGTTATAACTTACTTATGAAGAAAATGCCCTATTTCTGCACATTTCCAAATGGCTCAGGGGTATAGTAACAACAAGCTATTGCTTCTCATCTTGCTGAATGTAGATATTGGAAGAGCTGGGCATTGCTCAGTGGCAGTGACTGACTCACTTCTTCAGTTGCAAAATCAATTTTTACAGCTGAAATCCATGGAGACCCCAGTTTTCATGGGTTCTTTTGCCATCTTTTTCTCAGCCAGCCATGCAAGAGGCCAGTTAGGTGGCATCAGCCACTGCTGGTCGTTGTTAGAGTGGGACTATGCTTGGTAGTATTCATTTTAGTGGAAGGAGTTAGGGGGTCGTAGCTCGGTGCCCAAGATTTACACAGGTCAAAAATCCTGACTGAGTTTTGATGCTTTCAGTATTTTTTATTCATGTCAAGAGGAACTATTTCAACAGGCAGTTTATGATGTATCCAAGATGTGAACATAGTATCAGCAGTGTATTTCTCCTTTGCCTCTACCTGCTGTAAGAGAAGAACATGCTAAATGTTATTCTTGCGGTAGCATGTCTGCAAGACGTTGTTTCTGCAGAGTCTCTGCTGTACTCTTCTGATGAAATTTGCAGTGGTTGGTGTTTGTGTGCTGACCCAAAAGCAGTATCTCTGGCTGTATCTTGGTTTCTCTTCTCTCCTTGTCTCTCTCTATGTTGACTTCTAGTGGGAGGTCATAAATAAGAGGGTGTCATTGTGTTTTTTCCTTGGAACAATGGCATTTTCTCCAAATCGCTTTAAACTGCTGTCATTTTTTCCCATCCTGATAGGTATGGCTGGGGTCAGCAAGTTTTGGTCCTTAGCTTTGCAGCATTTTCAATGCCATTACTGGCTTTTTTGATCGCCAGGTGTAGACGGAAGTTATTATTTCCTTTGCACCTCAGTAAGAGCTATTTATAGATTTTTGCATAGGGGATTGTTTGCTGGTAAAAGGAACGAACACACTGTGTTAGAAGGCACCATGCTGCCTGTACATGTAGCTTTGTGTATTACAGCAGTGCTTTATCTCTGACAGCAATTAAATGATACAGCATAATTATAGACATGGAAGGGGTTATCGCTCAACTTCAGCCTCCCTGTACAGTCAGCGGAGAGGTGGAGATGGCTAAAATAGATGCCGTAAATCACCTCCTGGAGAAGCCTACCTCTCTCCTTTGGGATGTGTTACCCTGCTGAGGTGTCTTCAGCAGTCGGTAGCTCTGACAGTGCCCCAGCTGCTGAGCAGGCTTCAGAGGCTGAGATCAAAATATGCATTACTATAACTGGAAAGCAACACAGTGTTGCACAGTTGTAATATCGTAGAATTATTAGTTTGGAAAAGACCTTAGAAATCATCAACTCCAACCATCCTTGCAGCCTAGCTTTGCATCCGCCCTCCGCAGTGATGGGCACGAGCAGCACTCAAATCCATCATTGCAAAGAGGTCTCTGAGTGACTTTAGTGGCTCCGTGTGTGTTCATCTCCCATAACTTTAGCTTTGAAAGATTCAGAACGTCAGACTGACTGTATCATTACTGCTTTGTTCGTTATGAATGTTGGTGCCAAACTACAGACCTGGATATTTTTTGACCGACTGCACTGCAGAGTTTTTTAGCGTTTAGTGAATCTCTTTGTTTGAGGATCTGAGTTTGTAAACACATCTGTCTTCAGGCAGGAAGATTTTGCATGATTTTATTTTAGTTAGACACAACTTTCCAAGCACTGATTCTTTACAAAGTGAGGGAAGATGATCTTTTGGACTGAACATAAGCCTCTTCAGCACTTTTCCTGGCTCGGTGCTGCATGCTCACCGTTGCCTTCGGCAAACCCCTTCCTTCCTGTGTTGTTTGGTTGTGATAAAGGTGAGTTAATTTGTTAGTGTTTGTGCAGTACCTTGATGACATTAGTTTTCATGCTTCCTAACTTCAGTAAAACGTGGGCTTATATTATTAACTAAATTTGTCTCAGTAAAGCCAGCCTTTCCATTGTTTTTAAAAAAAAAAAATATGCTGGTAAGTGTAGCTTTATCTAGTCACTGGTAAAGGAGAATAAGTGCTTCTGAAATAATATTTTTCCCTCATTTTATTACAATTTTCTTCAGGGTTTCTGGAAAAATCCTTCAATTTCTCCACATAATACCCTTCTCTATTGTTTAGAGGGGAATTTGGGACTCAAAAATAATTTTCACCTGGGCTCACACAGGCAAATATTTAATAGCCAGGATGGACTCATAGAATGGTTTGGGTTGGAAGGGACCTTAAAGATCATCCAGTTCCAACTGCCCTGCCATGGGCAGGGACACCTCCTGTTAGGTCAGGCTGCTCGAAGCCTCATCCAACCTGGCCTTGAACACCTCCAGGGATGGGGCAGCCACCACTTCTCTGGGCAACCTGGGCCAGTGCCTCACCACCCTCACAGGAAAAATATTTCTTCCTAAGATCTAATCTAAATCTCCCTTCTTTCAGCTTAAAACTGTTACCCCTCACCTTATCCTTGCACTTCCTGATAAAGACTCCCTCCCTGGCTTTCTTGTAGCCCCCTTCAGGTACTGGAAGGTTGCTATAAGGTCTCCTTGGAGCCTTCTCTTCTCCAGGCTGAACAAGCCCGACTCTCTCAGCCTGTCCTCATGTGGGAGGTGCTCCAGCCCTCCGATCATCCTCATTGCCCTCCTCTAGACTCGTTCCAACAGATCGATATCGTTCCTATGTTGAGGACTCCAGAACTGAACACAGAACTCCTGGCGAGGTTTCACAAGAGCAGAGTAGACAGGGAGAATTATCTCCCTCGACCTGCTGGTTGCACTTCTTCTGATGCAGGCCAGGATACAGTTGGCTTTCTGGGTTGCAAGCACACACTGCTAGCTCATGTTGAGCTTCTCATCCACTGTCACGTCCAAGTCCTTTACTCCAGGACTTCTCTCAATCCATTCTTTGCCCAGCCTGTAATTGTGCTTGGGATTGCCCTCGACCAAGTGCAGGACCTCGCTGTTGGCCTTGTTCAACTTCATGAGGTTTGCACTGTCAAGTCTGTCAAGGTCCCTCTGAGTGGCATCCCTGACGTCCAGCGTGTCGACTGCGCCACACAGCTTGGTGCCATCAGACTGGCTACCAAATGGGCAGTGACTGTGTTATGCCAGTAGCAAAAGCAGATAGAGAAGATCCGTTTACAGGGGCTCTTGCAGTACTTCTGGAGAGCAAAGAAAAGAGGATCTTGTGAACTTTTTGAGTCTAGGCTCTAGCACTTACAGGTTAAGTCCATTGTACATAGACCAGCCACTTTTGATCCAGTCCATGAAGCTTTTCCAGCTGTTTTCATCATGGGGAATCCTCCTTTCTTCCAGTCAATGTATTGTAGTTTTTAGATGTCAGACTTCTAAGCCTGTGTAAGACTTCATCCCTATTTTCAGAGCTTACTGCTGTAATTTGGGCAGACTTTTGGATGAGAGATGTATCTCAGAGAGGAAACTCACCTCTTGAAGATGCAAAGTCTGTGCGATAAAGTGCGAGTGTACCAAAACATTTAAATAAATCCTCTTGAGAATATGGGATGACAAATTATTTTTTTATTAATGATGGGAGTTCCATTGGCTAAAGCCTTCTTTAAAAACGACCGTGACCTGGCATGAGGGAGAACTCAGCAATTTTAAGACTGGAAAAACCTGGAAAGTCCACAGCTCATGTTTTCAGACATCTTAGCGTATTCACCGTAAGGATGCCCTGAAATACTTAGAGAGGAAAATTAATTCATCCAGATTTCATCTGGCAAGGTTGAGAGCTGTGTTACAGACACTTTGTTGTTTCTTGTGTTGATGTAGATGGCACAGAGAATGTTGCTTACATCTCTGGCTGCCTCCTTGAAAAATGCTGTGTTGATAGTGACAGAATGATCGCTCAGGAGCACAGATTGCACGGGGAACAAATGGAACAAGTGCCTTTCTGGGAGATTGCTTTTATTAAATGCCCATTAAAGTCAAAGGCGAAGTTTCTTATTGACTTTTATGAGTCCTGGATCAGTCACTGTAGTCGCGATTGAGACACACGTTACCCGAAGAGTTCTGCTCTTTAGAGGTGGCATCGGGGAGATAATAAAAATGTTTCTTGCGATTAGAGAGAGGTGGAGAGAATGGAGTCTCCCAATAAAGTCATTGTCTTTATGGAGTGGGAATCGTTTCTGCGTTCAGTGTTTGCCCAGCTCCTGGGAGGTGGGATCTCTGTGTGCTGCTAGACAAGTTAGAGCAACTAGCTAGTTTATTTTCCAGTCACGTTCTGTATTGGTTGTTATTATTTCTCTTATACTGGGTATCTAAGCCCTCACCTCCAATTCTTCCGTTACCATCGTCTACAATAAAGTTATAATCTTGTGATTCTGCAGTTGAAGTCTGCGGTTAGGGGAAGGACAGTGTTATTGCTAACTCTGTATTTGCTCTTCCCTGTGCAACAACTGGAGGTGAAAAGCTATGGATTGATGGGCTAAGGAGCATTTTACATCACACTTGCCCGTGGTGGTGAACAAAAAGGATGATGCACATGTTTTTGCAAGGTGAAGGGTGATATTGGCAGTCTGATTTGTTGCTTTTGGTGTGGGAGGCATAGTTAAAGGTTGTAGGGCTTTTCAGAAGAAAGAATCTTCACAAGATTTTGAAGATTTTCTTTTGAAAGGTTCGGGCAGTAAACTGAAACTTGTGCGACAGAGGTCTGATACCTGCTATTTCACAAACTCCCTATTTATTTCAATAAGTAGTTCAGCTTTCCTGTTCCTCAGATCTCCCATCTCAGCCTTGCAAAAGCAGCAGACGTGTCGGGTGAAGGTGGAGCCGGGCTCTATCGGGCAGCAGCGTGGCCCGTGTCGGTGCCCCAGGGATGCAGCTGGGGGTTATCGTCTTTGGGGGCTGCCAAAGCCTGGGGACAGGTACAGACAAAAGCAACAACAGTGGTTATCTGAGGGGCTATACGTGCAGTGGGTTCTCGTGGGAAGTGGTGAGGGCATTTCTCTGATCCGAGCATCTACCTTGATGAATTTCAAAGACTTGAAGGGAATCCTGGGAGAATTACAGCTTCTTAAAAGCATACTGCCATAGCTTTTTTATTGAGTGAATTTCTGTAGTTTGATCACAGTTGCCCATGTAATTACCTTGAACAGAGAACCAGGCAGGTAAGAAATCTTTGCTAAAAACGTGGGGAAGAAAAGTGAGATCATTTTCAGCTCCCTGGTTTTCAGTTCCCAAGGACTCTGCTGAAGTGTCTTCGTGCTTCGTTGTAGCATAGAAATGTGTAGTTTTTAGCATTTAGTGTTGTGGTACAGGCTCTGTGGTGATGACAACGTGATTTGTACTTCCTCCTAAATGAAAGTAGCAATTTATTCTTCATGATAAGGGGAAAAACCAACCAAACAAACACAATAAAGGCTGAAAGTAGTCTTTTTATGAGTGACAGTTTTAAGCAGATGGGTTTATCGTAACTGAACGTAATGCTTCAGAGGCTGCTTTACCCAGCAGCTTTAACGGTATCGGCTAGGGATGCAGTTGGTTCAGCCAAACATGAAGGGTTTTCAAAGGAAAAACAATAGGGACAAAACCAGGTTAACACAATTATTTTTTAGTAGATCACAAGATTAGTCCTTCGAAATTCTGGTTTGAGGTTCAGCCGTATGTTTAGATTTAAAAGGCAGGAATAACGTTACCATCCCCTCTGAGCCACCAGAAATTCCTTCATCCCAGTGGCCTTCTATAAACGTATAGTTTTTTATGTCACCCAGAGAGGTGATTAATTACCAGCACGTGTAGTTTTTTGCTGCCTTTATTTGAAACCTATGCTAAATATTAGATTTGGGGAACATATTGATGATGGTTGCCCACGTGAGTCTCCTCCAACAGCAACAACTGTTGTAAAATAGAGTGTCAGGAATTAAATGGGGCGATACCCTTATGCCACACTTTGGTATTTCACTGTTTCACAGACTCAAGCTCAGACACTTCAGAGAGTCCAGAATTGGTTTCTTAGCCGTTTTTAGATGTTGTTGATGGTTGAGGTAATTTAGGCCAATATATTGTGAATCTTGTTGCTATTTTTTCTCCATTTTCAAACTCAAGCAAAGATTTAAGATTTCTGGGCATCTTCTGGTAATGGAATAAGGAGAAGGAGGTGAAAATCCTTGCCAAAAGGAGTATTAATCACATTGTTGTTATACATAACCTCAGGTGAGGTTTCTCCCAGTTGATTTCTGCCTAAAGCAAGGACTTAATCCATGTCTTACTGGTGTAAGAATCATGGGTTCCTTGCTTCTAACTTTTTATCTATTATACTGCACTATTTTTAAGTCATGTTACAAGGTAAACGATTTATCTTGGGCATTGTAACCAACCCCAGCTGATTCCTTGCAGTTAGGTGCCTGAGAGATTTGGTTACAATCCTGTTACCAAAAGCACAGAAGCAGCATCCTATGAGCATGTTTTGAGCAGTTTTCGAAATCTGTAAATAATAAGAGTTTGTTTAAGAAATTATATTTATAAATATGTTGCGTGTAATCTGCACACTTGCTATAAACCCTAAAAGCTGCTGTTTTCTCTATGGTGAGAGTAGGTGGTTTTGTATCATTAGAGAAAACTGTGTTGGCATCACCGTTGCCTGCTGATGTGGTCCGTTTCTGGTTTCCCTAGTGGAGAAACCTAATTATCCCAATTCTCTAATTATATCAACACAATTTCCCATATCCTCAGGAGCCAGCATTAAATTCCTATCTCTGTAGCATCAGCAGATCTGTCACCTTATCCGAGCCTTTTACCCTTCTGAGGGTGAAGTTAATTCCAAGAGATTTTTCACCACGGGGAACTGGTGGTGCTTAGACGAGCTATCCAGCATTAAAAAAAATGCACATAAAAGATTGTCTGCCATGCTTATTATCCTGATTAAGCAGGTTGTGTTGCCCATATGCCTAATAGAGCGATGTCTGGCCACAATAGCTCGTAAATCTTCCTGTAAAGTGGAAATGCCTGAAATGTCAGCGTGCCAGCAAACGGTGCCCATCTTTATCTTGACTGAGACATAATCTCCTCAAAGCCATAGCTTCTGAAAAAATAAATAATAACAAAAAAAAAGATTTGGCAGGCAATTAGGTTATGAGGCTTTTCTCCTGATGTTTATTCTGAAGTTTTTAAATTCTCTAGTCATTATCCTTAACTCTGAAGCTTTAGAAAGACATAACTCTATGCTGGTGCATGTGCTTGTGTCCGCTTTGCCGGGGCAGCAGGGTTCTGAAATTGCTCAAGAAAGATAGTTTTCATGAGTGTTGTCTAGAATAAATTGCCTATCATTAGATAACCATCTAAAATTGTCATCAGTGTCAAAGTTTTCATTTATAAAAACCCAGCGCTTGTGAATGTGATGATTTCCCAACCTAAGGAAGGATTTTCCTTTCTTTTGGCATACATAGAAAACACCCATTGGTTCTTAAGTCTCTGCTGCTGAGTTTAAAATCACAGAATCACAGAATCACAGAATAACCAGGCTGGAAGAGACCCACCGGATCACCGAGTCCAACCGTTCCTACCAAAATCTCACCTTGCTTTGATGTGTGTGAGCATATTTAGTAGAAGAGCAGAGGGAATGTATCAGGCATGAAAATTAATTTCTGGAATGGAGATGGGAAGGTGTCAGGTGGAGTCACCATGGTCTGGTTGTGTTATCCAGCTCATAGTTAATGGTCTGCCAGCATTTTCTTCCCATTTTCTAATTTGGGTGAATTAACTTGTTTGCAAAATTAAGAGCGGTTTCAGTTGAAAGTAGCTGTTTGAAATGAAGATAAATATGAAATAAATATGCAAATATGCTGCAACAGCTGGCGAGACCTTTGTGGGGACAGTTTAATGATGTTCAGAAATTCTTAAGCGTCTGGAAGAAGCAGCATGGCAGACGTTATTGTTTCAGGCTTTGCATAGTAGGCATATCTAATAGAGTGACGTGCTTTTCTTCTTCCCAGCTGAACCTGGCGTGAAACATGATGCCTGTTCAACAGAGAACAGTACGTTAGCAAAAGGATTTTGGAATATGGAATGAATTCTGAATCCAGCCAGGCTAGGAAGTGAATCCTGCATCCAAGTAGGGACCATAAGAAGAGTTTTAAATTTGAGCTGCAGTACTTGGTTAAATATGAACTGCAAAACATCCTCCTACTCGGGGAGCTGCCACCTTTGAAGTTTAACAGTCAGGTTGAGTTAGAAAATTGGGTGTTCTTGGTCTGTCTTGTGGGACTAGTTTTAGTAATTAAATGGTGAGGAATTTAAGTATGTAGCCAAAGAGAAAATGATACTCATGGAGTCACCAAAACTTATTTTATCGCCTACACTCCCAAAGACCTTCCATCTCCAAATTAATTAATCTGATTCTGATTAACTGTGAGCTCTGAGAGCATTAGAAAGCAAGGTGATGAACTTGACTTAGTTTATAAGTGAATACTCTGTTGAGTCATTGACATTCTTTCAACATCTTCATTCCTGGAAAATAGTGTTTTATAGGTATCCTGCTTCTTAGAGCTGGCAGCAATACAATAACATTCAATAAGCAATATTAAAGATTAAAGATAGGGAAAGAAGATTGTACCAATGGGACTCGTGGTGATATCACCAAAAGTCATCCCTTATTTGCTGGTTTTGGATTTGGTAAATGTACTGTTTCTGAGAACTGGGTGCAGTTTTTTAATGAAGAGCCATGTGAAATTTACTGTTTCTTTTACTAACAGAATGTGATGCGTATGAATGTGTATTTGAAAATTCATGACACTTCCATAATAAATGACAAATGATATAAATAATATGGTCCAACTTCACAGCTCTTGGTTTTTGATAAACTAAAAGTAAGTAAAAGAATAATTTCTTCTATATCCCTTATTCTTGTAAAAGATTATCGTCACCTTATTTACTGGTAATATTCCTAACTTTAGTACTGTAGGATAAAAATAGTGGGAGATAAATGCTAAAATTGTAAATACATATGTTTATGGTAATGCTGCTGTGCATTTTAGATTATCGATCTTTTCCCCCCGTGGCACAGGTTTTCCTTGTTATTCTTACATTTTCCTTTTTGGCAAACACAGGGTTTTAAACTTCTGGTTTTTGAATATAAAACTTCCTCTCCGAGTCTCTTATCAGGCTATAACATCCCTGCTTTCCAGAGATGGGTCTGGCTATTCTAAATTCTCTGTCGTAGTCTGAGCTACATTTCAGGTCAGTAGTTTTATTTTTCAGGGAAGAAAGCAAGGATTAAATGAAAGAGAAGTATGTGAATCCTTTTAACCATGGGAAAACATGTCCTTTTTAGGGCAGAAGTGAAATAACTGAGGAACAAGTTTTTCTTGTTATCTCTGCAATAACCTGTAGCTAAACAGTAGGATCCTTTCTCCTCTTATCTCTTCCTCACTGCTCAGGAGACACATTCAGGGGCAGGCATGGCCCATTGCAGCCAGACCTCTGCTGGGGTCTGGAGCTCAACGTTTACATCTTTAGGGATCCTGTGCTTTGGTCTGGGAAATTACATTTTAATGCTGGCTTGGACAAAAGTGGAGGAAATAACTTCATTACAGTTTCTTCTCACCTGTGCAAGTTGGCAGTAGGAGCTGGTGGAGATATTGCTTCTGTCGGCCGGCTGTAAATCAGTTTTCTCCCCTCGAGCCCCAACATTTTAATAAAAAATAACGTCAGTCCTCTTCAAGTACTGCTATGAACGGGCAATTTAATTGCAGTCTCTGCACATGAGCTAACTTGCTGGATTTTTTTTTTTGTGATGGTGGAGTATGAAAGGGCTAAAACTTAAGTTTTCAACCTTGGTGTCTCAGTGTGCAGGTCCCCATCGCTACCAGGCTGTCTTGCCCATCTGCTCTCTGATTTCCAGCACTGGAGCACTCCTGCTCTGACTTTGCTTTTCCCTCACCCTCACCAGAAGTTCAAGCACCACTAGAACTTTGTGCCAGAGCTCTCGTTCAGGAATGAAGAGGCCTTAATCCTGAAGAGGATTAAACTACAGTGCACCTAAATCAATTTAACTCCTGGGTATGAGCTGGTGCAGATGGATGTAGCTGTGCTTTAATTTGTCCCTTGGCTTAGCTAATGAATGAGTCTCCATTCCCTTGGGTGCTTGGAGTACCCTGTTACTTGCAGTCTTTGCAGACAGATGCTTCTCATCTGATTTGTGCCTCCTGGTTTGGTGCTGTTTCTCTGGCAAGGAGACATTCTCTCTAGGGCTGCCTCCGTGGGCTTTTCCTCTTCTCCTGAACGCACTGGTTCAACCCTGCACTTTGAAGAGTGATTTTCCAGGCAGCAGATGAAAGCAGCAGAGAGGTGGGAGAGCACTCGGGCTGCTTCAAAGAAGACCCTTAGGTTAAGCTTTAGGGACAGAGCTGGCCTTTCATGAGGTGGACTATGGCCGCAGTTGTTTTGCTGTACTGGGACTGTGAAACTTGAGATCAAGAGCACAGTCCCAAATGGGATCACAACAGAGCTTGAACAGTTGGAGAAGAAAAATCCTTCTCCTGTTTATAAATCAATTAGACATGGAGGAATTTTATATGTTTTTTTTTATCACTGAATGATAATATTTTATTTTATGGAATGAGATTTGAAATGGCCAAGAATTCCCCCACCCCACTGCTTTGAGATAGTTTTGATGCAGAGGCAATGACCACTTACATCTATGGAAACTTAATAGAGACCTAAAGAAATTTCATTTGACAAAACATGAAATGATGGTAACGTTGGAAACGGTCACCTCAAATCTGTACACCAAACCTTAGTGTGAGTTACTTGCAGTCAGGAATTAGACAGTGCCTCGTGTTGTGTGCAGGTGGGCTTCGATCACCATCCCTAGGACACGCAGCCGCCTTGGTTGAACGTTGTGCTCGAGCACTACGCACAAATCAGCCCAGCATTTTACTGTTTTCCAATGTGAACTTTCATAAAGAAAACAAATCACCAGCAAGGAATGTTTGTCACCGCAGGATAATGCAAAGATGAGACTAACTGTCAAGCCAGTTGACTTAATGCATGAACGCTGTCAACCTGCTCTGAGTGATGGAGCATTTACATACAAGCGATGCTGCTGAGAGAAAATCATAACTATCTGGTTTTGCGTTAGGGCATCATTTGCATTCAAAATGACACAGAATGCCACTGTGGTCCGAGGAGCTGAGAAGAACAAATGGGATGATTTGAATTCATTAAAAAGTGGCTCTGACCAGAGCTGTGAGTGATTGATGAGCAACTAAGTGGCAGGGCTTCTGCAGTAGCCCGCAGCCTGCTGTGACTACTCAAGAGGACGTCTATTCTGGCTTTCTCTTCTTATGGTGATAGAAATGGGTTATTTAACTTTCTGATAGTGTGTATCCAGAAATGAAGATAAATAAGGATTGCTTCTATCAAGAAGACGGTTAGGATGAGTTTGAGCAAGAGAACACATTGTTGCTGTTGACGTTGTCATAGCTATTATAAATGTATTACAGTCTAGGTATTAACGTTATCCCCATTTCTTCTCGGCACTCTTTGGTGCTGCAAATAAGTACTTTAAAGTGGCATTTTATTTCATAACTTCTGTGCCACTTGCCTCTGCTGCTTTTTGTTCCTACAAAGAGCTGAAGGCACTTGAACGCAATGGGAAGCCTGTGCCAGGGAAAGCGGTGCCTTTCCTGTGGTCTGAAGTCAGAGGCACTGACGCCAAAGTTCGGGGGTTTTTTATGGCTGTGCTACCAAAGCTGCTCTGCCTCTGCTTGAAGGAGATCGATAGCATGAATGCAGCACTTGTGTTTGTGTAAGACAGGAAATTTGAGAGGCAAGTCCTCTTTCTGTCCATCCCGATGGCTGACCCAACTGTGACGTTCCTCCTGCGGTTGTGCCAAAGTAATTTAGCTCCCATCCTCCACGTGCACGGCTCTTGTGCACCTCTGTCTTTCGGGACTGCGGACAGCGATGAAAATAAGCGTTGTGTGAGACAGTTGATAGTAAACTAAGCTCCATGAACTTGAATCAAGGAGCCAACCAAATCTGCACAAACCACTAAACTCATAGCAATAGTGACAGGTAGCAAATCAGGCTGGCTGAGATTCCACATCCTAAAACTCAGGCTGGAATGATGTGAATGATGTCTTGTATTGTTTCCTGTATTTTTTAACTGTTTTGGAACTGCTTTGACAATATTTGCAGTGAAGTGGTGCTTTGGACCATGAAGCCAATCTAAGTTTGGTTGTGTTTTTCTTTCTCCCACAAGTTGCTTTATTCTAGTAAGTTTTTCTAGCAGTGCATTAATAATGTTTTCCACTTACATTATGCTTTTCTGTTTCATCAAGCGTGTTACTAGCACTCTGAGATTGTCTGCAGTACTTCTGTGAATTTAAGGTGTGCTAATATTTCTGTTTTAATCAAAAAAATGTAAAGCAGAGAAACAAAGTGACCTCTGTAAGACACAGATCAAGGCTACTGCTAGCTGTCTGTGTGATCCTGATGCCCAAGGTTTGGACCGTGGGTATGCTGAAGGATTTGGGACCACCTTAATATGCTGTATGTTCTTATGAATGTATTCATTTTGAACCATCATACCTGGAGGTCCCTCTGCCTTTTTACTTTACTTTGGTCCCCAAATTGTACTCAAAAGTAATTATGTAAATACCTAGCTCAGCTCAATTTGTTGTGAAGCCAACAATAAGCCAGAATAATGGTTTGATACTTGGTTCAGTGTAATGGCTAAATAGCTGATCCTTTGATGTGTATGAAAAACTCAGCATGCAATTTCCTAGAAGAACATTTGCTGTTGTAATAAGTTCTGGAAAAATCTTTTCCCGTGCCTGCATAAAATTTGACAAGTCTTAGCTAAATCAAACCCGCAAAGTATAGATTTCTTTGATCAGTTTTGTAATACTTTCAGGGAGATAACAGAAACGCCTCATTTTTTACCTGTTATACATACTTCAGAATGCTAACCATGAAGGATGCTCTTTAGTGATGCCGAGGAGGAACCTTGAATTGAAGAGCAGCAATGGTGATGGTTTAGTTGTCTGGATCCCCAAAATGATGGAGAGTGAGCATTTGGTGTTGATTTTAGGCAGAAGGTGAGTGGACAACCTGTGCTGGGCAGGCACACACCTTTCCAAACTGCAGAAAGACAGAGCGGTGGGGCTTGTAGGATGGGCAGAGATACAGGGCATGGTTCATATGGGGCATATAACTGCTCCTGGTGCCAGCACAGCTACTCCCTTCCCTCCTATCTTTCTTCAGGTTCAGCCAGCAAAACCCAAACCTCTTCCAGCTACTTCCCAATTAACCCATTAAAAATAGCAACTGAGGAAATGGCAGAGCTGAAATAAAAGCCATGGCTCTGCAGGAGGGGCAGGCATGTAAAATCCCCGAGCTCCACTCTGTTATGTCTTGCAAATAACGAGCTGCCAAGGGCAGGTCAGAGGTGGGGAGAAGGGGGTAGCATGCACTCAGAAATAGCGCGGAGCTTTTCTAACATCAACTCTCTCCTACACCAGCTTGTTTGATGGGATACAAGAAACACACAGACTCTGCCCTCTCCTTTGACTGCTACAATAGCTGCTTTTTGTCATGGCTGCTATCTATGGCAAAATCCTTTTCTAGTACGGAAAGTTCAGGGGAAAATGGATTTTGAAAAAGAGATTGAAATGCAACGTTTACTTTTTGGTTTGTGGAAAATACAGTATAAAAATTTTGCTAGATAATCCCCCATCTGTCTCCCACTTGAGGTTCTGCTGCAGTGAAAAAAAAAAACGTGGACTAAGAAGAGGTTGGGAATCCAGAACCTGTGGGGAATATTTTTCCTACAGCACTAAAGGAAGTTTCTAAACAATTAAGTTTTGCTTCACGTTTCCAGATAAAACATCACAATGTAGAGTGCACGAAAGTTTTCTGGGGCCCACGTCAGTTTTGCTCTTTCATTTCTCAAGTAGTCCCTTGGTTCTGGGTCAATTCAAAGCAGTGTTTTCCCCTAGTTTTTTCTTAACCTGTACTTAGGACTGCCTCCTTCCTTCCACTGAGGGTGGTTGTTTTTGCAGACATTTATTGCTTTATAACTTATTTTCAAAGGCTTTTATTCAACAGTCTTCTAGCAATTCAACATGAGCATTGCCAATATGCTTCAGTGTTCGTGTTGCTTCTTGGGCTCCTCAACATTTAGTTAATTCACAAGTATTTCAGAAACCTTCGTCTTTGCACAAAAAAAGGTATTTTACTGTTCTTCCATCTTTCAGCACTTTCTATAGTTCATACCTAACAGATTTCTGGTTTTCTCTTTACCAGATTCGCAGATCTGTCCCTTTGCTCTCATACTGGTATAACACCTCTGCAGCTTCTGTTCATTTCCCAGCTTCAGATCTTCTAGCAAGGTGCACAAGAAATGGCTTTTGCTTTGTCTCACCAGTCCCTTGGTATACCATTTAGCTAAATTTTATCCTGGTTCTTAGTCTCTTGCCTGATTTGAACTTATTCTGAATCCACAAACCTCTTCATAAATGCTACCTGTAAGCATTTGATTCTTATTTTGCGTAGCTCAAATATTCTTTATTGAAGCAACAGCCTGTTGGTTTATTTATTTATTTATTTTATTTTCTGTAGCAGGTCTGCATCTTATCCTCTCTTTTCAAAACAGTGACTGGCATCATCAGAAGAGGTCCCCTGAAGTGTTCTACTCTCCTGGCTTATTCCTTTTTTCCTCCAGAATTGGTAAATACACAATTCACTACTTGTTATCCAGCTCTAGCATCCTTTTACATTTAGAAGCTTTCTTATGATTTTCAGTGCTGTTTGTGGTCATATTGTCAAGTGCAGAAGTCTTTCATAATTGCATCACTCACATGTTTTCCTTCAAGCAGTTTCAAGACTTATTTAAAAGCTAAATATCTAAGCTTTCAATGGGCTCTAGAAGCCCACCTGCGTCCTTCCTGCTGTATGGCTGGCCAGTGCATTGCTCCTTGCACTGTCTTGCCCCATCCTTTAGACTTTGTGACCACAAAGTCTTTATTACTGACAAAATTATTGCTGTAATAAACTCTTAGCATCAGGAGGGTACTACGTGCAGCTTTCTCTATCCCGAGGGCGTTCAGCCCTCCTTGAGTGGGAGGCAACCAAGGTCTGCAATAGGTTGCTTCCTAATGATTATATTGTTCTTGGAATACAAGGTTTGACACAAACTCCCCGAGACTAACCCTGTAGCTCAGGAACCAAGAGTAGGATGGGAGAGGCAAAGAGATGGTTATAGAACGTGTTCTAGCCTGTCACAGTGAGACAAGGCTCGACTCAGTCGAGTCACTCAGTACCAGTGGACGTGTGTTCAAATAGAGACGTTTTCTTACCCTCATGTGGAAAATGTGGGTTTGGCCAACCCACAGTGCTTTGTCTGTGAAGCAGCTTTTAGCCAATAACAACATCACTGTGCTTGAGCACCCCTACGTTCCCCAGACCTGGCTCCCTGTGATTTCTACCTCTTCCCAAAGATCCAGTTGGTGCCCAAAGGAACCCCTTCTCAGTAGGCTCAGGGGTGATCATTGTTGATTTTCTTAATTTGTTAAATAAAAGGAATTGTAGGCACAGTCTCATTTTTTTTGAGAGTGATCATGGCAATAAATAATATTTATAGACATTTCTATAGGGTATTTTGAATGCAAATTTCTGGGTTTTGAAGCAAGGAAGAGCCTTCTTTTCAAAAACAGCAAAGAGAAACGCCTTTCAGTACTGTATGCCTTTTCTGTATCATATATCTCCAGCATTTCTTTAATGGTAGGTAAGATAGTTCATTTCTTCAGGTCAAGACCATCTCCATCTCAGCCTGACGGCTTAGACGCAGGCTGTGACCTCTCAGACCCAAATGCTACTTCTGACTTTATTTTTCATTCTAAAACTACATATCCATATTCCTGAATAAGTTTCCACAAAACTTCTTGAAGTTTATTGTTTACTAGAATGATTTAGAGTTTTCTTCCAGTTTCTTTAATGGTGTAATCTGTGTTTCTGCAGTTGCTCATTTTACTGCTCTCCAAGCACGATGCCTGTGACAGCTTAATATCTCTAACACCAAAATGCAGTGGAGGCAAAGGCAGCTTTTTAACACCTCAGTATCACCAGAGGAATTGTTACTATTCGCTATTTTAAATCAACATCTAAGCATATTCCTTTCCAGCTTGCTAAGCACGCTTTATGCTATAAATGGATGCCATTGTTGTTAATGATCAGCAGCATCAGCTGCTTCCGTGTAATTAAAAATGCCATCGACTGTGATAATATGTGCGGTTGCTTGAACGTTTGCATCGTTGTTGTTCAACCTTGAATGGCTGAGCAGCCAATTAGTCATTGAGGAGACATGGAGCAAAATAGGATATAATCACAGCAACATCTTGACATTGCATCGATTAACTTGTCATCATAACGCAAAGCAATGATACCAACACCGCAGAACAATGTCAAGACAGGGATTATTTTGTGCTTGTATGTGGTAGGAGATGGCATCCAGTTTTCTTTCCTTTTCAAAATATATACTTTTTATGCCATTCCCTTGGAAAACTGGAGGGGATGAGAGCTCTTGCTGTTCTTCATAGCGTATTCTGGTCACCTTTGCAGATATTATCTTTTATAAATGCAGACAGAGCTTTTGAGCTGGATTTACAGTGTCTTTTTCCATAATGATGAAAATTGCAGGTTTACCACTTCACCAAGCAGAGTCACAGAGGATAAGGTGGGGCTCAGCCAGCTCCTGATCTCATTTAGATTTCTTGAAGTCACAGCAAATTAAGTCAGTACGAGTCATAGGAGGAGAGGATCAGAAGGACAAGAAAGACCAGTGAAGGACGGATTTTTGCCTTTGGACAAGGACAGTATCTCCTTGTAAAAATGTATCAGTAAATCAGTATAAGTATAGCATGGACTATATTCAGACACAGTATGTCTTTATTTAAACAAAAAAAATAGTGTTTTTTTTTATTTTTTAAAGAATGAGGTCGTGTCCTTGATAAATGCTAAAGCCCATGTCATTCTCCCCACTTCCCTGGAAACTGTGTGTTAGCACTGATGAAACGAGCACAGAGAGTTTGACTTGCTTTTTTTTTTTTATCCAATCAATTATTTTGTTATCTGCAAGATATTAGGCAGCACCAAATTGCCATAGAGAATATTTTAGAGGAGGAATGTTTACATCAGATGGTTTCACCATTTCTTCCTCCATTAAGGTGAAAGTTGGTCATGCTCTATGTAAGTTAAACCAGCTAACAGGGATTGGCAGGGTGTTTGCAAGTATCTGACGTGTGCTTCTCCAACGAGCTTTTCTCATGCACTTTCTTCAGGTAACCAGATGAAGTGGTGGTGGGTAAGCTCAGGGGCTTGCTGCCACCCAGTTCCCCCAAGGCACATTGAACACCTGAGGATGCTTTTGTCCCTGTGTCATTAAGTTTGCTGAGCTTATTGAGTTTACTAGGATCTCCTGAAAGCCATTTTGTACAAAATGCAATCATATATACTCTACTTGATCTTCATCTCTAAGTAGGACTGTGGAGCTATCTGTAAATAGGGTCTTGGAGTTGGTTTTCCAAAATAAGTATAAAAAAACCCTATGTGCTGTTATCTTTCACCCATAGGTAATCTGTAATTTCATAGAAAATGACAGCAAGCTGGTTTCTTGTAGTGCTTATGCTCTGTTTCCATAAGCAATTCAGCAAGCCACTCTTGAGTTTATTCAATGAGAAGTGCTGTGTCTTCAGGTACTCCTAAACAGCATCTGGTGTGGCTGGACTTGGCCATGTTGTTATGATCTGCGATAAGGACCTATAGGAACTTTTCCAGCACAGTAAGATCCTTATTTTCCCTTCCCTACTCATACTTTGTACTATTTTCTAGTGTACCTGAAGTGTTTGAACACCCTCTGCTTTTATGGGGGATGAGTCTTTCATGAGATGGCCCAGACGAAAAACAAAAGTAGTGAACAGTAGTTGAATTCTAATAAAATATTTTACTGCTGTAGCATTCAAATTAAGGCTCTGGAAGGGTTTCCCTCCTGCCACAGCATTCGGGGGTCTAAATGCAAGTGTTCTCCTTTGCTTTAAAATATACATTAAGCACTTCAATGTGAAAGGCCTCTTTTTTTTTTTTTTTGTATGTCGCGACATTTTTAGTTTGGAGGGTTAAAGAGAAAATTAAAAGGCCCAATAGTAAAATCAACATGTATTTGCCTCTGAGCCTTTTAAACATGTTAAAACAAAAACTTTGGATGCTGCAAAATCACAGAATTGTTTGGGCTGGAAGGGACCCTAAAGATCATCCAGTTCCAACCCTCCTGCCACAGGCAGGGACACCTCCCACTGGAAGGTCACTCTAAGATCTCCTCAAAGCCTTCTCTTCTCCAGGCTGAACAACCCCAGCTCTCTCAGCCTGTCCTCATACAGGAGGTGCTCCAGCCCTCAGATCATCTTTGTAGCCTCCTCTGGACCCATTCCAACATCTCCATATCATTCGTAGGTTGGGGATTCCAGAACTGAACAGAACACTCCAGATGAGGTCTCACAAGAGAGGAATTTTAATTTTAAAAAACCCTCCCACATCAAGGAGCTATTGAAATTTTTAGGTTTAAACACTTGTGGAGTAGCCTTGGTGGAAAGGATGCCTGAGGAGTAAGTCATTGAGGTGGCTCTACTGCTCTTCTGCGTTTTCTCAAACCTTTAAAATTAAAGGCCAGCAAATGCTGCCAGGAATTGTAACCTGTAAAAGCAGATTTGTTAATGCTTTTTGAGGTAACTGTTGGGTTTATTGGTTGTGTTGGTCTTTAAGGCAGTTTTAGAAATAAGAAGGAAATGTGTCATAGCCATTCTCATCAGCTGAAAGTAGTCAGCTGCAACAGAACTAGTGTGGTGGACCTTGTGGAGAGTTCACAAGGCTTTGGAGAGCTTTAATGCTGAAGGGGTGATCCTCTGCTGATCCTCAGCTCAGCTTTGCATCAGCGTGTTAGGTGTGCATTGGAAGGAGTTGGCTGGGAGCGAATGAGATAGAAAGAGGGGTGCGCATGAAAGACTTAAGGGTGGTCACCTCTCAATCTCGCTCCAAGGAGGGGGCATTCGGTATGTGCTAAATACCTTCCAACATGTTCCGTAGGGGGAGAAAGCCATCTCAAGCATGTGTAATCAAAAATAAGTGTGTAGCTGGCTGTTCAATGCTTCTTCCTGGTCTGTGCCCACGCAGGTGCCTCTTGCTTTCCTGTTCAGCATCCAAGTGAGCACAGGTAGTCGTGGGCAGTGACAAACCAGCTTTCTCCGTGGGATGTAACCTTCTTCAAGCCAAGGTTCCCATCTGCTGGAGGATGATAGAGACCCTTGCAGTTTTAGGGTCTGCTTGGGCAGTAGTTTCACGCTAGCAGAGAGCTTCTGGATTAATGCTGGAGCTTTGTGCGATGGGGGATCTTGCACAATCCCCAGTTTGTTGCTCGGAAGAGGCAACGCAGTTGCTAGGGCAACCGGGTAGGAAACCAAGTCTCGTTTGCTTCATGTTTAGGATGAAAGCGCTTGCCTGACTGTCATTAATACCTGTCCTGTAACTTTTCGCCGGTGCCGTTTTCTCACTTAGAGGAAGGAAAGTCATGTGGTTTTTGTTTAAAGTATCACAAAGATTAATATTAATATAGTATTTTTGCAAGCTTGAAGCCGCTTTACCTACATCTAGGAAAACATCTATTCCGACTGAAGTTTTTCTCCTGTTTGAGGAACTTAGGGGCTTTCACAGTTTCTGACGATGTTTGAGTTGTTTTATGGCACTCACGATATTAAGTGGTCTCCTTTTCAAACCCAGTCACCTGTTGGCAGAAGGCTTGTGTAATTAATTTTGTTGAGTGTATTTTGTTTATCTTCTCTGAACAAAATTGGCCAGAAGGTCACCAGGCATTTGGGAGAGACAGTGGGAGGGCCATGTGGGGATTCCTTTGAAAAAGAGACTAAAAATAGAGATTCAGGTCATTTCTGGGAAGGAGACAGTGATGTAGCAAGAGTGCTGGAAGTGTTGGGGGCTGATCCTCAGCAGGTGCCATTAGCAGCAGTCTCTTCGTTGGGACAGTGAATGCTTTATTCATAGCAGTTACCCAGTTCCAGCGACAAATCTCTGCTGTTGTGTTTTCTTATCCATCTGCATCAGCCCCGCTGGCGTATTTGTATTTTTGATTATTATTCCATAGTCTTGGATTTAAAAGGAATTGTTCTTTGGCAGGATTATGCTGCCTAATGGGGAAAGGTTATTTTCTGCAGTGTTAAAAATCAGAATCCATAGGACTTTTTGACACTGGTTTTTACAATGTAATATCTCATGGGTTTGAGACTCTCTTTTAGGATTCTGTATTTTTACAAAACGACTGCATTTTTCTGTCTTCTGCACACACACAACTGAACAAAATGTGGTAATTGATGTGATTTTACCATAAATAACGTCTTCTTAGTCTGTATGACACATCATGGCTGTGAGCTGGTATAAAGTGTTTTGCTTCCGATATGGAATTACATGTAGGCAGCTTGCTATGTTACAATATAATTGAGATTGAGAAGTACCATTGTCGTCAGCAGTTAAAGCTCAACAAAGAAATCGAATACCTGGAGAAGGTGTGTTCTTTGATTCATTACATCTGGCTCTTAAAAATATATCTTGTTTGCTTCTTTCCTGAGTCTCAGAAATTGGCAAAATTTGTTGTTCCTAAACACTGCGTGAAAATTAATGGCATTCTAGAGATTGCATGGTGTATCTTGGATTAAGGCTGCATTTAGTAAAGCAAAAGGCTTTTTATATGCAATTATTCTCCATAAAAAATATTGCTCCTGGCATCAAACTTTCTACATCTCAGTATTGTGGTTAGTTCTGAGTCTTACAGCACTGGTTCGGAGTTGGCGCAACGAGCATCCCCCTTCCTTGTGATCCATGGCTAACAGTCTAGTCCACAAATGACTACCCAAAGTAATTGCTTCATTAAATCTCTATGAATGTTGCTTAATTTGGAAGGCAGCAAAATATTGTGTTCTTTTAATAAGAACGTGTTATTATACTGGGGTGATTTCAAAAATGCAAAGGAAAAGAAAGAAATCTTTAAAAGCAATTACTTTGAACGTTTTTGTTACTATAACAACGAGATGCAGCTCTTGATGAGTTATCATTTCCTTAATGTTGTTAAAAAGTTTAGTTGCCATGACAACAGAATGCATTTTTATTTTCAGTAACTGATACTTTTGCTTTTTACCCTATGCTTGTAGGAGCAGCCTTTGCTATTTTTTTTTGTGTATGAAATGTATAACACGTTAAGTGCGCAATAGGAAGTGTTAGTGTTACGCTATTGCTCTGGAGCACGTAGGAGCAAACCCACTTATCTCTGTATCATAGAATGGTTTGGGTTGGAAGAGCTCATCTAATTCCAACCCTCTTGCCACGGGCAGGGACATCTCCCACTGGATCAAGCTGCCCAAGCCCCATCCAACCTGGCCTTGAACACCTCCTGGGATGGGGCAGCCACAGCTTCCCTGGGCAACCTGTTCCAGCGCCTCCCCACCCTCACGGTGAAGAAATTCCTCCTTATGTCTAGTCTAAATCTGCCCCTCCGCAGTTTATACCCATTGCCCTTCACCCTATCACTAAAAGCCTTTGCGGACAGACCCTCCCCAGCTTTCTTGTAGCCCCCTTGTATGTTAAATTTGGCTTTTAATAACTACTGGAAACATGGAAGCTTCTTGGGATCTTGGAGGGTAGGGCTTTTTATTCCTAGAGCTCTTCAGTGTTACTTAATTGAACGTGTACCTGCCATGCTGGGGATGCTGTGGAGCTTGAGGGGAGGTGCAAGGCTGGAGGCCAGTAGAGCAGCTGTGCTAAAGCGAGTGGTTCTTGTACTTGAGCACTTTGGTTTTGGCAGTTGCCTGATCTCGCAACGATGAGAGCTGCTGGCACCATGATATTGCGTCAGAGATTGCTAAATGGTCATCTTGGACCATTTTATGCCTTTATAGAAAATGAACCACTTTTCAGTATAGTTTCCTGAGTGTGCATATATTATCCTTTAAATGATTTCCACCCAAATAATTCAGTCATTGTTCAAGATGAAAAGCTGTTGGGGTTTAAATATATTCTCAAACCTACTTCTATTATTAGGCATATTAGCTCTGTGTTTTATTTACAGAAGAGACAATGCATTTTGCTATCACTCTCTCTTCCATACCATCTTGACTCTGTGAGGCTGTAAGGTCCCCTGTTAGCTGAGATCTTCTATTTTGATGTTATTTCAATCCATGCTACATTCGAAGAAGTTATATGCCAGGGATAAAATGTTGGATTGTAAATACCGTATTTTCAAGACCCCCATCTTCCTTGGGGGAATCAAAGTGTTGGTGGGGGTTGTTTGTGCCTTGGGAAAAAAAAAGTTAAGACAGTCACAGGTTTGTTCAGAATGAGAATTGATAAAAAGCAGATCCTGGGGTAATGCTCAGTGTGGTGTTCACGTCAGTGCATGACAATGTTTTCAAGGCTATCCAAAGAAACCCGCAGCAAATAAATAAATAAGACCAAGTAAATTATCTTTTCCAATTGCTTTTGTTTAACTCCTCGACACAACACGGCTGCTGAATCCTTGGCTTGGCTGGTTTTTCTCATTGTGTTTGCACCCTCTCCCCTCTTTCTGTCATCTCTCATTTTCAGAACACCGGATCAGCCTGGGCTGCAGGATTGCCGTAGCAGGCAGGGAAGGATGCTCAGGCTTTCAGCTTAACGGGCTGTCGTGTTTCATCACAGTTAGCTGGGAAATGGAAGGTGGCTATGGGATGAGAGTTGGCGTTGGGTGTTTTTTCCTGGTGAGTGGTTAGCATAGAAGTCTTTGCTCGTCCTGGAATTTCAGACACTTCTTGAAACCTTGTTTTGAATGGAAAACCACCTGGAATTAAAAATTAATTACATAAAAAATGAGATGCACCAAAAAAAGGTGTGTTTATTATTAACTTATCTGCATGTATTTGAATAGTCCTGCTGGAAAAGTTGAAGCTAGTACTGAGCACTGGTGTGCGGCGTTGGCATTGTGGGATTGAGCCTTAGAGTCTGCGTGGGAGGAAATTTGACCAAACAGGGTGAAAATCCCTCTCTGCATTTTCCCATGAGCACAGTACCTACTCTGCTGCATTTCTTTTTTTCCTTCAGAACAGTAAAGGAGGAGAGTGATATAATCCCTAAAGAGCTTGCCTTGTTTCTTCCTGTTCCCCCTTATCCATTTTCCTTTGGACAAGAAGAGAGGAGTTCGATTGCATGTGTTTATGCCTAAAGAAGAAAAAAATAGAAGATGTAAACGCATCCATTCAACAACCAGAACTTTCTGACTGCCAAAAGGTTTCTGTAAATGCTGTTTTGTTACGAATAACTCTCTTAATAAGTGTTTCAAAAACTCCTCGCTTCTAAAATTGAGATGTGTGACTTTCCTGTGTGCACTCTGAACGTGCTCCCAGAGGGGACGTTTTACTGGGGACTAAGAGGAAAAGATCGATTAGGTCTGATCTAATAAATTTGGTTAAAGACCAGAATAACTCTTGATGTTCTCTCTGCTCTGGCCGAATAGGACAAACCTCCCTAGCCTGCAGTCTGGGACGGTTGCTATCAGTTTCTTAAGTTTTCAGCTGAAAGGAGAGGCAGGTGGCGGACCAAGGGGGCAGATGTGTTAGTTTTGCTGCCCAGGGTCGTTTGTATAAAGTTTTAATTTTTGGAAACGTCAGCATAGAAATGCATCTTTTTGCTCTGGTTTTAAATAAGGTGTTTATACCAATAATCTGGCATTAGATTTCCGTCCCGATTTACCTTCCCGCAGTCAGCATCTGTGCCTGCAAAATGTTGTGCTTTTGGAATAAAGGCATGTCATTAGTGAAGAGAGATGAAAATTAAGGGAATTGCCCTTTCTCAGCTCCAATTATGGTTTGCCAGGCAATGTCTGGATCAAAAAAAACTCCTGACCCTGAACTGTTATTGCTGATGTTACTAATTTACAATTATTTGTGGAGAGATGCTGTCTCTGCTTGCCCTGGGCTTTCCCCAGCCAGGCTCCCATCCCCAGCAGTGGCAAACCTCAAATAGCACAACTCAGGAGCGACAAAGGGAATATTTTGGCTCTGTGTGTGTGACCAAGAGCAGCAGAAGGATGAAAACAGTTTTCTACAGCACAGACGTTGAGGTCTCACCAAGTCTAGCCCTACTTTTAGCCAGTGGGGAGAATTTTAAAGAGAGATTCTAAAGATGACAAGGCAGTAGCATCATTATTCTGTACCAGCCTGGGTAGTCCTGAAGAGAGAGCCTGCAGGATTTAGATAGTGTGCTCTTCAGTATTTCAGCATGTGTATAAACATCGTTCAGCTATTGAGCATGAAGAATATTGCTATCTTACAAGCATGATTATTTTTGATGCGTTCGGGGAGGGCAAGGTGTGTGGTACCCTGCAAGAGCATAGCGGTAGGTGCCAGGAGAAAAGAACAAATACCCCTTCTCATGCTCGCCTGTAGCATATAAGTATGAAAACCTGCAGAGTGATACGTGATGTAACCAGTTTTAAATTAATGTCTTTGATTACGAGGTGCAATTTAAAAACCCTGTGCTCATTAGCTTAGTGTTTGTGATTAGTGCTTATTACCTCAACTTAATTGCCTCAACCTCCTCTCATGACTTCTCCTTTTTTTTTAGGTTTTATTTTCCAGTAATTTAGTATAGTGTTGTCTTATTAAAATGATAATGGGACCCGAGGGAGAGCTGGAACGGGGTGAGCAATTTTGCGTTATCTAAAACCAAACCAGAAATCCTGAAACTAAATTTCCAAAGGCCCAGCCCTGCCGTTACATAATACTCTGAGAAGGAGCAACATGTGCTTTCATCGTATCATCGAATCATAGAATAGTTTGAGTTGGAAGGGACCTTAATGATCGTCCAGTTCCAAACCCCCTGCCATGGGCAGGGACACCTCCCACTGGAATTTGATAGGAATGGTTGGACTCGATGATCCGGTGGGTCTCTTCCAACCTGGTTATTCTATGATTCTATGGATCAGGCTGCCCAAGGCCCATCCAACCTGGCCTTGAACATCTCCAGCTTCCCTGGGCAACCTGGGCCAGGGCCTCACCACCCTCATGTAGTGAAGAAATTCCTCCTTATGTCTAGCCTAAATCTGCCCCACTCCAGTTTATACCCATTCCCCCTCATCCTATCACTCCAAGCCTTTGTGAACAGTCCCTCCCCAGCTTTCCTGTAGCCCCTTCAGGTACTGGAAGGTCGCTATCAGGTCTCCTCGGAGCCTTCTCTTCTCCAGCCTCTCTCAGCTTATCTAGTCTCCCTCTTAGGTGCTGGTTTTGCAGTAGTGTTTTCTGTTGTAAATTATATATGAAAATAGCAGAGCTCTCTGTATTTGCAGTTGGATGTATTATAGGTTTAAATATTTTTTTTTTTGGCTCCATGAAGTTATCTTTAGCTCTGTTGCAATTAGGTTGCAGAGTCTGTTTCAGAGATTTACTGTGTAGTGCAAATTATTTTAGGCTTTCTTTTTTTAGTATTTCCTCTCGAGCTAACTCTTGAAGCTGTTTACAAGAAAACACTTTTCCCCATGTAAATACTGCTACATTTCCTGACAGGAAAATATTTTACCAATATATTTGGAATTTGTTGAATTGTAACCGGGCTGGTTTCCAGGTTGTTTAGAGAACATTTCTGGGGGAGTGAAGAGTTCATTTGCAACAACTTTTCACTATAATTTGCTTTAATTGGTGAGATTAAGAGTGATGAGTATTATCCACCTCCCAGCTAACAAATCCATTGTCACTGCCCTGTGTTTTCATTATATTAGCCCATAATATAGGTGTAACCGAGTCATCCTGTAGTCATAGCTCTCATTTTCTCTCCCATTCCTCGTGGTCCTAATAGTTGTTAGATTCATTGCTAACATCTTTCGCTGTGATAGAGACACACAAGATAGTCAAGCTTGTTCCCGTGAGCCTCTTTATAGCATTTTTGGTGGGCAGATGTTAAAGAATCTGGAATAAATGACATGGATATATAATTGAAACCTTGAAGATACAGCATTGCAGTAAGAGAAGTCAGCCCGATACTGTTTCCCCACAGTTACTGCATCCTGGTCTGCTGGGAATTGCAGATGAGTAATGAGAAATTATCCATGTTGTGGGTTTGAATAAATACAGAGTTATTTAGTACAGGTGTTTCTGCAGTTGTGATGCATCAATAAAACGTGCTGCTCAACTCATTTGGAGCTATGCTAGGGTAGAACACGAGGAGCTGTAATGCTAACTCAGACTGCAAAACTGAGGTTTGCAACGGTGGCTGGGTTACTCTGGTCATGTCAACCAGGTCTTCTTTAAGTCTCTATTAGTTTTGGACATTTTAAGGAATGTAGCACTGTTTCACTGGAAATTTTACCTGGATTAACTCATCTTAAAGCCATCTCCACCACTTTGGTACAAGCACATCTGGGAGCATTGCTTCCGGACAGCAGATTGATTTCATTCTTGACTTGAAAGTATGTTTTGCTGGGAAAATATTTAGAACTGCTTTATCAGGTACCACAAGATTCTCTTCATAGATGCAAGTTTGATGCTAATAAAGAGGGGCTGGGTTTTTTTTGAGTTTAGGTATCTTTTACATCTTCTAAGTACTTACATTTGATATGTACCTATTGGAATGAGAAATTCCTGCTAAGCCCTTGTTACTCAGAAAGCGAGTGTTTTCTCCTAAAAGTATATTTGCTAATTAAACACTTGAGCATGGATGACTATACAAAAACTTGTAAGTGTCTAAAATAGGAGACAACCTATGATTTGCAAAGGAGTTAGAGGAGGATGAGGGTGTTGCAGTGTGACATGCTATAGAAATTCTGCTAATGAGGATATGGAGAACATCTTAAGGAGTCCGCTCTGTTTTCCAAGGTAACTTCAGGTACTGAAGTTTTTGAAGCTGCCCAAGGAGAAGAGTTGATGACTGTAGTTACCTAGCATGTACTGTCAAGTCACTCCAGTCCTGTGAACTGCTTTACTCTCTGCTTTCCCGTGTCCCATGATGGCTTTTCCTTGCTCATCAAGTGCAGTCTTCTCATGCTAAAGATTAAACAGGCGCTAATCTTGCAATTTATTTTGACTTAAAAAAAAAAAAAAATCTCCCCAAATGAAATAGCAAAAATGATTGCCTGTTGGATAATCCAGGTCAGAAGGTTCCTCAGGAGGTCTCTAGTCCTAGCTTCTCAAAGCAGGGCACCTCTGGGGTCAGAGCAGGCTGCTCAGGACTTCATCCATTTGGGTCCTGGGAACATCCGAGAGTGGAGCACAGCCACTCTGGCTACCTGCTGCACATTTTTCCAAGCGAAAAGGCTTCATTTCCTTACTAGGAGACAGTCTGACCATACATCTATAACCCTGTTAGGGTTCTTGATTGAGCTGGGACAATTTAGTAGTGACAGTAGGTTTGGGGGAGTGATCTGCAGTAGCTTGCTCAGAAAACCAATGTAAAAAAGTGCCCTGGGAGTCTCTCAATGAGCTCTACCTGCTTCTATAATTGTCTTCCCGCACTCGTAAATTTAGACCTAAAAGCAAACACTGTGTCAGCACATCAGTGTTTATGGCCACTTAGGGGGATGGAAAGCAAGGATGCAGAAAGGGAAGGTGTCACGGACAGGGTTGGGTTTATGTTTTTCTATTTTGTAGCAGGAGGTTTGTCTGGAGATGTAGTTAATTTCTCTCATAGTTGAGAAGTTGCGCTCTTTGGTAACTCCAGCGACCTGTGCAGAGGTTGATCCTCCAAGGAATGGATTTCTTTGGTAGACAGTTACTGATCTTTTGCCACGGTTGATTGTAGATCTGTACCAACACAGGGTTGATGTTGTGTAGAAGCCTCTTGACCCACAGTTGCTGTTTAATGTACAGAAGTTATAACTTTCTGAACAGTAAAAGAAGGTCCTTCTGAATGAAATGCCTTATCCGCTGGGATGTTTCACTAAGTTCGTGTGATGCTTCTTTCTGAATGGGTGGAAGAGGAAAGTAGTAAATTTTCTCTACAGTACGAAAAATTCAGACAGAGATTTACCGCCAAACAGGTAGTTCTGTAATTAATATCATAGAAGTGATTTCTACCTTGTTTCATTCACTTCCAGCAAAGATACTCAAACCATGCTGCTCTTCTGCATGTTCAAGATACTTTACAACTCTTCTAAAGGAGTTTCATAGAATCATAGAATAACCAGGTTGGAAGAGACCCACCAGATCATCGTGTCCAACCATTCCTATCAAACACTAACCCATGTCCCTCAGCACCTCGTCCACCCGTCCCTTAAACCCCTCCACGGAAGGTGACTCAACCCCCTCCCTGGGCAGCCTCTGCCAGTGCCCAATGACCCTTTCTGTGAAGCATTTTTTCCTAATATCCAGCCTGAACCTCCCCTGCTGGAGCTTGAGGCCATTCCCTCTTGTCCTGTCCCCTGTCCCTTGGGAGAAGAGCCCAGCTCCCTCCTCTCCACAACCTCCTTTCAGGTAGTTGTAGAGAGCAATGTGGTCTCCCCTCAGCCTCCTCTTCTCCAGGCTAAACATCTTTAAGTCATCTTTCTATTTTAAACCAAACAAACTACATTTGATATGAATGTGTTGGCATGAATATAAATCAGGAACAACCAAAAGATAACCTGTTTCTCCCTTTCTGGCAGCAGGGCTGTTTATTCGTCTTCTGAGCTCCTGGCTCTGTGCATAGCTCTGTGTTACCCAGTGTGTGTCCTCTGTAGCTGGAGAAAGCAAAAAATAAATGAACCCATGGCGATTCATGGCAATTAAAGTCGATAAAATGCATATAAGCCTGACCTATTTGTTCACTGCCAGAGCAGATGAGATCACATTCTTATTGACCAAAAATTGCTAGTTTTAATGCAAACATTAGCAATAAAATTTTGAAGTAGCTCATGCTTTAGTGTTTTGGGTTTTTTTTAGTTATTTATTCTTTTAATTCAACTAGAAGCATGGTGAACACATTCTATGAAAGGTTATTTTAAATCTACTGTAAAGCTTTGCTTTACTGGTAACTGCTGGATAGCGAAGTCCAAAGTGTTGAGGTGATGCAGAGCTCTTGGTGCTGGCTGGCCACGGGTGGGATTAGCTCCCGGGCTGGTGCATTAAAGCAACAGCATATGGTGTTCCCAAGTGGGGCTGAATAGCTTTGGTCTCAGCTCTTAGGTAAAACAGACACTTGGAAACATCGTAGAATCATAGAATCACTAGGTTGGAAAAGACCTTGGAGATCAAGTCCAACCATACCTGTCCACTACTAAATCATGTCCCTAAGCACCTCATCTACCCATCTTTTAAACACCTCCAGGCATGGTGACTCCACCACCTCCCTGGGCAGCCTCTGCCAGTGCTTGGGAACCCTTTCAATGAAGAAGTTTTTCCTGATGTTCAATCTGAACCTCCCGTGGCACAGCTTGAGGCCATTCCCTCTTGACCTATCTTGACTTGGGAAAAGAGATCAACACCCACCTCTCCACAGCCTCCTTTTCTTGCCATGGAGAGGGTTTTTTACATGTATGTTGTTTAAAGACTTCTTGATCACCCGTCTTCAGAAGTAACTGCTGAATCATCCAATAAAAGTACAGTGCCAGGAAAGAGAGGGGCAGTAAGGCGATGAAAGATTGTGTTTCTTCCTATTGCAAGGACGCAGGCATACAAAGGTAAAGCAGTGAACCAGCCTATGCTGCGTTATAAAGAATGCACTGAAATGCTGGATTTCCAAGAAAAATACTTCCTTATATATTGTAGGAGGCAACGAGCTGCAGAGAGGGAGGGCAAGGGCCATCAGCATATTCATTTATTTTTCCAGCATAACGACCAGTAATGCTATACCTGCACTTCAGTGGGAATATTTGCAGAGATCTAACCTGGATGTTGTCCTTTTTTCCCCTCCAAATCATTATTTGGAAGTGAGAAAGAAAAAAGAAGCTTTGATAATGGAGACAGCGGATGTATGCTTCCAGGATACATATGATTTTATTGTGTTCACCTGCTGTGTAGTGCAAGCCAGGCTCGAAGCAAAATTAACTGTGTCTGAGTTCCTGAGGTCTATATTGTGTTACTGGAGTGATTACTGGGAAATTGCTGGTCAGGGGCCTCCTAGAGCGCTGAACATGTCAGCTTTGGGGTTTGCTTTTTGTAGCAGGATAAACCAGTGCAGCAAGAACAGCAAGAGGGAGGGCACTAAACCAAGAGAAGGGGCAGTGGGAGTTCCTGTAGTAGGGAGATGGGAATGGCAAAATCATGATTTTGTTGCCTTCCTATGAGAAGTGATGTCCCTACGTTAGAAGTTTTGGAAAACCGATACCTGATGTGGTAAACACATCTCTCGCTCATCAAAGATTGCACCCTGTAATCAAAGAACAGCAAATATAGCACCTTGAGTTAAGAATGGCCAAACATAAATAAACAAATAAATAAAAAGCTGTAGTAGCTCATGCTAGGAGAGTGAGATTAAAATCGTGCAAAGCTGTAGAAGACATTTGAGTGGAAGTACTGATTGCAGGTGCGGGGTTAAATGCAGCTGAGTGGCAGGGCAGGTTCTCTGGAGAAGGTCACCCGTCCTGCCGTGAGAGGGTAGATGCCATCCACTGACTGGGAAAGTGTGGATTATTTATTACTGGGGATTGCTGATAGAAAACTAAAGGCTCTTCCAGGCTGATGAAAACAAACACCAACGTCTACCATCTCTATTAGAGGGGTTTTGGCAGATGTTCCTTTTTTCCCTCCCATGATTCATTTTAATATAAACAATATAAAAACTCGAATGTAAAGCATTGCTAGGTACTATGAATAATTTAAAAAAAATTCTGATGTCATATTCCCAGTTACAGTTACTTGCAACTCCCTGGTGATTCCGGAGTCATCACGCTTGAAAAATAACCCGTATTCCATTTAATAATTTAATACTGTCTACTTTAGTGCTTTTGTATCAACTGTTAAAGTGACATTTAATGCTCATTAGAAGGTTGCCGCGTATTTGAAATACTAAATTATGCCAAGACTGCTGTACAGAAAGATGTTGATTTTAATTGCATTTAGCTTTGGTTACAAAAAAAAGTAAATAAATCACTAAGAAAGGGTCAGATTGTTCCATTTAGTCTCAAGCTGTTTTTCTTTCAGCAATAGATGCTTTATTTGAAAGTTTTGTCCATGTATTTTATTAATTATAAAACAGAAAGAATGGAAATGAAAAATGAAGGTGAATTTTAACAGCGATTAATGGATATAAAATATTTTCATTTCTGTCTATAAGTACATGTGTACTCTGGGGTTTGAGGAGTGATTTCATCCCACAGGTCTACAATTCCCATATTAATTTAAATCCTTTTGGATAAGAAGATACTTTTTTGACCAAAACCTGAAAATTAAGAACAAAGACAACAGAGTAACTGTTTGAAGATGCCATTGGTAGGAATGCAGCCAAATTGTCCTTACCATTAGTCTTTTCCAGGCTTAATGTATTTATACATTTTGCAAGGAAAATTTTGATTAAACTTGAATCTGGAGAGTTTATTATTTTCAGTGCAGAATTTCAACACCTCGACTTAGATTAGAGCCGAAAGTTTCTAAAGCCTTAATTACTGCAGCCTTGCTAAGTAGTTAATAGCTTTTTAATGTCTTCCACTGTTTTTGTGCTTGCTTTGACTCAGAAATCATAGTGTCTCAGGCCCATCAGGGGTCCCTGCCACCTCCTAAACAGCCTGTTGCTCTTGTGTCTGGAGGGAGGTGGCTCTGCAGAGCCTGCACTGTGGGCAAATGCCACCCAGGGATTCTAGTCCAAGGAGGGGGTTGCACAGCAGTCGCATTAGCATAATCGCTTCTGTGTCTTTTGCCTCCACATCTAGCTGAGCGTCAGTAATGCAACATCTCTGCTTTGCAGCTTCCCCCCTTGCTGCTCTGCAAGTTAAACAATGGTGCTGTCTTTTAGAGGATGGTAATGCAGCTCCCTAGATGGCAAATAGCAGTCATTTGCACAGATACTGTCCTAGAGTCGAATGTGTAAATGTGATGCGTAAGAAAATCTCTTTTAGCAGTTCTCACTATTGTGGATTCCCCATCCTCTAGCACATTCATTTGACATTTGTTAAAATGATAGAATAAGCCTGGTCTCTGTTTTCTTATCTGGATTCTTACGCACTTTTCTGTTTATCTGTATAAATATGTGTTTTAAAAAAAATCCCAGTGTATACTCACTTTTAAATAAGCATTTATATCCAGGATTTTTTTCTCAGAAAGGAAAAAAAGATATATTTATAGGGTGAATATGTATTTTCTCATACTTCTGTGTTTTGGGATGCTGGCACCAGGAAGTTCTCTTGTTTGCACAGAGGTGCGATCGTCATATCAGTAACAGATCATAAAGTAAGAGAAGGAAATCTTCAGATATACTTCTGTAATTATACTTCTGATTAACATATTTTTGTCTTAGAACAATGTTGTGGTGAAAAATGTGCTAGATAAAGCCTCAGCCTTGTAATCACTTCTAAATTGCCAAAGTGAAATGGGATTTTGGTAAGATATCTCAGGCTAAACCCATGAACTTTGCATGTTTGAAAATAGAAGCTGACAGGATTATTCCCTTTAGCAAATCTTGCTTCCAGGTGTGCCAAGTCCCATTTTGCCTTTCTGCTAGGAACAGCCAGCGCTGCAGCCTTAACGGAGCATACTTGGCTCAACAGGGTAAGATGCTTTAATGATTGAAGAAGTAGTAGAATGTTTCAGCAATGCTACAATAAACCACACCTTTGGGGGAAGGGAACCCAGTAATTTCAGTGGCTACACATTTGACTTGTTTTTAGAAGACAGCAAATCCTTCAGGCACCTGTTGAATATTGAAATACCATCATTTCCTGAAATAATTTCCTATAAAATACACTACAGCAGTAACTTTTTTTTCAGATATTCTCTCTATTAGTTTATTACATTGGGTTGGTATGCAACTTATATTCAGACATTTCATAAATTTTAGTCTTGGTGGTTTTAACCCAGCTTTTGAGCATCCCACTGACCTTGGTTGTCTGGACCCACAAATACTCTAAGACAGGGGGCAGAAAATTTGCGTGAGGTTTCTTTGTGTGTATATACACTTGGGAGACTTGCATGTCTGTATTAGTTATTCTTTTCTACTGTTCTTATACTTGGATATATTTTCTTGGAGAGCTTTGTTGTCACTCCTGAATAATAAGCAAATTCATTAGAGAAAAGCAGTATATGCTGAAATTATCCTTTAGAACTGCTTATCTGAAAACCAGAGTAATAAAATGCATCTTGAGGAGCAGAGAGAGAAGCTTAAGTTTCACTTACACGATGATGTTCTCCAGTAATACACTGCACTCTAGTTTTTCCTGTAAGAAGCTATCTAAAACTGAAGAGCGGATTATATCTGATGTTTCTTTAATAAGGTGATGATGGGAGTTGCTCTGTTGAGAAAGATTGGATGGATTCCTCAGCTACTGCCCCTTGTAGATGGGACTCGTATCTTTATATAACAATTAAGCTGTTGATCTTATGAGGAAAGCTGCCAAATACTGTGTGAAGGTATCAGGCTGTAGCCTGTAATAAATATCACTTCCTACCAGCACTCGAAGTTTTGTTTGCTCTGTTAAGAAGACTTCTTATTTCAATCAGTGCTGCCTTTTGATTTAAAAGAAGAACCATACTTTTTGGCTAAATGTGAGTTCTTGCATTCTCTTCTAGATCATGTTGTCCTTTTCCTCAAAAGATCCAAAGACTGTGGATTCAGTGACTATGGTTGAGTTTCGGGTGTGCTGTTGTTCTCAGTAGTTCCCCTCCAAAACAGGCTGAGTTGACCCACTAGTCTTGTGATGCGTTGTTAGACTGTGCAGGAAAGGGTGGACAATTTATTCATCATAAACCTAGAGGGGTAACATCTGTATTTTTTTAAGAAGAAGGTAAGATACAGTCAAGAAATGGCAGATTTATATGTAAAAACTTGTGTGTTGTCAAATGATAGACTAATAGAATGGCCTGGTGTAGAAGGGACTTTGAAAGATCATCTGGTCCAACCTTCTGTGGGAAAGGAAGCCTGGATGAGGTTATTTCACACGCTGCCCGATTGCATCTTGAAAACCTGCAAGTGCTGGGGACTCCATGACTTCCCTGGGGAGGTTGTTCCAGTGAAAAATTATTCTCACTGTAAAAGGTACCTTTCTTAGGTCTTAATGACGCCTCTCCTGATGGAACTTGGACCATTGTCCCTTGATTTCTCCATGTGATTCCTTCTAAAGAGAAAGCCTCTGTCATTATTGTAGCCACCCTTTAAGTTCTGTAATACTAAAGTACCCCTAACCCTTCTTCAGGAAGAGGAGACCTGACTCCTTCAGTCTTTTCTCGCAGGGCAGATTCTCCAGCCCTTTGACCATCTTGTGACCCTCCTTTGGATGCTCCCCAATCTCTTCATGTCTTTCTTGAATTGTGGGGACCAAAACTGGACACAGTTCTCCAGGAGTGGCCTGACAAGCGCTGAGTAGAGTGGGATGGCCACACCTCAGTGTCTTTGCCACTAATGTCTCTATGGATACAGCCCAGGATGATCTGATCTGCCTTTGTTGCTGCAGCACCGTGGTGCTGACTCATGTTCAGCTTGTTGTCCACCAGCTCCCCCAGGTCCTACTCACCAAGGCTGCTCCCCAGCCACACAGATCTCAGCCTGTACTGGGCTCTTTGGTTATTTCATCCCAGGTGCAGGTCTTTGCATTTGTCTTTATAAAAGTTCATACAGCTCTTGTGGGCCCGTACATCTTGCCTGTCCAGGTCTCTGCCGAGATGGCTCGCCCTGCTGTCACGTCCACCACTTGTTTGAGTCGTCAACACTGAGGGTGCTTTCAGTCTCATCATTCAGGTCATTTATGAGGATGTTGAACAATGTGGGGCCTAGCATCAATCCCTGGAGGGTCTCAAAGATCACTAGAATCCAAATACCACTCTAACAAGCTTCAAACAGTCATGGATCAACTCTTGCTGCTGCAGGTTTGGTGTTGGGCTGATACATTTCCATGGCTTGTTTGTGCCTTCTTTGGAAAAACGCCATAAAAGGTGCAATACAGAATGGACTTTCATCATGTTTTCCTCAAATGCAGTTTTTAGAAGGAAGAAATGCCCTGATAGATGAGATTTTGGATTCCTTGGAGGTCACCAGACACATGGGGTCATGGGCAGAGTGTTAAATGAATGTCAGAAACAAGCTGTAAGCAAGACCAAATCCTCTGCATTGCTTCAGGATGGGGAAATGTGGCTCTGATAAATTTCCATGCTCTAAATATTATGCATCTTTTGCTCCCCGTGAGGCAGATCTGATCGCTTTATATTTCACATCAGGAGGAGATGCAGATTTGATCTGTTGAGCTGTGTTCGACTTCCATCAGAGGAACCCCATGGAAGTCTCAGTGTCACTCAGTGCCTGCTATTTGCACAGTATTTTTTTTTAACATACTTTGGGAACCGTGGTCTCAAAAGACACACCGAGAAAGATCAGTGGGCAAGATGCTAATCTGGGACAACTAAGCCAAAGCTTTGATAAGCTGAATTGTTGACCTGGAAAACAGGCTCAGATTAAGAAATGTCAAGTTGACGTCGTGTCTTAAAAGCAAAGGGATAAAAAAATTGAGATATTTGGTAGTAGCGCAAACAGAGTGGATTGATTTGGGCTCCTTTTGATGTGCTGTCAGTGCAGTATCGCAAGATGTGGGACAAGCGTTGCTCAGATGGACATGGGGTGAAAGCAGGTAGTTTTTGTGTTCCTAGATGGCCTGGGAATCACTGTACGGGTCTGTGCTCAGAAATCTGTTTCTGATCTGTACAAATCACAAGAAGGGCACAGCAAGGGACAATATTGTATGTTATTGTGAGTCAGGAAAATAGGAGTCAAGAACATTTTGCATGGATGAATTTTTGAGCTACTCTCACAGCGTTATGTGGCTCAGTGTGACCTATTCTTTTACGCTGTGGCAAATGAGACCTTGATTAGATCATCGGAAATGAACACAGGAAAGAATTTTGCGTACTTTGTAGGCATTAATTAAAAATTCTTATGCAGAATTGAAATGCATACTAGGGAAAAGAGTGTTAAAGAGTGAGAAAAGTATTTAACAAGGTGTAAAAATTCATTGAGATGGTTTGGGTCATATCTTCAAATGTATTCTAGGGGAAACAAAAAAATTAATGACTTTTTATTTCTTGATTTAGTTGGCTATTAAACAGAAATCTCTTCTTCAAAATTAAGATAAGAGTCCTATGTATTTTATTTTTAATTATTAATTTTGTATTGCTATTTTATACTAAATTACTTCTTATGTTATGTAAGATAAGAAATAGCCACTGTGCAGATTACATACTCAGGTATTATCCTGTGGACTTTTTGCAGTCAAGGGCTTAAAATACTACCAACGAACTTCAGAAATGAGATGCAAAGTAGCTCTCATGTTTTTTTATTTACAGGTAACGTAGCTTTACTCAGTCGCAGAGATTAGAGGTTTCTCGGTTGTGTCTAAAAAGTAGTTTTTCACCAGCGGGTGGTAATATCTTGTCTGGATTTGCTTTAATCTCCAAAGCACAAGGCTGGATCGGCGCTCAGTCTTTAAATGGTTCTAAACCATGATTTGACAGAGGCTGTATTTGTTTCAATCTTTCTGAATGCCTTTTTTCTTAGAAAACATGTCAGAACAGTTCTGAAGTTTGAGTGGGCTGGTTGAGTGCATGGGTGCAGGAGGAGTTTATCGTGTTTTAGGCTAGAGGCAGAGCTTGTGGTCTGATTTAAGGGAGTCTGTGATGCAATTGGATTACCAGTCCCATTTAAGCTAATAAAATCAGGAGAATTTGGAATTAAGGTGATTATGGGAATTGGTATGTTTGCATTACTTGGAAAAACACAATTCATAGAGAAGGATCTTGACTCTGAGTTTGTCAAAATGCCAGTATGGGTGCATATACCTGGAAATGCAGAATATATATTTATAATTTCTTATAAATATATACATATTTATGTTATAGCCATATAAATATGAAATATATAACTATAATATAAAAAGAACATGTATTTATAGATGCATTTTATAAGCGTATCTATTTCAGCAAATATTTATAAAACATACATTTCATTCTGTTGAGTGGTGCTTGTGGAGATCTGCTGGCTCTGACAGTTCTATCAGCTGAGCATGAGGACATCTAGCCCAGAGTAGAGCTCTTACTACTGCAAAAATTGGCAAATACTTGAGTAAAATGAACCCCGAAGGGTGACTGAAGTTCCTAGCTGGATTTAGTGCCTGAAGCACTCTCAGTGTGTTCAGAAGTGTCCTTCTGGCGTAATTGCAGTCCCTCAGACATGCATCAGTTTATCTGTCTCACCTGTTGACAACAAAGGAGGTTTCTTTCTTTTCTTTCATCTTCTTTTCCACCGAGTAGGCATTTTAATAGAGAATCTACTCTCTGCCTTAGCAGTGTTGATTGAGAATTACTCTGTTGTGAGAGAGTTTATCAGATGTAAGAAATTATAAATCAGTGAAATTAAGAAAATTCAGATGAACTGCTTTGCAAATATCCCATCAATCAATTCTGTTTCTATACATTAGAAATGAGAACTTCTCTAAAAATGAATGGAGGGAAACTGCAGTGTACCAATTGTTAGTAAAGCTGATGATACAGAGCATATCTTAAAGCTGAAAAGCAAGTAACTACGTGGATATTAATGGGGACTATTGCTTATAGTTAGGATAAGGCATCGGTGTTACGGTGCTGATCACCTGCTTAACTTCATATGTTCTCCAGCATGTCTGAGATACATTTGTAGACATCTCACAAGGAGGGTGGGGAGGCCCTGGTCCAGGGTCCCCAGGGAAGCTGTGGCTGCCCCATCCCTGGAGGTGTTCACGGCCAGGTTGGATGGGGCTTGGAGCCTCTTATCCAGTGGGAGGTGTCCCTCCCCATGGCAGGAGGGTGGACCTGGATGGGCTTTAAGGTCCCTTCCAACCCAAACTATTCTATGATTCTGTGATTCTAAGTCCCGTATCTGTCTCCTCCTTCCTTCCCACTGCTTCCTGAGGTACTGGCATGTCTAAAGGAACTGTTATTAAATGCTTCCCCAAAAAAGGAACTGACAAAAAAAATGTATATCATATGGTTTTCAGCTAAAATCCAAGTTGTAATTACTTTCACATGTCATCATCTCCAGCAGTTCATAAATGCTATTTGAATATTGCTAATATTCAACACATCATTGTTACCTTGTTCTTTTGATTGAAGCATGAATTAATAAGCTTGGAACAGTGAGTAATAAAATAGAGTCTTACAAGTAGCAAAACAGTTCTACTCTGATCTTTTAGTCTTTGTTTTCATCTTAAGAGCTGTATTTTTTGTCAACATTCATGTAAGATTGCTTAAGCCTTGAGGTCTCAGTATAAACCATGCAAATGAGGGATTTCTGTGGGAGACACTGTCAGGATATTTTTCTTGTCCTGGGGTTAAATACTGTAGATTTCTTTGTATTTCAGGCTAGATTACAACTGACAGAGTTTGATGTCAATCCAAAAATAGACTCCTTTCCTGGCAAAGAATAAGAAATGTAAGACCTTGCAGTAACTGAGTGATTTTTGATTGACTCCCAGATTAGATCACTGTATACCACACTAGCTAGAAGTAGTGGCACGCCCTCGGAGTCCACATCCTATTGCTTTTGATAACATTTGCATATTTGGCTGAATTAAAGTCAGCTCAGAAGGAAATGGTTTAACTGCTGACCACAGAGCCTGAAACTAAATTTGCACAAATTGAGTTTTTTCATTTAGATATTGTCCCACTTGTAGCTTGTTACCCACAGCCCGCGTAACCGGGTATTTTTTTTATCTTGATTCTTTACAGCGACAAAGGAAAGGGAGATGAGACATGCTGGTGTTTGACAGCTCTTCAGTTTGAGGGCAGTTGTTATTCCTACGTGACTTGATGATGTTGACTATCAACATCCTTTTCCTTACACATCCATCAGTGTCAAGTCTTGCTTTGATTCGCTTGTGGGAATTTTTGACATCCTTACTTAGCTTCATTAATAATAATCCAGAAAACAGCCTTTAGCTTTATGGAGACCTTTTTAACATTATATATGTATATATACACATATATATGTATATACACACAGACATATTACATTCATGGATATCTAGATAAGTCTGTATGTAGATATGTATATTTATGTCTGTATATTGATGTAATTGCATATGAAGCAGTGCATAAACCTGTGTCCTTTCTATCCACATTGACTTAATGAGTCAGTTAATGAGTCAGTTCTTTCCACATTGACTTAATGAGGAGTCAATAGATTAAAGTATTTCTCTTCTCCACAGAGAAATAATGCTTGGAAAACTACACGTGTTTTATTGTACCATTGTTTAGGGGTTTCCATGTGATATTTCGAGGAAACGTGATGAGCACATAATTTATACATTTTATTTTACGTAAATTGCAGAAGAATAGCAGCAGTAAAGTTTATATCTATTTTAGTATGCCACTGAAATATGTAAAATGACTTCAGCTTTTCAAAACTTCAGAATTGTAGGTTATTTTTATGTAGGTTATTCCTGAACGCAAACTATCACTTTTATAAAAAAACATATCGTTTTATAAAATCAGATAAGATCAAATACCAAACATTTTGATTAACTCTCAGGAAAGAAAACAAAATAAAAGAAGCTGCTGAAGGTGCCCCAAGAATGTGACTGTTTCTTTCCCAGAGTATGGTCCTTGTCTGGTATTGTAGAATCCTAGAATGGTTTGGATTGGCAAGAACCTTAAAGTACATCCAGTTCCAACTCCCCTGCCATGGGCAAAAACATCGTCCACTAGATCAGGTTGCATTGCAGCCAAAACCATGTTGCTGGGCTAAGGTTTGTTTTACATTTACCCTTGATAGCAACCAGACCCCAGAAAAACCAAAATGCAAAAACCCAACCCGGCAAACCCGCAAAACCCCAACATGAACAAAAAATAATTATGAATTAGTACAGTAGCAATGAGGGCTGAAACGGCTTTCTAATAAAAAGTGGTCGGGTCCAGAGTGGTTTTTTTAGGGGAAGGGTTTGGTGGCACAGGGCTGGTTTGGGACTGAAGAGGTTCCCTACACCTGTACCAAAATCCACTGCTCTGTGTAAAGTCATGAAACTACTTTGATTAAATTACCTGAAAAAATTACCTGAAAGGAGGTCGTAGAGAGGAAGGAGCTGGCCTCTTCTCCCAAGTGAGAGGGGACAGGATGAGAGGGAATGGCCTCAAGCTCCGCCAGGGGAGGTTCAGGCTTGACATCAGGAAAAAATATTTAACGGAGAGGGTCATTGGGCAGTGAAAGAGGCTGCCCAGGGAGGTGATTGAGTCACCTTCCCTGGAGGGGTTTAAAAGGCAGGTAGATGAGGTGCTGAGGGACGTGGCTTAGGGGCAGATAGGAATGGTTGGACTTGAGGATCCAGTGGGTCCTTTCCAACCTGGTGATTCTATGATTCTAAATATGAGCTCGACTGGTCCAACCCAGAAAGTCGTTTCCTTTGGTTGGTCAGGACTCTGTATTTTATCAATAAGATTGGACTAGCTTCTCGGTTTCTCTGGTGAGGTTTTCTAGAGTTCAGAGTTAATGCCATTTGCTTTTTCTCATGGTTGCCCTGAACTCATCATGAACATTCAAGGAGTAATTGGCAATCCCTGAAGGCATTCAGCTGGCTCAGGCTTGGGAAGGAGTCAGCTGAGTGGCCTGGGTTTGCCAGCCCTAGCTCATCCGCACACCCATTACCATCTCAGAAACAGAAAATAAAGGTACAGGAATGCGTACCACAAAGAGTAACTGCTGTGTTTTGGGTGTTGGGCAGCTGCCGGTATGCTGCAGGACGGCTGCGGTTGGGAAAAACTGCACAAAACTTGTCTGAGACTTACCCAGAGGTTTGGACTATGTTGCAGAAGCAATAAGTTAATGAGCCAGGCGACAAGATGCCATGGAGTCTGGGTGGCCTTCCAGCAAACACACACAAGGTCCCCATCAGCTCTAGCACCAGGTTTCACTGTTAAACTACCTCTGGTTTTCTTGCTGGATGATAGCTGGAAAGAAATGTTAAGGATTTAGCAGCTTTTATTTATTTATTCCTTCTTATCTTTTCCAATATTTTATCTTTTTTCCTTAGGTAGCTCCTTGTTGTTAGAGGTAGCCCACAGGGAAGAAGAAATGCTTTAACTGATGTTTGTGATGGTCTTGATGTTCTTTCTGGCAAAGAGAAAGCTGCAGCTTCATGTAGTTTAGGAAAGAAAATAGTGGAATGACTCCTTTTTTCTGTTCTAGACAAACTCCAGCAAGTCAAGTTCTACAGTGATGATGTATTCATGTCACTCTCTCTTGACAAAAATGGCTTGTTTCCAAGGAAGAACTAATTTCCTTCTGTACAAGAATTAGGGGTTAAAAATCTGAGCTGACACAGATGGATTTCTGCAGTTGACAGTGTCGTGGCCACTGTGGCCTCAGCTGAATATAATTGAACTTATGTAGAAATTATGTTCATTTCCTACACTTGTAACTGGCTGGAATATGACAACCACTAAAAATGGCTTTTTAAACATACTTTTGCTTGACATTCACAATGTCTTTATGCTGCATTCCAAGGTGGAGACACCTTGAAAGGTTGAATGCAGACACTGTACTCCTGTTCCAAGGGAGAGAAGCAGCAGCATGTGCTGAATGCAACAAGACCCAGCTTGGAAAAGGTTTCCTTTCAGATTTCCTCTGGCTTTTTTATGGATGGCACCGCGGTCATCCCAGCAGGCATCTTCAGCATGGGGTGTTTCTGAGCTGCTCTGGAATGCTGAGGAAACAGAAATGCTTAACTGTGTGCAAATTTTGTTATTTTTCACTTATATTTTGAACTTGGACAGGTTCCAAGGACAAATATGTATCTCACATAGTGCATCTAAACTTTACTCCATGTTTCTTGTTTGTATAGCCTGGATAAAGAAATGTAGGATGGGGGGTAGCGAATAAATATCATAATTAAATATCTAAAGCCTGAGAGAGGTTGATGAATTTTATCCTAAGGCTCTGTCCTCCAAGCAGGGTACAGGCACAAGTGATTCCAAAAGCAGTTTTGTTGGGGAATAGGTGGTAAAAGCAAACCTCAGCTGATTTTTTTGAAGGCTCATTCTTTTAATATTCAATCCGTCTTTAAAAATCTCGTTTGGGTTTGTATGAATGGCGGTTATACCCATGTGAAGATTACAGGAAAGGGAAAATGAGAGTAACATGTCTTTATGTTGAAGGAAAAATAGGTGGTTCACAACTCATCTCCCCACCTTCCAGAACATTTTCAGTTATGCCAATTAGTAACTTTTTCTTGAAGGTTTTTTCTAACCAGCTGAAAAATGATTAACAAGGAGCTGACATATTCAAAGGATAAATTTATTACAGTGTATTATGAGGCACTGTTGCACAACTGGTGGTTCTCTGGAAGTTTTGCGACTTTTGGTTTGGTTTTTTTTAACTAGCATAAGTGAAAAACTTCCCTAAACAGAATTACTTTATATATTTTCCTAAAGAAGAAGGCAGTTTACCTAGTGTACTGGCTTGTATAGCTAATTTTCAACATTTAGGACAAAAGACGGCATATGAAGAAGAAAATCGCTGTCTTCTCAAGGTAGAATGTTCAAGAAGACTCCTAGCCAGCGCTAACCATACACGCTTGTACAGTTTAATTTATTAACTATATAAGTAGTAAGGTTTCCTGATATTATTTTCAAGCCTAAAAATGATGCTTAAAGTCTCATGAGAGTGGCTGTCATGTGCCTATTCAGGTCAGACCTGGCTGATAAAATCTGGAAGTGATGCTGAGTTGTTTCCTGGGAAACATGAGGCTTGGACTGAACCTTCCCTTCATTTCTTACATTTTGTTCTTCTGTCCTTTAACCTTTCTTTGCTTAAATAAAAATTATATATATTTGCTTTACCAGCTCTGAGAAGTGCAAGCTCTGAAACACTCAATTCTCCTAAGTTTTCATGTATATACAGTCTCTGGGGAAGGGCTATTGATAGAAATAGGGAATTTTAGTTTTAAAAATTGCAGTGCTTTCGTCTTCCTGCAAATACATTTTCTAATTGTTCACAGCTACAATATTTTTTTCTCTTTCTGTATCTTTAAAATGAGAAGCTACGGAATGATTATTTTAAAAAACCCAAATGCAAACAAGCTCCACTGCATTTCAGAAGATGATTCCAGGAAAAGGCTTCAGAAGTCCAGCTATCTTAATTGGTGCCTGGGTGGTGTTTGCACACTCAAAACCTGTCCTTTTCTTATCAGAAAAGTTGCTTTTTTTTCTTTATTTTTAATAAGAGCTGGTTTTCCTATTTCTGAACTCTTTTGAAAAGCATCTCACGTCAACTATAACTTTATGCTTGTAATGCGTGAATTAGCTTCTTCATGCGCTGTCATTTTGAAGCAAAATGGCTTTTCAGAACAGATTCCTGTGGATCTCATGAAGAGATCCTTGTATTGTGTGAAAATCTTCCATCAATAGAGGATTTTTAGGGTGTGAAAGTTCTTCATGTCTTACCAGATGCAAGCTTGCAAGTAGCACAGATGAAGGTGATACCATAAAAAATATGAAGATTTTCTTCTTTTCTATTGCCACGTATCTATGAGAGATTTCCTGGAAGTTTTAAATACTTGAAGTGGGATGGTTTTTGTAGCTTTTCTTAGGTCTGAGATGGGAGCAACAGACAGGCTTTACCTGGATCTGCTTGTTACTCATGAGTACTAAAAGAAGCTTTTCTCAAGTACTTTACATGTCTCAATTCATTCTCAAAGTGTGTTCAGGTACATGTGAACTGAGGAATTTATCCAGTTGGCTTCACAAGAGCTTTTTTATGCCTTATCCAGAGAAAAACACTAACCCACCTGCTTCCATACAGCAAAACATTGAAAAATGAGTGGTAACTTTGGCAGCTTTCACCGTGTTAATTGTTGGCTTTTGTGACCAACCCCCAATTTTCTAATGCAGGGGTGCTGCTTGGGGGTCACAGTATCCAGAGACACCCAGCATCTGTTCTGGGGGAGGGACTTCCACTGGCTTTTCCACACTGAAGCAAGGATGCTCTTAGCTGCCTTTTGCTGATTGCATCGCCCAGTTCTAGACCCAGAAGAGCACCAGAGTTTTCAGATAAACTATGTATGACTTTTCCATAAGGGGCGCATCTGGAAGGTGACAATTCCATGCAAGGTCTATGTTGGTGGATGTTGACAGGCTTAAATGGTTAGTATTCACCAGGGGTGAGCCTGCTCCCCACTTCCCTGGGGTCCGGCATGAGTACTCGATGCTTTGACAGTGGTTTAAATCTCTATTAACTCCTTAAAAAGTGGAATGCAATTAATGTCTGTTTGGAGTATATTTAAGCCTCTGTATTTTGTTTTCTTGTTTAAATTTCCTTTGAAGGGCCTGAGTCTCCAAGGTCCCTGGTGGTTATCAGAGTTTTACTGCTAAGTCTTTCTTGCTTGCTTTAATTATAGCAGTGGATGCCAATAATATAAGAATACAGGGACGATACAGGAATTTGAACTCTGATGTGCATATAGAAATTATCGGTGTGTAAGGAACAGGATTAATAAGTGACAGCATTCATGATATTGATGACACCATTGGCATCCCTACGTGGTATTTCATTAGGCAGCATTTTAAATGTTGCTTATTTGCACATACAACACGTTAATGCTTTATATTCCTTTTACAGCACTTGAACGTCATTTTCTTCCCATGCTGGATTATGTATCTCTGGGTAGAGTTTGCAGAGTTTGCTTTCAGTCGACATTCTTGGTCAAAAAAGAAAGTTCACGTTATCCTGGAAATGCTTCCCTACCACTCTATATTCATAACTTAGTGTATTAACAACAATATTTTTTTCGGTAAACACATAACTCTAACGTAGTTCAGCTACTATGTAATATAAAAAAAATGCCACTAATGAAATCCAGAATTAAAAATTCTTCAGCTGACAAGGATCATAGAATTATAGAATGGTTTGGGTTAGAAGGGACTTTAAAGATAGAATCATAGAATCACCAAATTTGAAAAGACCTCTTGGATCATTGAGTCCAACCATTCCTACCTGCCACTAAACCATGTCCCTGAGCACATTGTTTACCCGTCTTCTAAACACCTTCAGGGATGGTTACTCAACCACCTCCCTGGGTAGCCTCTGCCAGTGCCTGATGACCCTTTCTGTGAAAAATTTCTTTCTGATATCTACTCTGAACTTCCCTGGCATAGCTTGAGGCCATTGCCCCTTGTCCTGTCCCCTGTCACTTGGGAGAAGATGATCCGGTGGGTCTATTCCAACCTGGTTATTCTATGATTCTATGATTCTGTGATTCTAATCCAGTTCCAGATCATCCAGTTCCAAGCCCTCTGCCATGGGCAGAGACACCTCCCACCAGACCAGGCTGCCCAAGGCTCCATCCAACCTGGCCTTGAACACCTCCAGGGATGGGGCAGCCACAGCTTCCCTGGGCAACCTGGGCCAGGGCCTCCCCACCCTCATAGTGAAGAAATTCCTCTTCATGTCTAGTCTGAATCTGCCCCTCTCCAATTTAAAGCCATTCCTCCTCATCCTATCACTCCAAGCTTTTCTAATCAGCCCCTCCCCAGCTTTCTTGTAGCCCCTTCAGGTACTGGAAGGTCGCTATCAGGTCTCCCTGGAGCCTTCTGTTCTCCAGGCTGAGCAACTCCACCTCTCTCAGCCTGTCCTCATATGGGAGGTGCTTCAGCCCTCAGATCATCCTTGGAGACCACCTCCGGACGTGTTCTAACTGCTCCATCTCCTTCTTATAAAGGGTGTGCATATTCAAATGAGTTAGGTGAACTGATGAACATGGAGAAGAGAAGGCTTTGCGGAGATCTTATAGTGTTTGCCAAAATGGTAATGCGAAGGTTATTAAATTGGAAATACATTTTCATGGTTGTACACTAGAAACATATTTAACAAACAAATAACACTTTCGCCTTTTAAAATTTCAACATGTTCTTTTGTTAATTGTTTGTTTCTTTCTGAACTAGTCCAGCCTGTGGAACTAAGCAGTGTGTTATAGATAATTCAGTGTATTTTGTTCCATGCCTTAGATAATTCAATATCTTTTGCTAAAAATAGAGCCCAGAAACATGAGAATTTTGGCTTTTCTGTTGTTTGGATGTGCTGTGGCTCCCAAGGAGACCAAAACCCAGGCGTGCACGCCATCGCTAGCTGAAAGGTTGCCGCGTCTATCTGATAATCGTGTTTTTACAGCTGGATCATAAAGTACTGCCAATTTAAGACAGTAATTTTCTCAGTATACGGTTTCCAGTGTTCCTCCATGGATTTGTAAGGAAAAGGGAATTCAAATTTAGTTTAGAAAACATTAAAGCTCAGGCAAGTGCTTCAAACTGTAGGTGTAGGGTAATGCTCTTTCTTTCAGTTGGAGATGGAATGATGTGAAGTTCTCCTAGGAGCTGAGCATAAGAGGTGAGGATAAATAACCTTCCATCACAACTTAAAGCTTGGATACTGTCCTAGTCAAAGCCCAGTGTTGTGTTAGCAAGTCAGGGCATCCATAGAAGCTGTTGGGTGTGTTTACTGCTCCAGGAGCCTGTACAGTGTGGGTGGAGCTGGCTTTTGTTTGATCTCTGTATGACTGATGCAGGACAACGTCACAGGCTTCCCAGCACTGACCTTATTCATGGAAAATAAATGAAAAAATAAAACAAAGACAATTCTTAGAGACAGAGAAAGACTGTTCTTCATTATTTAGGGCAGAAAAAGCAGGCTGAGCAAACAAAGTAGGGCACTATTAAAGCTTTTTTAGCCATGATGTGTGTTGTTTGAATAGTTGGGGACGCCCGTTTTTCTTAAGCTCTGAACTCAGATCTTATATTCTACAATTGGCAGCTTCTGTTTTTACAGATAGGCAAGAATTTACTGGTTCTCTTAACAGATTTTTGGTTTTAATATATTGTGTTTAGTCTTCTTGACAAGCTGAAGTAGTTGCTGTGTAGTGATGCCCAAGATCAAAGTTCTTTTGAGTCTTTACACAGGAGAAAGCCGGTAGCAATACACAGGAGTGTGTTTAATAATGTTTTCATAGAATCATAGAAGAGTTTGGGTTGGAAGGGACCTTAAAGATCATCCAGTTCCAACCCCCCTGCCATGGGCAGGGACACCTCCCACTGGATCAGGCTCCCCAAGGCCCATCCAACCTGGGCTTGGACACCTCCAGGGATGGGGCAGCCAGAGCTTCCTTGGGCAACCTGGGCCAGCGTCTCACCACCCTCATCATGAAGGAATCCCTCCTAATGCCCAGTCTAAATCTGCCCCTCTCCAGTTTATAGCCATTGCCCCTCATCTTCTCACTCCAAGACTTTGTAAATAGTCCCTCCCCAGCTTTCTTGTAGCCCCTTCAGGTACTGAAAGGTCACTATAAGATCTCCTTGGAGCTTTCTCTTCTCCAGGCTGAACGACCCCAACTCTCTCAGCCTGTCTTCATATGGGAGATGCTCCAGCGCTCGCATCATCCTTGTAGGCTCCTCTGGATCCATTCCCACAGCTCTATATCCTTCTTAATGTTGAAGATTCCAGAACTGGAACAATACTCCAGGTGAGGTCTCACAACAGAGGAACAGTTGGGCAGAATCACCTGGCCTGACCTTCTGGCCATGCTTCTTTTGATGTAGCCCAGGACAGGGTTGACCTTCTGGGCCGCAAATGCACATTACCACTAGGCTGGTCATGCAGGACTTGCTGCCTGCCACTAATCACCTTCCTGTCCTCCATGTGCTTTTTTGCTGTCAGATGTTGTCTCTGCCTGACACCTGAATTTCCAATAACAGAGAAAAGGATGTGCCCAAATATTGGTTCTGTCCCGTTGGAACCAATGACCCAAAATGGTGAACGTGTTGCAGAATTGCAGAAGGAGATGCCCATCTTCACTTCTTGCTTCTTTCAGCATTGTCCAGGGCGTTCACTCTGTCATCCAGATCCTTCTGTGAAACATCCACAGATGTTTATTACTTCTGTAGAGATGAGATGTAAAAGTAACTTTAAACATAGAAGATTCTTCCAAAAGAGGTTCAGTCATATGGAAGACCAGCAGAGATCGAAGTGGAATCTAGTCTTGATGGTCCAGATCCAGTATCTCTATTAAAATAACGTCCCCTCACCAGTGTTAGGATTTCACTGTGAAATTTTTGGCTTTGAAAATTGATGGGATTATCATAAAATACAGTAAAAAACTAAATCGCAATTAGATTATACATGAAGTGTAAAATCCGTGGCTTTTTACTAAACTTGTAATTTTAATATAAAATAATCAGCTGGTGTTTACTTTTTGTCACTGAATGTTTGAGCAGTGATTATCCCATTGTAAAATATGTGGCAGGTCCATCTAGGATTTGTCCAGCTGGGTGTTATTTTGTGTTCTTGTTTCTGTTCCCCAGATTTAATAACCTGAACATATTAATGATGTGGATCGTGTAAAATGGTGTCTTACTGAAATAGTATTTAACTTTACAGTAGCTACTTTTAAATGCCTGTTAAGTAGTAAATACTTTTAGAAGTATCTCTATAGGATGACAAATGTCTATAAACAAAGCTCAGACAGCGGGAGAAATCGCATTTTGCTCAACAGTCAAACATTGTCCAAATTCTCTCTGTTTGAAAGAAGAGGCTGGTTTTAAACTAAGATTTTGGCTCTGTGCTACAAGTGTTGGGCTTGCTGGTAAATACAGAAACAATTCTGTGTCTTATCATCTTTAAGCTATCGCAGTCGATCAGTGCCACAACTGCTGAAGATTATTGAAGGGGGGAAAAAACAACCCAAATCTCTACTGTCATTAATTTATGATATATACTGAGCATTTCTACAATATAACCATCCAGAAACCCCTGCTGGCAGTCCCCTGGAATGAGTATATTAACAGAAATAGGCTTCAGTGCAAGTTTGCCAGGTCCAAATGGAAGTGCCTCAATCTAAACAGATTGATGGTCTCCTGTATTATTTTAGGGGATGCTGTAATACTCTGGCTTTTTTCACTGTTGACACACTGGCTCATAATCTGTGATCACAGCGTTCAGCCAATCCATTGCTAAAAGAGCAGCAAAAAATGACTATTATAACAATAGCAACAGATTTGGTCTTTGACTCAAATTTGTAACACCAGAAAATTCTTTGCAGTCACGTGGAGCATCTAAAAAGGATACAGAGAGTTTTCCTGCCTTCATCACCTCTACACAGTCCTCCTCTGTTATTGCCTTGGTTAATCCAGTCTGGTAATTCTATTTTTTCATCAAAATTGAGTGTTTTGAATTATGAGGAGTGTTGTGAGCATCTCACAGACGTGTGACTAGGCGTTAATAAGGAGAATGAATGCAGAGGAAAAGAGCATTACTATTTTCTGGATAAGCTGATGGCCTCTCAGCTGAGGCTTATGGTTTAGAAATGGGGTCTTGAGTTTGCGATATATTGCGCTGTGAAAGTGTCAGTCGAGTGGTCTGTCTAAAAAGCCGTATTGAGCACTATGAGAGAAATAGTAGTTTAAAAAGAAAAAAGAGAACGAATTGTTTCTCTGCCTTTATGTAAATCCTCTTGAATACTGCGTATGCTTCTGGTTCCCTCTCTCAGAAAATCTCTAGTCAAACTGGAGAAGTTTGGAAGAAGTGTGAAAAGGGTCGTGAAGGTATTTAACAGCTTCCATATAATAAAATACCAAATAAGCTTGGCAGTCTTTCATCTACAAAAGACGCAACAGAGCGTTTATGAGTGAGGTCTGTAAGTTCACGATTACCATGAAAAACCAAGACAGATCAGTTGTCCAGTTCTTCCAGTACAGGAGGAATTTGGGAGGTGCAAATAAAGCTACTAGTAGGTGGCAGGTTCAAAAAACCAGCAGCACATGAGGAGATGGACCTTTGGTCTAACCCTGCGTGGCCGTGGCTGTGCTCACGTGAGTGGTCTTGATGTGCCCAACTCACTGTTCTAACACTGGCTCAGTTTGCTGGCTCCGCATTGATTTAGGGGATTGAGGCTGCAAACTCCACATTAAAGCTTTTCTGGGGAAACTGAAAGATCATTTTGTTTCCAGGTGTAGAAAACAACCTAAGCTAAATGAACTCTTGAAGCCTCCAAAATCTTTGAGCCTTGGTGTGTGTAGCTTTGGACTGGACTACAGAAAAGAGATGGAGTTGTCTGATGAAAACTGGATTTTCTTTCTTTTTAGAACTGGTTGCTGCTTTCAGGGAGCTGCCTGAAGTGTGCTATCAAGAAATACTGTCATACAAGAGCCAGAAGGCTACTGTAGACATCCTCTCACCATCTCGATCCTCTCCCTTGCTCCATGCATACCATTGTTCTAAGGGCTCGCTAAACACGAGTCCTTGTATTTCCGTGCCCGTATTGCTGCTCCCGGGGAGGAATCAGCTGTGAGGTGGCAGCTGGCATGGGCTAGAGCTCAGCTGACAGCTTATGGGTGTCAGTACAGATGGGAAAAGGAAAACTTTTATTAATTGGGATGATACCTCATGGCTGGCAGGTGTACGTGCACATACGGGGCAGAAATCGTGATTTAAAGCACCTGTGTAAAACTTTAGGATTTGGAGAGTAATCGAGAAGCATAAAACTAATTGTATGGGCTACACTTGCCCAATTTAGCAAGCTATCCTTGCTTTGCTTATCCTGAAGAGGCTTGCCCTCAGTCTACCAGATGGCCTTGATGTCCTAAGCTGTAAGAGGCCAGGAGTCCACACTGGGATAGAGATCTGTAAGCTCCTCTTTGCTGTGGTTCTGTATCTACTTTATAAAAAAATGCAGTTCGAATGAGTTTAACGTGCCTCTGACAGGTCTGGCAATGCCGTCGGTATGTGTGTATGTAAACCAGAGCTGGCCAGGCATGCCTGATTTCTTCCTCAGGGAAGATTTACATTTGTTGCAGATCAATGTGTTAAGGCTGGTTTAGGGTGTTTGGTTTGGTGCTGCTCATCATTTTGATTTCCAGCACTTGGCGTAAGGCAGAACACGTACACGAAAACTAAACAAGTGTTTCTTGATGAGAGAGCATGAGATTATGGGCATGGGTCAGCTGCACGTATTTCTTGAATTTATTCTGAAAATAAATGAAATACTTCAGTGTTAAAATCTCTAGGGGACTGGAAGAGTATTGGGATTTAGTGTCCAAGTAAGGATGAGGACAGAGTATTCAGGTTGCTCTCTCAAATCTCATAATAGACATGACATTTTAATCCCTTATGGTCTTCTGCTCTTCTAATTGTAATTCACTTTACAGGAGAATTTGCTATATGGTTATCTGTGTTTCCAAAAGATATTTTCTGGTTGAACGTATGAGGGGAGAGGGGAAAGGCAAGCAGTGAGGGTCTGTAGAGCTTTGTACTGTAAAGAACAAAAGAGCAGCCTTTCCTGTACCTTTGCCTGCCATTTATTCTTGTGCTGCTCGCAAAACTCAACTTGCATTTGAGGTTGCGTGGGTTCTTATCTGATCCTTTATCTTTTTTATGTACTAGGATTTCCCCTTAGGTATTAAATCATGTAAAGCCCTTCAAAAGTCTGCCACTTTCTAACCTCCTGCTAATGTGCGAGCTATGTGAATTTCTGTCATATAATTATTTTCAGCGGTGTGCTTACATTTTAGTTTCCTTGCATTTTTATTACTGGAGGATTTTAGTTTTCTAACAGTCATTTCGCAAGAGTCACATGGAAAAAACTCTTAGTAAGGATTGTAGTTTATCCCTTCTTTTCAAAACAAGACCCGAGGGTCCTTTCCACGTTGATGTTCTCGGCGTGTTAAGTGTACATTCCAGTTACATGCTTTGTTTTCTGTCAGTCAAATAATGCCTTGGAAGGATTGTGGGAGAGAAAGTGGGGAAAAAACATTCAAGATCCAAGTCAAAAGCAGCTACTTATAACTCGCAGACCTCAAAAAATGAACTGTAGTTGCCTTCAACAATTTTCTAGTAAAGCTCTGTTAAAATAAACCTGGTTTGAATCCCCATCTGAATAGGTGTTAGAGAAGCATGTTTAATAAGCTTATCTCTGGAGAACATGAAAATACACTCTTTTCAAAGATTCAAAGTGATAAAAATAAAAATTAAGGATTAAATTCTCCCTGGCCCAAATCACCGAGGCCAGTAATATACCTGCCTTGTTCTGTTGACAAAAGCGTGGTAAGGGATAACTATGGAAAAACCAGTCAGCACTGCAGTTATTGCCGCTGCTCTTGCTGTGTCTCATCTCAGTCTGATTTCTTTCTTCATTTCAGAGCTTGTGGATTTGTAGAAAACAATTTCTTTCTCGTTAGAGCCCTAATTCAATACATTCTCAGCGCTTTGGATAGCGGGATGTGGCCCACAGTGCAAGTGAACTCAATGTGTGGAATTGCAGGGAGCTTAGCACATAAATAATACTGTTGAACTCTGGTTCGTTAGTCTCTTAATGTATATATACATCGATGTGCTGCTTTGGATCCTGTCCAGCATCTTCTGCATCTCATAGAATTGAAATCTTAGGGTGTAAATATTATACAATTCCCTGAATCAGAAGAAATATGTACTGCACAGGTGTTTGGAACATGGCTAAGTGGGAGGTTAAATGTGTAACGCTAACTGTCACTTAATGTTTTTTATAGAAAAGCATATGGTAAGAAATTTCAGGGCACAAGCAGGAAGAAGTTAACTGTTTCAATAAGGTTTGGCAGCTTGTTGGAACTGGCTGTTGGAGCATTAAAGGGAGATGTGATGCCCTCTCTTTGTTTAGTGAGAAGTCTGAGCTCCTGTTTATTAGGGGAGAGAGAGATACCTGGAATTGCACCAGCCTACGTGGCTGATTAGGCTGAACTGCTCAAATTGTTGGAAATGAGCAGTAAAATGCCTTCCTGACAGATTAGTAGAGTAGTTCCTTCTTCAGGGTCCACCTCTTACAGCTTTTGTCTTAAAATCTGGCAGATGCAGAAGCATCGCTGCTGTGTGCTGAGGCTCATGGGCTTGTCTGCATCACATCTGCCACCATCTCTCATAAACTCTAGCCTGTCTCAAGTCTGTCTTTAGTTATCCTAAGGCTGGTCTATGTCTGTGTCACAGTTTAGCCCCACATGGCCAAACTCGGCAGCTAAACCCGTGCAGTTGAGCATCCAAAATCCATTCCCCCACACATACCTTCCTCCTTGGCACCTTCTCCTTACCAACAACCAAATCCGTTTTTGATTCATGCTTTATATCTTTGTGCTTGTTAGCTCACTCTTCTATGTCTTTATTTTCCTAACAACTGAGCTTGTTTCTGGCTTTCAAAACTAAAAGAATTAAAGAAATCTCGAACAGCAGCAATGACATTTAGTTAGCTCCAAAGTAGATAAGCAAACTTCCCAGGCTAGACAGTGCAATTTAACCTTGATTACTGGTTGCCTTTGGGATGTAATGTCAAGTGGTATGTGAATTATGAAAAATTAGTGCTGATTGGGGACTGGAGAAATTTTAAAACAATTAATATATGTTATTATTGGAAGAATAGGACTCTTTAATATTGAGTTTTTAAACATGATTTCTAATCACTAAAGTGCTTCAGTACCACCAAGATGACTACTACCACAGTTGTTTTTTAAGTTAGCAGCATTTTTCATCAAAGTCGAAATGATCTGTAATGAAGGTACAATGCTTCTGCGTATCAGCAAGGGGTTTTTATTTGATGTATGTATAAATTAGCAGCCCCTGTAGCTGTATGCCCAAACTGTCCCATGTAGCATGGACTGAAAACCCACAAGTTTATCTAGTGAAATACACTGTTATTTTCTTTCTGTATTAGGTATTTAACGGCTTGGAAAATAGCTTCTCATGAATCACATTAAATACACTGTCATCTAAAGAAAACAAACATCCACCTGCGCTCAGGCAGATTGGTTTTGACGCCTATGTCGGGTGGTTAGAGGAACAAGATTTGGAGGCTTGGGACAAGTGTTGATAATTAATTTCTTTACATCCCTCTTTCCTTCTGCAGAAAAAAATCCTTCTATTTTGCTTTTTTTTGCTCTTTCTGCCAATAAGCAGCTGTACTTAAGGGGACTTTATGCCCTTTGCATTGCCAGTGGCTCTGCCTACCTCCAACTTTCATTCGGAGCAGTGATCTGGTATTGAGAGGAGTCCCCTGCCCAACCCCACACACTTTGCTATGCAAAGCGGTTTTGGCACCTCCCAGAGCTCCCACTGGTGAGTGATCCAAGTGCTATTGGATCGAGACCTGCTCCTGCAACCCTACCAGTCCTCCTACATTAACTTACAAAGCAGACACCCCAAAAAGGCTCTTAAGTGATGAGAAGTGCCTCTACCACCCCAAAGTGGCCCTTGTGCTATCTGAAAGTTGCCCTCCTATTTGTTTTCTGCAATTTTCTCCTGGTGGGACATCCCTTTCCTTCCTTCCCTCATCTTCACCACCTCTACAGCTCTTCCCGAGAGCTTTCTTTCTTTTTACTGTTATCCCTTTTTCCTACTTTTTTTCCCCTGCTGTGCCACCATCAGCCTTCAGCCCTAGAGTGGGCTGGTGGTTTGGTCTCGGAGGGCAGCAAGGGGGATGGAGGCAACATGGCTTTGGACCGTGGGGTCTGGAGGGACCTTCATGTAGTTCTCACCTGTCTCGTGTGAGTGTTTGAACCAAACACCTCGATGCAGAGTAGAGGGAAGGTTCCTCCCCAGAAAGGGAGGAGAGGACAGGATAGATACTGTCCTGTTGCTTGGGGAGGGAAGGTGGAAGAGGAGGTTTCTCTGTTGGTCCCACGCTAAATGCTACGGGGAGAGGCCCGCCATTGCTGTCTGAGCTTAGGAAAATATCAAGGTGGTAATGTTTTCGAAGTTCTCATAGTGCTTTAAGGCAATGCCATATCTCCTGCTTCCTGGCTTCTCATGGGATGAATAACAAGACCTTGTTTTCAAAGGCATGATGCTCGGTCCTTCCGTTTCCTAAGTGATATTTTTAAATTGCCCTTTTCCATTTCCCTGCCAGTGATCTTTGAGATCCAACATTCTCGCTGCTGTTTGACTTTTGCTTTATTCAGACTGTGGTCGTCCACTGGTTTCCAAATACAGAAGCAAGAAAAGTCCTTTCCCAGAGATAGGTCATTTCAGGAAGATGTAGACAGAGAGATGGAAAAAACAAAGCAAACAGGCTAAGTCATGACTGAATGTCAAATCTTACACAGTATTAAGGCCACGTGGGAGCAGAAATAGAATTAAATTACATATAAGACTTGGCAAAGGGTGAGAGGGGAATGGTCATTGGCAGGAGAAGCTTTTGTTGGACCCAGGGCTGATTTACCCATCGTGTGGATAGCAAAAACCCTTCCTCTCCCCATAGAGGATCCATCAGTTGTCCAGGCTATTTTTAGTGATTTAATCTGTGGGCTTTTTGCTATGATCAGCACACTGCAGAAGGGAATAAAAGATTTACTGGAGAGGAAGCTGTCTGCTAATTGCTTGCACAGTTATCTTCATGCAGCTGGACGTGAAGCTACCATCTCTTTTTACTTGAGCCAGCAAACAACCAGAACATGGTGCTAATTTTTGATCCCCTTCGACCTATTTGGATTTCAAGCTGCATACCAAAGGGAAAAGGCTTTGCAGTCTAATTTCTCTGACAGTGGATTGTACTCCCAGCACTGCTTTGCTTGGGAGGAGAGGTGCTGGAGATGCCTCTGCGCCGTTCCCAAGGTCTGAGAGGCAGCCAGTCACTCTGGGCAAGGATAGGGTAATCTTGGTGTGAATAAACAAATTTAAAATGGCTTTAGACAAAGGAGGATCAGCAACAGGACCCATTCACTGTTATCTGCACACGTGCCAGGAATTCTGGATACAGGGAGGAAATCCTCTGGAAAGATATTTTCAATCTGATTAAGAGGTATCAGGTAATATCGTCCTGTTCTAATAGGTGTTGCTGTGGGGAATAAAAATCTAGATCCTCAGGGCTGGACTGTAATTCTTACAAAACTGTTTCTTTTTCTGAGGGAGAAGCGAGCCTGTATTCCCTGCCTCAGCTAGAATTGCGTATTTATCAAGGAGGCAATGGTTTGTTGAATAATTACATTCCAAAATATTAACTCTGGTCCTGAATAAAATTTAACATAGACTCCTGAATATGATTGCTTGCTAAATCCTGTTAAAGCAAATGTACTGTCAAAACAGGCAAATGGTGAAGCAGCTTGAGCAAGGGAATTTTCTTACTTGCTAGGAACAACAATGCATTCCGGCAGCCGTACCCAGCTTGCCGCAGCCACGTCCACTGCTTTGGATTACACAGTTTTTAAGTGTCTAGTTGTGTGTTTTGTTTTTACTAGCTTTCCAACTCTGTAGAGCTAAAGCCGGATGAGAACTAAGCAAAAATGTGACTTTCTTTTTGGTTTGCCAGCAGAAGCAGAGCTGCACTTCAGTTTCTTGTTTTCGTAGGCATTATAATGGCAAATACCAGTGTTTGCTGTCGAATTAATGCAGCTATTAAAAGCTTAACCGTATTTTAGGCTAGGCAATGATGTGTGAGCAAAAAGAAGAAGCTTTAGCATCCCAGGTTTTTCTCTCACTGTCGGTGCAGCTGATCACAGCTTTTCCTGATGGTGCTTTTCCACTGACACAAGTGAGGCTGACTGTCTCAGGTATCACGTTATCCAGGTCCTACGTTATCCAGGTACCACCAGCAGCACAGTCATCCCATAAAGATGATGACCAGGGAAAGCACGTACATGACCATTTCCCTGTAATTACATAATAATTAAAATCTAGGGAAAACCACATAGATTCTCAAAGCACAGTCCCTCCTCTTGGAAAGCAGACATTCTCACACAGCCCGTGTTTACTGTTCTGTTGGTCTGTGGCTATGGATGTTATTGATGGTTAGTTTGCATTAACTTACAGTGTCGCTGTGTTTTTTTCTCCACTCAAATACTGTAGTTGATGTGCTCTTCCCATTGCTCTGCACTTAACAGCTTGAGGGTGTCAGAATTAATGAGGGGGAGAAAGAAGTTGCAGTGACTGGAAGTACAGAAAAGAGGATGTACAAAAGAGGAGTATTCGAGTCATGGCTTAAATCTCAGATGGAGAGTTAGAACTAGTTAGCTCATATTATATTGGCATGCAGATCAGCTGCTTTGATGCAGCAGAACCAGACACTTCTGTACCTCCATGTGTTATGTACGTTACACGAGTGTCTGGCTTTTGGTCATCTGCCCTTTTCCATGGTGGCATCTCGGATACGTTGGTTACCTCAGATGTCCACATCTCCTGTGAATGGGGCCTCACTTGGGTTTTGAATTTGTTCAATAGATGAAGTCCCTCAAAACGCATCTTCTCCCTAGGGCAGAGACACACAACCCTGGGGAGCAGACGTGGCGTGGGGAGGCATGAATCCAGCCTTTCCTCTGCACTCTACTCTCTGCAATTTAAGCACAACTAAACGATTAGGGCAGATCCTTAATACTCTGTGCAGTTTATACATGTCTTAGATTCCCCAAAAGTTATCTTGACAGGGAAAACCATTTTTTTGTTAGTGTCGTAACAAAACGGTCCAACCGTAACAACGGTTGGACTCGGTGATCCGGTGGGTCTCTTCCAGCCTGGTTATTCTGTGATTCTGTGAAAACCAGTCAGTTTTTCCAGGCAGATCTGCAGCTTGCCCTGTGAGGCTGGAGCTGAAACGGTTTGTAGGAGGGGATATCTCCAGACTTGGGAAGCTCCTGGGTCATGGTGAAAAGTGCACACACGTGGACATCCTGTTTGCATCCTGTTGGCACTTCCAGAGAAATGGAAAGAATTACGGAATTATGGCTGGGATTACTTTTATAGGCGATGAGAGACAATGAATAGCAGGAATCAGAGTGGGGAGGGGAGTTAAGCCTGTTGTTTGTGCATTCATAAAAAACAAATGTAAAATAAATAAGTGATAGCTGATGGGACAAGTTATTAATAAGTGTGCGAGCTGCAAGTAGCTTGTGCTTGAGAGGAAAAACCCTGAGTGTTTGTGGGATGGGGCTTGTATGAGCCAGGGAACTCAAGAATTTGGATACGGCTAAGCAAAAGCTTTTAATCATCATTAGCTGAGATGACAGGGAGCAGTTCAGGGATGCGTTATTTAACTGTCCTGTTGGAAATGCCACTGTTGGGAAATAAGGAAATGGTTTTAAAATATGGAATTATTGTAAAGTTCAGTTAGCAAACTGCCTGTTTTTCAATCACAGAGGAGAGTGGCTTTTGTGCTGTCATGCTTTCCGATTGCTTAATATTCTTGTGTGACACTAAGATGCAGCTTAAGTTTTTTGGATTTCTCAAAATCTTGTTCTTCAGAACCATATCTGAAACTCAGGCATTGTTTGCAGATGCCAGCAGTGCAGTCAGTATGTTTGATTTCAGAAGTATATGCAGTATTTTGCTGAAAATATGTAGCTGAAAGTGGTGCAAGGTGGCAAAATCTTCTGTTGCTTCGCTTGGGTGAGATCATGCTGCTCAAAGTTTATGTGGCTAGTGGTTAGAAACCTCGGTGAATTTTAATTGAAAAGGGTGAAAAAGGAGTCTTTTTTCTGTTAAGAACATCATAGAGAGTAATTAAATGTCTGGTATGAAGTAACATTTTAGGCTTTCAGTGAAAAAACAGAGAAGGTTAAGGAGAAGATGGCATAATTCAAAACCTGTTGCAGCTTTGTGGTGAGAATGATATTTTCCTTACTGCCTCTAAAGGGTAGATGACTTGTCCATCCATCCCTCTCATCAGTGTCTTCTTTCAAGGAAAGGAAAATCCCAGGTGGAGAAGCGGAGAACCAGTCCTGGAGCCTCGTGCCTTTTGGGCCAGGGCTGTGCCGTGGTTCTGCTTGTCACTTAGGAATGTGCAAATATCTCAGCATTGAGATTATTTCTGTTTTATTGTGTCCTACCAGGACCACTGCTGCAGAGTGGATTACAGGGCTCAGTTGCCATCAACATTTGGAGGATAACTTGCTGTATCAATTTACTTAATATGACACAGTCCAAAAATTCATCATTCGTTTACGTGTGTGTTCTTTTGCTTAGCAGAATAAGATTGCTACTAATTCTACTAATAACATCATGCAAAAAAGAAATTCTTTACGTCGCTTTCGTACAGATGACAGCAGGTTTGGTTTTCCTTTGTGTTTCTATTTTGTTTGCATTTTAAGTCTGCATATCAGAAGTCCCAGTGGGCAGCCGTGGGCTTCGGTAGCAGAATAAATTCAAGACACACTTGAACCGTCTCGTGTGTCACCGTAAAAACATACGACAAAGCTCCTCCGTAAAAGCTACGAAGCAGCTTTAAAAAAACAGTGGGTTTATTGTCCTTTTGGCAACTTCAGAGCCAAGCACATGGCAGACGCCGCTGTGCAGATCTGTCTGTCTGATGTATCCCAGGGAGGGAAAGATCCAGGAAACATGAGTGGGACCCTGGGGATCCCATTAGCGCCTGCAGCAAACTCTGTCCGCCGGAGCTGGAACGAGTTTTTTTGCATACCAGGGCTGAAAAAGTTGGATATTTGGTTACTTTATTACATTAAGGTAAAAAAACCCACCACTTATCTATTCTATACTATGTGCTGCTTTAATTAGGCTTTTCAGTCAATAAAAAGCATCTTGCTAGAAAGCTGTCCCTGGTCAATTAGTTACACCTAGTGAAGGCATATATGGCACTTTTCTCATTCTTATTGTTGTTATTCATGAATTAAAGCATCCCGCAGTGTAGAGTTATAAGTTAGAGTGTCTGGCTGTGTAAATAGATTTCCACATGGCTTCATGCTGGTCTATCAGGTTGAATAAGCATTATGGGAAGTTGGCCATAGGAGCTGCTTTTATAGCTAAATAGCCAACAAGTACCTAGAGCTCCGGGGGAAGCAGTAAGAGAATAGTTTGTTACTTTTAAGAAAATCAATGATTTTGCTATAAGTGAACAGCTCTTTAACAAGCTGTTGTCCTTACTACACTATTCTTGATAACTCAAGATTTCTTGAACGCGTGGTGTTGTCCGTTAGAAAAAAAACAGTTGATGAAGCTGAAGTTCCTTCTCATTTTAGGTCTTTTAGTATCAAGATGTCTTGTGGATCCTGGAGTAAGAATGGAGGGAAGGACTTCATCGCTTTGTAGCTTGCTAGGAAGTAAAACATTTAAACCCTTTTTCTGTTTCTGTTGGAGATCTGGCAATGACTCTGCAGAAGGAAGAGGGCAACCTCCACCTAGCTTTAGGTGTTAGCACCACTTTGGGTGGTAATGGAGCAATGAAAGAGCCACTGCTCATTTTTGAGGTGAGGAGATGGGCATGTCTACCAGAGAACTGATGAACTGAGGAGGTCTGAAGTCTTAGCAAAGCTTCCTCCCAGCAGCTGCAGAGACATTTTCCTCTATTCTTTTCCAGTGATATCAACATATAGTACTCAGTAGCTTTCACAAATGTTGTGAGGCATAATTATTACTTATAAAGTGCTTTAGCTTTCTTTTTAGAAAAGGCATTACATGTGTGCTTCTTTATATCATCTTAACAAGCATACATTGTCTGTTAGTCCTGTATCCTTAAAGTGACATTTTCTTTATTTAAAAGAGTATAAAATCTCTTGTGTTTTCTAATAATTCCTGAAATAGTCAGGCCCATTACAATTTTTGAACATGTTTTTAGGAAACCCACCACTGGCTTTAATAATCCATTTAAGCCTTTACACCCATGAGTAATCAAACTAGTTCTAAACTCGTGCAGACCACCTCAAAAATTAACCAAGTTCTGCTTTGTAGGTTTGTGCTTTCATGCCCACTCATTGTATTTGGTTTTTTTACTGACTAGCCAAGCCACTTTATTTCCCAAGATCATTTTTCAGGGCAAACACCAAAAAATGTACATTTTTCAAATGAGAAGCATGGAAGAGGCTCTTTCAGGAGAAGGGCTGTCAAAGGGATGCCTTGACAGGTTCAAGAAATGGAACAGCTTGTGGTACATACTTATACTGTCTTTACAGATCCTTCCATAATCCCTTGCCTGGGGTTTGTCTCTGTTATTAGGGCCTTTTCTCTTTTTGCCCTAATGCCACAAAGTCACACAAATTCCTCTGGCCCATTTTTGTTTGCTAACAGCAGCACAATTCCTCCCTTCCCAAAGCGGCAGCCCCACCTGCATTGCAGGAGAGGGGTTTCCATACTGGGTCTCTCTGAGGTGCCTCATCTAGTTGTTATTATTATTTTTTCATTGCCTTTTTAATGCCCCCCCAAGCTGGCTTCTTCATTTATCAATGCCTTCCCTTCCAAATTAAGGCAGTAATTGGGTATACTCCTTTAATTGGGTGTATTCAGTTTCCTTGTTCTTGGGGCTCCTTTAGGCAATTAGCTAGACCTGATTAGTAGGTCTCTTTAAAATATGAATATATGGCTTTGCTCATTACTGTTAGACACAAGGTTTCTTGGTAATGTTATGATCTTGGCATGTCAATGAGACGATGTGTCCCAGGCTGAATATCACACCCCCATGAGAGTTCTGGGCTGTTTTCTCCTTTTTCTTTTGAAAATAATTGGAGACATTTTACTTTAGCCCCTCTTGTGTTTGTTGCATTGAATTAGTGGTTTGAGCGACTAAATTTTAGGCTTTCTGACCTGTATTAGGCCCTTGCTGGTTTTCCATCAATCTCACCTAATGCACATCACTTTCCATCAAACTCAACGTAGTACTTGGAAGTATTTTTTGTAGCTTTCAAGTTGTTCTGAATAGAGTCTTTCCAAACTCCTTTAAGGGACTATTTCAGCTTTTATGTGGACATTTAATACTATAATGAGTACAATTTCTTAAGTGTTTTGTGAGCTCTTGCTCATAGAAGGTGAGTTTAATTAAAGACCTAGCAGAACTTCTGTTTTGTGGGAACGTAGAAAGAGTCGAACTACACATAGAGAAGAAATAAGGAAGAGATGACAATAGTAAAGGTTATGTAAAATAGCAGTTAGCTTAAAAAGAGCATATTAGTAGGTTTTGTAATACAAATTATGTGGATGCTTTGAAATGCCAAGGAAAAAAAACCTGATACAATGAAATACTTCTGTAATGCTAAATTAATCTTTGTCATGACTTCTCAGAAGGCCAAGAAGGTGAGCAATATAGCCCAGAAACTTCTGTGTAACGTGGTTTTGTAAAGCATGTAATACAGATGTTTTTTATGTAAAATCCAAGTTAGCCAAGCTCAGGGAGGGAGATGGGAATAAAAAATTTAAAAGGTGACAATAAAGATGAAATCTGGCTCTGCCTATTTCAGGTCATAGAAACATGCTGACCATTTCAGACACTCATTAAGGAGCGTATTTGACCTCTGCTTTAAAGACCATTGCCAAATAAGTAGCCTGCAGGGAGGTAGATGGACGTGATACAACCTCATCCTTGCCAGGCAGAGTTACCACCGTGTGGGCCAAACCCCACTGTCTGTAGCCCAGTGCCTCAAGAAGGACCATGACTGTAGTGTCCTTCTGTCATCCTGACACCACATACCAAAAATTCACTGTGCGGGATGAAGCGCTGCCTGAACACCAGCATTGAGCATCCTTCCCCACCAGCTCTGAGCATCTGAAATCATCCTGAGCTCTATTGGTAGGAGGAGTATGAGGCGTGCTGGAAGTTTTTGCCTTTTTATTTCTTTTTTAATTCTCCTGGGTTCCTGTCCTGTGCTCTGTGTGCCACAAAGAGCTGCAGCTTTGGCCTGAGAGTGCAAAAGAAATAATATTTTCTCCTGCTTCTGTGGACATGTGGTCAATTTTTTTATTGTGAAACATCATTTTTAACAAACTGTCCTGGTTTAGGAGCACGTGGTTATAGAACGTACTGGGGAGAAAAACAGATTTAAATGTTTGTCTGTCTCTGCTTGAGTGTTGCGTCCTTCCTTGGCCAAATGTAAACTTGTTCCTTGCTTTGCACAATACAAGTTGACAAAATTCCTTAGGGATTTATGGGAAAAGACCCGTTGAGAAAACAGATAGCATCGGGATGAAGTCGTCATTATACCAGTGCCGTTGTTGTTAGAAACTTGAAATGGAAACATGTGAGAAAAGAAAAATTTATTCTTGCTCCAGCTGTTAAATACATTCCATGTGTGTTGCTCCATGCCGTATCCCAAAGCGGAATCTGCTGGGGCTTCTTCATGATCCACAGGGCGTATGGCAGGGTGAAACAATTAAATGTGCTCCTTCTGTTTAGCTAAATGTGCTCTTCATCATCATTTTGTACGATATACATGACGAAACACAAGTAACTGGAAATGACTGTGTTCTCCCTGATGGTAATTTCCACAATAATCTCTGCAAAATCAAATCCAGGTGGAGGATGCTTAAAATTGAGGGAAATTTTATGTATCATTGCTGCCAGAAAGGCCCTAAGGATGTGAAGATGCTGCTGTTTCTTTGCCTTGGGCTTTCCTGGGCAGATAAACAACAGGTATTTGAGTAAAATACCCTAAAAGGAAAACCAAGGTGATGAATTCTGACTACAGTGCAGGGCAATGAAAAGTTTCAAGTCCGATAATGCCACCAGCGAGCGCTTGAGCTGAGGATGATTCATTCAATGATCCTTGAAAGGCTTGGAAAGTTTTCACTGAGCGTGTAAAAACTTAGAAAGATGCTAAAAGACTGCAGGTACATGGGAGTGTTGTATTACATTTTTACGTAATATTCCTATCTAGGCACTATTCGGGTTGTTGCCCTGATTTTAAGGATTTAAAGCATCTTGTAATGCTTTACTGAATGCTTTGCTGCATTGGCTGTGGTTAAAAGAGCATTTCATGATTGATCTGGCTTTGCAGTAAAGCATCCCATGCTTAAACCTGTGTTTGTAGAGTTGCTTTTCCAATAATGCTATGCAAAATGATGATTTGTTTTCAGGTGCATCTTAGCAGCTGCACCTGGAGGACTTCCCCAGCTATATTAACCCATAATATATAATATTACATAACGCATGTAGCATAAATAATACTTACGTTGCTCAGTTAAGACTTCATAGTGTTTTAGCCTCTGTTTCACTGCCTTTACACGTGATGCGTAGAAAAAGAGTAGCTCGTATCTGAGCCTGAAATTCATGATTTTCTACTGTTCTGTTTGCAAGAAGAAAAGGAGCAAAAGAACAAAAACTTTGTCCTTCAGCAGCCTAGGAACATGACAGCAGTATTAAAAATTAAGCTAATTAAGCCTAGGAGGGGATCAATAATGAATAGTCCCTATTATTTGATGAAAGAGATGGATAAAATCTCAGCACTTTCTCTTAATTTTTATGGAAATATGTATCATCCCCCTTCTGACACTAAAATAATACTGTGTAACTGATAGCAGTGTACACGGTAACGACCAGATAAAATTGCAGTTGAAAGCAGGGAGAAACACTCAGAGAGGTTCTGAGCTGCTGAATCCATTGGGCTTGTGCAGCATCATGAAGAATCATAGAATTACTAGGTTGGAAGGGACCTTTGAGATCATCAAGTCCAACTGTACCTGTCCACTACTAAATCATCTCCCGAAGTACTTCATACCACCCGTCTTTTAAAGGGATGGTGACTGGATCACCTCCCTGGGCAGCCTTTGCCAGTGCTTGAGAATCGTGTCAGTGAAGAATTTTTTCCTGATGTCCAGCCTGACCCTCCTCTGGCAGAGCTTGAGGCCATTCCCTCTTGTCCTGTCCCCTGTCCCCTGGGAGAAGAGGCCAGCTCCCTCCTCTCCACAACCTCCTCTCAGGTAGTTGTAGAGAGCAATGAGGTCTCCCCTCAGCCTCCTCTTCTCCAGGCTAAACACCCCCAGCTCTCTCAGCCGCTCCTCTTGTTCTCCAGCCCCCTCACCAGCTTTGTTGCTCTTCTCTGGACACGCTCCAGGACCTCAGTGTCTGTCTTATAGACACACGTGATCCATCACAACCAGGTAAAATTGCCTTATCTTGCTTTGCTTTGTGCTCAGAAACCTCTCAGCATATGAGTGAGCCAGCAGGCATGGAAAAACCAGCCAGGACACAGCCCAACCCTTGGGCTGTGTTGAGGACTCTCTACCCCTGTATTTTCACCTGTTTAAAATAGGATTATTTTCATAGTTTGCCTGAATAAATAAGTAGGAAGAAAACTTTATGGAAAACCTTCTTTTTGGAATAGATGTTTTAAATGTTTGAGTAGAATATTTGCTTAAATCGGTGAGTTTGCTGTAGAGATAGAGCTGATTCATGTGCTGAAATGAGTGATTTAAATCACTTCAGTCAGCTTGTTATCAGAAATTAAACATTGACCCCAACAAACACCTCAAATTATACTTTAATGATATTTCCCCCCACATCTAGTTTTGACCCATGAAATCCCGATTCTTTTGCTTTGTCTGTTGCTGCTCTTCCCTGTTTATCCAGGAGCATCTAGCTTTGGTCTCAACCCTTGCACCATAGCACTTTCATCTGGAGTTTTGGATTCAGACGAGTCTGTTTCTCAGAGGAAATTTTGCCAGCATAAGATGTTGTGGTTTTGCTGAGGTTAATTTAACCACGTTGTGCTTTAACTGTGTTTTTCTAATCATCTAGCGCCTTTTTTAGGAGTTTGCACCGAGTCCTTATTTTGATGGACTGCTCATCTCTTAATACACAAAATATTCTGCGGTGAGTGCAGTCTGCCCAGCATCATCTGAGCCCCTCACCTGCAGAGCCGAGTCTCCTGAAAACACAATGCTGATACCATATCATCAGTCATTTAGATGTCCCAGTCCTGGGCATCCCTATTTTTATCCATGGCTCAAGAGTGAAGGAGGAGAGTGCAATATATATATTATAGCATCCCTTAGTGTGTGAGCATACCCGTTGTTGCCTTGTGCCGTTGCTACTTTTTTTGCATGCCAACCAAAATCTTGGTGGCTTCTAGCATGGTCAGTGATTATGTTGTGAGCTGTTAAAAAGATAAAAGGGAATCCCAGCTATAAAATTTTAGTATGAAAAAGTGTAAAAGAGGCAATAAACTTTAATTGTGGTGTAATTCCACTTCAGCTGCTTTGATTGCAGTATAATATTTTATATGATTGAGTAGTCATATGGGACTCCCATTATATATTATGGAATCGTAGAATGGTTTGGGCTGGAAGGGACCTTAAAGATCATCCAGTTCTAACCCCGCTGCCATGGGCAGGGACACCTCCCACTGGATCAGGCTGCCCAAGGCCCATCCAACCTGGCCTTGAACCCCTCCAGGGATGGGGCAGCCACAGCTCATCTGGGCAACCTGGACTGGTGTCTCACCACACCTAAATGTATGGGCATGTACACACATCTTTTTTCATTATGTTATTTATCATATTCTTTTATGGCCATAGTTCTTGCTCTGGAAAATAACGCGGTCTCCTGAAATCACGCTTCACAGAAAAATTTATGTCCATCCTTCAAGGCATGTTCCTTGCAGAGGGACAGACAAGGAAACCTCGGTGTCACCTCTGTCTGAATCTGTTACAAGTCAGTTATTCGCAGTGGAATGGACTCTGTGTCATACAGCACATATACATATTTTTATATCTGGGCACTCATAAAAATATATGTCTGAAGTTGTTAATATTGTCAGATCTTACAGAATTCAAACTGCCCTCTGACACAGCTACAGAGGTTTTTAAGCATAACAGGAGATGGTACTTACACCTGATTATACGGGGTTTATTGACATTTAAAACTCTGCTGTGATTAGCCATTACAGTAGCATCTGTTTACCATTAAGTAGGATAAATATGAATATAAAATATGATATAATTAGCAGTGCAGAAGTGCATTGTCTGCACTTAACTTATCCTGAACCAAATGGCCCTTGTTAGTACAGTTGGCTAGTACACAGCGGTATGTGTAATTGAGAGGTAAATATTAAAAATATATGTTATACTATCTATTATACAAGTATATAATATATGCTTATATACTATAGAAGTATATTATATATATATGTCAATAGTCATGTATTATAGTATATAGTTACAATAGCATTGGAACAGGCTGCCCAGGGAAGTGCTTAAAACAGTGTAGACGTGGCACTTAGGGACATGGTTTAGCAGGCATGGTGGTTGTGGGCTGATGGTTGGGCTTGATGATATTAGAGGTCTTTTCCAACCTTAGTGATCCTATGATTCTATCTAAATAAAAGCATGTATATGTGTAATTTTCTATTTGTATGTTCATGTAAGTGAATATAGTTGTATGTAGATCTATAACTTGGGTTACTGAGGGGTGCCTTCAGGAGAATACGACTTGTTCCAGGCTCATTAAGCCAAGCCTCTGATCCTGTGCTTCCAGGAAGATTGCAAGCTGTGGAGATGTTTTTTTTTAGCGGAACAATTTCTAGTGGCAATAGATGGATCTTCATTTTGCTTGAGAGGCACTAAATTACATTTGCTATTTACCTAAGTGCATTAGAGACTGAGTGAGAGCCTACCTGGCACGGAGCATGCAGCAATGACTCCTCCTGGTCTTTGCAATTTGATATCAAATATGCTGTAGTGCTTCATAAAGTATCTGCAGATCAGAGGAGAATGAGTAAATGTTTGCCACTTCCCTGGCTTCAAGGCACTCCTGGAAACCACAAAGATAGGTGGTACCTTTGCAGCTGTGTCTGAACCACTTCCAGCTGGCCAAGAAGGCCAATGGCATCTTGGCTTGTTTCAGAAATGGTGTGGCCAGCAGGACCTGGGAAGTGATTCTGCCCTTGTACTCGGCACTGGTGAGGCTGCTCCTGGAATCCTGGGTTCAGTTTTGGGCCCCTCGCTGCAAGGAAGACATTGAGGTCCTGGAGCGAGTCCAGAGAAGGGGAACGAAGCTGGGGAAAGGGATGGAGAATAAGTCTTGCGAGGAGCAGCTGAGAGAGCTGGGGGTGTTTAGCCTGGAGAAGAGGAGGCTGAGGGGAGACCTCATTGCTCTCTACAACTACCTGAAAGGAGGTTGTGGAGAGGAGGGAGCTGGCCTCTTCTCCCAAGTGACAGAGGACAGGATGAGATAGAATGACCTCAAGCTGCATCAGGAGAAGTTTAGATTGGGCATTAGGAAAAATTTCTTCTGCAACAGAGTTATAAAGCACTGGCAGATGCTGCCCAGGGAGGTGGCGGAGTCCCCATTCGTGGAGGTGTTTAAAAGTCGGATAGATAAGGTGTTTAAGGACATGATTTAGTAGTGGACAGGTATGGTTGAAGTTGATGGTCTCAAATTCTTCTCCAATCTAATGATTCTATGATTCTATGAACCTTGTGATGGAAGGATGAGACATAGTGTGCCTTCATCCTTTGCTGCATATGTGAAAAATGAGAGTGAGCTGACAGCTATCAGTCACTGGCTTAAAGCATAATAACATATATAGCCTATAAGGGCATCGAATGGGCCCAAGGTGGGACCTGCTGTTTGGAGATTGTGCTCTTGAACTCTCTGATGGACTCCAACAGGAATTTGGTCCCAGGCACCCTCAGACATTTCTGCTAAGGACCAGCTGACCAGGATTGAGACTGAGATGAAACCTTCTGTTTTTCAGAACTACTTGCTTGCCTAAGATGATGTATCTGTTAAGATACACTTGGAAACAACCACAGACAGAATTATTTATGGGAAGGTTGGTTTGTCTTTCACAATTAAGTAGAACAATAGGAAAAAAAGTGAATTTAAGGATTTGTGATCTGAGCTTGCTTAGCTAGTGGTGTCAGCTTAACAGTCATGCCTTTGCTATGAAGGCTGTATAAAAGAACTGTAAGGAAAATCTTTCATTTTACTCTGGAGGACAGCTGTGCTCTGGCAAAAAAATATTTTGGATGAATTAATAAGATGTGTTGATGGTATGTGTTCGTGATAGGGTGCTGGGATGCTGTTGGATATTTTAGTCCGATGAAAAAGAACTTATTAACTGTATTTCATTCATTATTTTCCTATTCAGTACATATTTTTTTTAAATAAGTTTCCATTATTAGTGTTATTGTCATTTGACTAAGCAAGTCACCTTTGGCCTTGTGTGATAATCATACAGCATGCTGACTAAAAACCATCCCGAAATCACCAGGATGGCTGAAATTCCCTGTATTTTTTTTCATTTCTGATAGAAGGCACCTGCTTTATAAGATTATCCTTTCTCATTGAATTTACAGGGATTTTCCTGAGTTTTCAGTGACTTGGTATTGGCCGTCATCATCATCATCATCCAGTTCAGGAGGAGACCATCCCTTTCAGCGATTGTCCCCCTACCCACACCCAGCTGAATAATATTCATTTCTTCCCCTGGGATACAGCTCATCTGAAAATCAATTAAAACCCTTATTTTGCAGAAGACATTAAGAAAACCTCAGCAAAATAGTAATCCCATTCATATGAATTGTGTCTTCCACTCTGAGAAAAGTGAAAGACTAATTTTCTTTACAGAAACCTCTCATCCTAAGGTCATTCTTTCTTATATGTTTAATTATTATACTAAAAATGCTTCCCAAAAAAAGGAATTTCTGTCTTGAAAAGCAAGAGATTTTAAATAATGTTCTGCATTCACTTAACGTGATGTGTTGCACTTAGTTGCACAATATGAGTTGAGAAAAAACATTTGAATTTTCGTTTGGAAGGTTTTACATCCTGCAAATGCTGTTAGGGTAAAAACTCATTAACCAAGGTATTTGTGAACTAAAGGACCAGGCAATAAAAGCAAAATAATTTCTTGGATTTTTATTCCTAAGAATGTTTGTAAATGTGTATTTGAAAGTCATTTTGCTCATTTCTGTTTCCTGTAGTGAAATGGGATACAGGGATGAAATTTATTGGTTTTGTTTTCTAAAGCATAATTTAAAACAAAAAGTGCAGGGGTCTTTTGAGTAAATTTGTTCAATTAAACTGTTTCTCTAAGGAAAAACTAGTGGAAGCTGTGTATGTATGCTAACATTTATAGTCAATGCGAATGTCTAAGCTGCGTTTAACGTGAAAATCTGGACCATTTGGAGTTCTTGCACATCCAGTTCCCATGATCCTGGATCTTTTTGAGCATCTGCATTTTATGCAATGGTATTCTGTTATGTTTGGGTTTACAATGGGACTTGGCTTCTGAAATACACGGTATAAAGTATGCGGCATCACACTGAAGTCTTGGAATTTATCAGAGACCTGAAAACTAAAGTTGGAAAAAAAAATTACTGAAAAAAAAATTACCGAAACCATCCAGAACTGGGATGAGTTCAATCATTAGGGTATAACAGGAGTGGGACTGGAAAACCTCTTGAGGTTAAGGAGAAATTTGTCATCTGCTTTGGGAACAGGGTGAAACCTTATTGAATTTGGCTGTCTCAGAAACAGGATAATGTGCTAAAAAACTGTGCAGCTTCCTCGATGTCACAGGCAATGACGTGTCCCAGGCTACAATGAACTGACTCCCTGTTTCTTGCTTGCTATCAGCCTGCATTGATTTCTTATCATCTCGCAGTTGCTTTTAGGCAATTTTCCCTAAGCCCATGTTCTACAGCTACAATTTCAGATATTTTGGATCATTTCAGTGCATGCTTAGTCCATTGTCCAGTGGATGAGTTTTATGTTACTGTTTTGAATTGTGTACCCATTTTCATGCTTTTTCATGAATTAATTTCTTTTCCTCTGCAGTTCACAACAGGTTTTTCAAATTTTGACATTTTGCTAATTACATTTTCCCCTTGTCTTGTTTTTTCCAGCTCTCGTAAATGTGAAACTTTGGGCTATTGATCGGCAATGTTTTCAAACAATAATGATGAGGACAGGCCTCATCAAGCATACTGAGTATATGGAATTTTTAAAAAGGTATGACACTCGTTTACTTTATCAAAAAATATAGTGAAACTGCCATACCCAACTTTTGACTTTTTTTGTGAATGCAGTGTTTGATTTGTTTCCTTTTCATCTCTTTTTTTTTTTTTTCCTTTGCTGTTTAACCATCTGTAAGCCATATCCCCCAGCCCCAGAAGGAGTCTGGCCACAGCTTAGTTTTATTCGTGTTGTGTATTATTCATTGGCAAAGAGTTATGCAGCCAAGGTGTAAGAGAAAAAGCTTTAATATTAGTTGTTTGGAGCATACCTTGTTAAAGAAAATACACATTTGTGGTGTTTTTTAAAAACTCACCCTCCTGAGGGAAAAATCTGGTTTATAAAGTGTCATAGAAAGAAGCAAGTCCATTCAAAGTGTGTTCTTGTGCTTCTAAAGGAAAATGTACATTTCTAGAGAAGCGAAAACTGTAGCTTGCGCTAAAATTCAGATTAGGTTAAGAACAAGGAAGGCATAAAGCCAAATCTTTCACTTTTTAAATCTGACTCTCTCAAACTCTTCTTTGGTTTGTGTTCCATCTCAAGCTGGAACACATCCTCCTTACCGAAGCGATGTCTGATTTCTCAGTAATTCAGTTGTGCCACTGCAGTGAGGAATGGGCTACACCTCATGTCAGCAAAATAATCTGAAATAGAAGCATAACATCACCAAATCCTAGAGAAAAAAAAATCACCCAAGTCACTGTGATGCTATAAGTGACCTCATTGCTTCTAGAGGTGTTAGTACACCAGGCTTGTCTTAGATCAAAACACTCCCCCCTGCATCGTTGCCTCCCCCAAACTGACAGCCCCTCACTGGGGATAAAAACGATGCCTGAGAGATGGCTTTTCTTGATGGTGGATGGGGATGTGCACAAAATCTTTTGGATCTGGGCTCCTTTCCCACTGTGCTTCTGCAAGGGGAAGCTGTGCTTGACGTTTCTTTTATAGGTTGGACTCAGGTAGTTTTAAATATATGACAATGTTTTAGACATGATTGCTTCATTTTCAGAAATTGCTGCTTTATTCCAAAGAGAAGTTTTCAGGGAAAAGTGCTGTTGTGGAATCTCAAATGCTTTTCAGTTTGCCAATGGTCTAATGATACACCCCTTTTAAAAGGGATGGTTTGGATGAGAAATCAATACCACACAGCCCAATCAGGTCAGAGATAATAGCTCTCCCTAATCTGGGCATCTGAATTTTTACCCAGCTGTGTCCTGTGCTGGATTTACTTTTGCTTCTGACCTGCTTTTTAATGTGTTTTCAAACATAAGACTTCCGAAACTCAAACAACGTGCATAGTACATTTACCAGGGTGTTCAGTAACTTAGTCTCGAGGAGTAGCCTGTATTCATTCGAAGCTAGATTAGTATTTCTTCAGTTTGTATTAGAAGAAAAAGGGGATTAGAAAAATATTTCATATATGGATTATATGTAAACTATATAGAGAAAAATAATATATATGTACTAAATAAAACTCTGTGATGCTGTTGTCAAGGAGTCTCAAAAATGGACTGTCCTACAGGGTGACCTGCAGGAAAGGCTTTAGGGATGAGATGGGGCAAGTGAAGGCAGGAAGGTGAATTTATGAGCTCAAATGTGCTGGGTACAAGTGTGGCTGTAACCACAGCTCGGCCAGGGCCGTGCGTAAGGAATTACTCAAAGCTCAGGCACCATTCGCCACTTGGACAGGAGAGCAGAGAACCTCCCAACTCACTACACCAGTTCTTGGCTGGGTGGACATCCCACCTTTTGGCCTCTCCATGTGGCCTGGAGTTTCACCTGTGATTATATTTTCAGTCATGAATAAAAATAATAAAATAATGAAACTGAAATAATTGGCTAGGCAGCATGGTCTCTGATGAGGACGGGGTGTTTCCCTGGAAAGGACTAGGACCTTCATGGGGATATAGTGACCTTCCAGTACCTGAAGGGGCTACAAGAAAGCTGGGGAGAGACTCTTTACAAAGGCTTGGAGTGATAGGACAAGGGGCAATGGGTCTTAACTGGAGAGGGCCAGATTTAGGCTGGACATAAGGAGGAATTTCTTCACAATGACAGTGGTGAGGCCCTGGCCCAGGTTGCCCAGGGAAGCTGTGGCTGCCCCATCCCTGGAGGTGTCCAAGGCCAGGGTGGATGGGGCTTGGGCAGCCTGAGCCAGTGGGAGGTGTCCCTGCCCAGGGCAGGGGGGTTGGAACTGGATGATCTTTAGGTCTCTTCCAACCCAAACTATTCTATGATTCTATGTTCTGCTACTCAGAGACGACATGAAAGTGCAGTCATCAAAGTCCAGCTTTTGTGTGTGTGTCTCCGTTTATGTTTATTAAGAAGCAAAATCAGAAGAAAAAACCAAAACCTATTGCCATACTGAAAGCATTGAAAAAATTGTAAATTCAGATGTTAATAAGCATTGGCCTTTCTTGTGTGCTGGTGAATGAAACTAAAAAATAAATATAAGCTCAGTTCAGGGGGTTAGAGCCTCCGGCGCTCTTTCAAAGCAGAAACTGTGTACACATTAAGCTCTTGAGCTTTGAGCTTTAATAGAGATTTTCTAGAAGATTGTCAAGATTAATTTGAATGCAGATTCCACAGAGCTTGCCCACCCTTAATTTTGAAGCAAATAGTGTGAGGGGAAAAAAACAAGAAGCATTTTCTCACACTGTGTCTGAGCATCTTGGACACGGCCTCGTATGGTGTCGAGCTGCATACTAATGCTGTTAGAAAGCCTATGGCAAGCAAGTATTTTTTTCTTTAAATCTTACAGTTTGAACTTAGGAAGAGATTTCTTCCTACACAACAATTGTAGTATGGGGCAGCTGTGGGAAGGTCATCACATCTACCCTTCGTGGCTTCCAGTTTTGCTCAACATAAATTCCATTTATTACATTAAAAACTCACTTTTAAGGATGCTTTCCTTCCAAATATTTTTAAGGAAAAAAAATAGGTTAAATCTTGAAAGCACAGAGTATATCAGCTGTTGACCTTGTTCTGTGTCCTTTTGTTCTTTTTTCTTCTTTCCTAATTAATAAATGAATGACAATGTTCTTGTTAAGAAATGAAATGGAATAGAAATAAAGGTTTAAAAGGTACCTGTTCAGAGAAAAGTCAGTGAGGATGAAAAGCATTGTTTCATGCTGGCAGTGCTCTAAAAAAGTTGCCCATGTCATTCTCTTCAATAATGTATTTTCACCTGTGAACAAAACACAATAGAAATGCAGCTTTTGGGGGTGAAATGAAAGCAATTGTACCTCCTCATTCATCTTGCTGAGAACAGGTGCAGAGAGCACTTGTATCACCAAAGCTCTTTGTAGTCGTTGTACAGAATATTAACCCTTTGGCCTGTGTAGTGGTTTCGTTGTGGTTTTCCATGGAAAGAACATATTAATCCCAAAGGTCCAGAGTATGTGTAGTCCAATCCTTTCTTTTGAACACCGTAAGAAAACCATAAAAAGGACATTTCCTGGTTAAGAAATCCAGAATTACCTGTGCTAGAAGGCTATCTCCTCGTCTTCTCTGAGAGATAGAACTATGTAGTTCTCATGGGCTTATAAAACATGAGATAACTTTTCTGACATATAAATCAACTGTAACATATTGGAATAAGGAGCAAGTGAAAACTCTCTTTTTCATAGTATTTGTGAGGAACTGGTCTGTGTATCCCTTTGTGTTGCCCGTAAAGTCAAGGGATGGTCCATGAAGTGATCAAAAGACAGCTTAATTCCCTAGCAGCACCTGCTTTAAGTAAGGGATGGAAAATCCAGGTTGTTTTCTGGTCCCCTGTGTTTATGATGAATAAAGAATTATGGCAACGATTCCCTTTGAAACACAAATTTTAGGTAGCTCATTATATGGCTAAATCAGTGCTTGATGAAACCAATTTGTAGTGCAGCTGACAACAAAAAAATTAAATATAATACTGTGCTGTAGATTTAGTAACTCCTTATGGTACAGGTTTTAGCTCCATATGGTATATGAGCATTTCTTCTGATTTTACCCAGCTTTCTGTATCTCATTATATAGACTTGTCCTCATACAAGCAAGCAAGAGCATCTTTCTGCAGTGGAGTTTACAGATATGTTAAAATCCACTATACATCTCACTGCAGTGCTCATTTTCATAATGTTAGAATGATTTCCTTCTCAAGCCTGTACTAAAAACGATTCTGTTTAAGCAAGATCAGGGTATTTCAATTAAGGAAACAGCTATTTATAAAACAAATTTGTCTAGGAAATAAAAGATGGCGAAAAGCCTTACACTGTTTCAAGTTTATTAATTTCCTGCTAAATCATAAAAGTTTTAAGGAGTACAAATACCCACTCATCGAAAAGACCAAAGTGCCTCAGAAGAGTAAATATTGCATTTTTTTACAAAAAAAAAGCCTCTCAATGTGCTGCAAAAAGAGGCCTCATGTTTCAATCTACCATGTAAACTCTGATTCATCCAAGACCTCAGAACAGTTCAGGAGAACAAATGCTCCGTATTGGCCTAGGGGCAGGGTCTAGCTTTAGAAGTAGAAGCTGAAAGGAAGTACACACACACACATATAAATAAAAATTCAGTAGTGCTAATGGAAAGAAAAATAAGGTATCTTTCTCGCGCAAGCTTTGAACTTAATGTCTAAAACTTTCATCTGGCTGAAGAAATGCCCACTCTTCAACCTTCCCTGTTTCGTTGTAGCACTCTGGCTTGATCTTGAGTCTTATTGACAGTTTTATCCAACTCAAAATTGGCTTCAGTGAGAAATTTTGATCTGGGCAGGCATGCAGAACTGAGCTGGTGGTAGGTAAGAAAGGAGTTTATGCGCTCGCAGCTTAGCTGCGCGGGGAATTAGACTGGTAAAGCTTTTTGTGTGTAGCCACATATTTAATTGTGGCAACATGTCCTGAAATTGGTCAGTGTGAGGACTGTGAGGATTTTAGAGTGAAGGGTTTGCATTTCATGCAAATCATTTGTCAGTGACAGGAAAGCAAATGCAAAAATATATGAAGCTTTACTAAAGAACTGTCTTTGAAATACTGACTGCAGTTTCATGTGAGAAGTTTCCTGAAGTGCATCCTAGAGTGAAATTACACTGGACAGAAGTGGGAGAGAAATTAAAAGAGTGGCGCAAAGGGAGGAGAGACTTTGGTAAAAGAGAGCTGGAGATCAAGGGTGAGTTGGTGAAGTAATCATGTAAAAATTGTTTCAGCTGACTAAATTTGCAAACAGGTTTTGGCTTAAAGAAGACAACATTTGTGGAGCACTGGAACATAAACAAAGTGAACAGAGGGGATAGCTGAGAAAGAGGCAAAGGGAATTTTTTTCTATAAGGCAAATAAATACACCTATTGTTAACACAAAGGTAAATATAAGAACAGATGTACTGGTTCAAACCAAGAGCCCATCTTGATTGGTGTCCTTTTCATCCCAAGATGTTGCTCAAGGCAAAAATGGAAAGGACCATCCCCACTAGGATGGGTGTGCTGTCCAAGTTTTTGAAATCCAATAGCGTTATCTTGAAGGATGTTCACAGCCACAAGATCTGGCCATCACCCACCCTTAGGATGTCCAAATTTTCAAAGATAGCCCAAGGAGTGTCTTTAGGGGAAACAAGCTGGACTCGTGTCATGATCAAATTCCATCTGACTTCAGAGGTGACCAACAATTCTGTAGAGTTACCCCACTTTTACTGTGCTGTCCAGGCTGATGAACACCAGATCAAACGTTTGAGCCATGAGCCATGCTATTGATATAGTGGCCAGAAAGCTTATGTCCAGATTATGATCTCCTGGACGGAGCTAGGGAGTCTTGAAGGATCCAAACAGCATCTCCCAAGATCTGTAGATAAGATGACAAAACCTGAAAATCAACTCACCTTCCTCTAGTGTGTCCCACACTGACCATAACAAGAAACTCAGGAAAGAGTAAAACCAGGTAGAGGTAATAGATGTGTAGTTTGTCTGCTTTGCAGCTAAGCTGGCCTTCTGACTCCTGTCTGTGGAAAACTCTGAGTTGTTTCTTCCGAAGAGTTTACACATGACATTTTTCAGCCTTCTCTTTCCTGTCAGCACAACCCAAGTGAGGCGGATCATATACCACCCACACTTCCTCTCAAGTTTGCAGAGCTGTCAAGTAGTATCTTTCCCTTCTCTCTGAAGATGCACTGTTGTTTCTGTCGCTTCATGCTGCCTGAACCCCACAGGTCTGCTAAGAGAAGGAAGATTGAATGACTAATGTGAGTTAGAGCATATCTGTTACGTGGCAATTTTAGCCAGAATGTGTATATGGCAGGACTCTTTCCCAACCCAAGAAGGATCCAGCTTTGCAGAGGACACCAGGAAACAAGGGGAGCACTTTCAGGGCAGACCTCCACTTAGTTCATTCTTGGCTAAGTTCTACAGCCACCTTTAAGTCCATAGTGAGGGTTAAAATTATCCCTTTTTCATAGTTGTGAGCAAAACGATAGGCAAGAACTATCATGCAGGCAGAAAATCAAGTCAACTCATCAACTCAACCTGTGTAAGATCCCTTTCGATTGTTCTGTTTGGTTGAGATGGAAGTACAGCTTAACCCTTGACTCTATGAAGCTCGTGTGGAACTCACCGTGCCATGAGGAGCTACATGGAGTTATACCTGGGGCTTTAGTGAGGAGGGCTAATACGACTTGAGAGGCTTTTCGAGATTGAAACTTCAGTCTTTTGCATTTATTTAGATAAATAGTGTGTTATAACGAGCACTGGGGAAAGTAGATGTTTTGGAAAGCCACACATATCACCGCTACCTTTGTGTTTCTCAGCTTGGATTCCTCACTGTTAACGACAAATTGGATGCACAGAGAGTGTCATCCCAGGCTGTCATTCATGCCAAGGGCCACGAATCCATCTAATGTGTCAACAGGGTGGAGCTAATGGGCTGCCGAGGATCACTGATGTCCCCCTGGGAAAAGCAAGAAGGAGTAAAAGCAGGTTGGAGCCAGACAGGGATGGATACAGCAGGGAAGAGCGTTAATGAGTTCCTGCAGAAGGGGAGTATGGCAGCAGGATGCAGACCAGAGAGTAAATAAGATGTCAGGATGCAAGCCAGGGGTATCCTAAAGCTAGAGAAAAGGAAAAGACTGTTATATTTCCTTGGGCAGGCATGGGAAGGATTCAGGGATGGTTTTATATCAGGCTGCAGACAGTGAAAACACTGAGTGTGCCCACAGGAGCTCTCGGGAGGTCCTCGCACCTCCTGGGCTCATGCATAAAGCATGAAGACAGCCTGTGATATGGGTTTTGTGGTATTTCAGGAGCCCTGTGTGAAAACAAAAAGCCGTGTTTCAGCTTTGGAAATGACACCAGATCTTGTCTGTCTGGTTTGTTTGGTTTTTTTACTGCATTGCTTTAAATTCATGTTGTGCTGTGGACACTTGAGGATATCTTGAAGGAAGTTGCTGTTCGCAGGTGGCTGAGCGTAAGGAGGTGGTTTCACCGCACCACGGTGCACAGGCAGGCGCTGAAGTAGAACTGAAATGACGTGCCAACTATCAAACTGTCAATTTTATTTTGCCCTTCAACAAGAAAAATAGTCGTTCTGATCTTTCAGTGGAGAGGAGGCCAGGTTAAGGTTTTTTAACAGATTTTGTAATTAATTATTTTAGTAGACAGAGTCAAGCCTCCAGAATCCCTTGTGAGTGCTGTTAATGCGTATGAAGGGGCTGGGAGGGATGTTTTTTAGGTGATAGAAGTTTAATGTTGACCAAGTATGTTTTAATTTAAGGAAAATATTTATTGGAGGCAAAGCACCACAAGGAAAATGGAGGATAACTGAAGAGAAAATAAAAGTCTTGTGTTCCTGTAGATTCAGAGCATGAGGAAGTGTGAGGAATAATTGATATGTTTTTTTTAACATGGGAGCATTTCAGTCAAGGCAGCTTCGATGATGTGATTAAGTGCATTAAGGGGATTGAAGAGAGCAGCCCCTGGACAACCCTGAAGATTGATCTTGATATCTGGCATGTTTGAAATGTGGATTAACACAAATAGGATGTCTATATCTTGTTTTAATGTAATTTAATCTTAGACATATAAAAGGGTTTGGGTTAAAAAGGATTTTTGAAGCTCATGTAGTCCAACCCCTCTGCCATGGGCAGGGGCACCTTCAACTTGATAAGGTTGCTCAGAGCCCTGTCCAAGCTGAGCCTGAATATTTCCAGGGATGACGTTTCTACCACGTCTCCGGGCAACCTGTTTCTGTGTCTCATCATCCTCACTGGAAAAAAATTCTTCCTTATGTCCAGTCAGATGTCCAGCCTTTTTGCACAGGCTATTCTTTTGCACACTAAAGCGAGTCTTGAAGGGGCGTCCTATCATTTCCCTTTTGCTACTTACTGCTGCTGATCTGTAGTTGGACAGTGAATAATTCACCCAAGGCAGGTGACGGACAGTGACATTGCTGCCAATTTCTATCCATGGGGCAATTTAGGGCTTTGCAGAAATGATGAATTGATACATCTAGTGGGAAGCTGCTGGTTGCAGGGACGAGAGGTGCAGAAATGGAAATCGTGGGCGATGCAGTGGAGGCCACAGGTGGTGTCACTAGCAAGACATCTGCCGAGGGTGAGGATTTTGAAGTGCTTGACATTCTTTGCCCATTTTTTTTTTCATTCAACTCAGAGTTTTCTTGGTGAGGTAAAATGTAATTTGCTGGTAGAGTTGCTGTGCTACGTGACACAAAGTCTTTACATATCAAAGGAGAACAAAGCTGCGTATATCGTCCATGTCTCCATAGTGACTCTATCAATAAGCAGAAACACTTTCAAGGGTACGCTCATGATCTCACTAAACATGTCTTGCTTTAATTCTGCTACCTTCTTTGATTTTATACTGTTGTTGTGGTTCAGAGTCAACATCATCCAGATAAAATCTATTCTGTAGGTGCATGTGAAGTCACCAAGCTTATTTGCATAGAAAGAGAAGAGAAGGACAATTCCTTCTCAAGTGGTGTCCCTGAGGGGCCTGTACTGGGACCAGTGCTGTTTAGTATCTTCGTCAACGACGTAGACAGCAAGATTGAGTGCACCCTCAGCAAGTTTGCAGATGACACTAAGCTGAGTGGTGCAGTTGCCACGCTGGAAGGACGGGATGTCATCCAGAGGGACCTGGACAGGCTGGAGAAGTGGGGCTGTGAGAACCTCATGAGGTTCAACAAGATCCTACACGTGGGTTCGGGCAATCCCGATTACAGTACAGGCTGGGGGATGATCTGATTGAGAGCAGCCCTTAGGAGAAGGACTTGGGGGTGCTGGGGGATGAGAAGCTCGGCATGAGCCAGCAAGGTGAGCTCGCAGACCAGGCAGCAGACTGTGTCCTGGGTTGCATCCAAACAGCGTGGCCAGCAAAGCAAGGGAGGGGATTCTGCCCTTCTGTTCCTCTCTTGGGAGACCTCATCTGGAGTATTGTGTCCAGTGCTGGAATCCTCAACATAAGAAGGAGATGGAGCTGTTGGAACAGGTCCAGAGGAGGCTACAAGGATGATCCAAGGGCTGGAGCACCTTCCATACAAGGACAGGCTGAGAGAGTTGGGGTTGTTCAGTCTGGAGAAGAGAAGGCTTTGAGGAGACCTTGTAGTGACCTTCCAGTAACTGAAAGGGGCTATGAGAAAGCTGGGGAGGGACTGCTTATAAAGGCTTGGAGTGATAGGACATGGGGCAATGGGTATAAACTGGAGAGGGGCAGATTTAGACTAGACGTAAGGAAGAATTTCTTCATGATGAGAATGGTGAGGCCCTGGTCCCTTCCAACCCAAACTATTCTATGATTCATCACTAAATGTTTAAAGTTAATAGTGATGAAGCTTTGTAAACTTACATAGAAAGAGGAAGGAATGATGCATAAAGAGACACAAACAATTCAGCTGAGTCAGCAATCCTGCCATTTGAGTTGGAAGAAGGAATTTTTTTTTTAAGTGAGCAGGAAAAAAACAAGAAGCAGTTGAGAACTAAAGAAATTCCGTGATTCAGATCAGTCAAAATACCGTTGCTGGTTACATTGCTGGCCTCACAAACAGATGCTCTCAGGAAGGCTGATGGTATCTCAGTCTTTACTTTAAGAAAAAGTTCTTTGAAACACTATCTAACAGCAGCTCCAAATGGTTTTATTGGGATTTTCTTGGAGGTAGACATGAGGATTGGGCTGTGCTCCTCTTTTATAAAACTTTTTGAAGATAAGCAGCCTAGGAGCTGTGGGAAACACTGTTAGGGTGGTTGTTGTCTGAAGGGAAGGCAGAGGTGTCAAAATACTGAAGTCAAACCAGAATAAGGCTGCAACTATGAATTAATTAATCTATTCTGCATGATCAGTTAACAGGAGAGTTCCCTCTGTGATGTTTTGTACATGTTCTTGCAGGCGTTTGTGAAAAACAGAGCTCTAGGGGTGCTTATATTTCTGGAGTGGTTTAGTGCTGTACTTCAGTGTAGCTGCTGATACATCGAGGAGAGATGGTGTCAGGAATTAAATCTTGGACTTTCTCTTCTTGAGTGGTTGGCTGTTAGCCTTTAAAATTAACGGTGTTGGGTTTTATTTTAACTTTCAAATCCTTTTGCTCAGCTAATGATCAGATATATATCAGCTTCTATGTGACAGGAGGATTATTATCATCATTATTATTCTTCAGATGAGTGAGTAATCTGAACAGTTCTTGACAGGAAGGTACAGGCTGAAGTTTAGCTGCTGTATCTTTCCCCTGTCCCTCTTTGTCTAAGGAGAAATGCCTGTATTTCACTGCGGTGTATTTGGTTGCATACGGAAGCCCTTCGTCTGTTAGAAGACTTGGGAGTAAATAACATTCTTATATGCCTTAAATTATTTAACAGATTTTCAATTACAGTTGATTAAACATCTTCATCTACAAACAAAGATGAGTACTTTGATGATGCTGATGAATATTTTTCTCTCATTTGCTCAAATAAAGCAGTTTTAGAGATGCTTACATGGGACCAAACGGTCTATTGACCTGCTCCCTAAACCAATAGATACTGAAAATTGGGCTGTAACTAACACCCTAGATGTTCTTCATTAGTTATTCTGTATGCAACACGGCTTTGCAAAATTACTGTCAGCCTATTATTGCTTTTTCTCTTTCAGTCCAAAGTGATCATTAAATAGTCAAGCTAAATGAATCCCAATTTTTCAGCGATATTGTTTTATTGACCTTTGAAGTCCACAGCGGAGAAACGCTCTTACCAGCGCTTGTATGTAAGCGCTGTGTCTGGCCAATCATGCCTTTGGATTATGTTTGCCGGTGCTTTTTCTCCTTGCAAAACAGTTTGTCTTCTTGAGTTGGTAACTGGAAAACCAGCTGAGGTCTCCAGTAAAAACAAAACTTTTAGGGAATTACTAATGGCCTACAAGGACACCATGCTTGCTGTGTGCAAACTGAAGTGCTTGCAATATGCTCAGTGTCAGAGAAAGTAGTAGAAAAAATGCCCCTTTTAGCCATAGCTGGTAGAAAAGTTGAAGTACAGACTACTTGCTAGAAGAATGTCTCAGGCTTCGTGTTTGAAAACTGTGTATCCAAACTGTCTTTTGATCCTAATGAAAATTTTGAGTTTGCCTGCAAATGCACAATGCCAGGAAAAGCATTTTGGCAAACCATTTATTTGATGAAAAATGGGCTTTAGGGCTGAATAATTTGTTGACAGAATGTTTCAGAAATGATGAAAGAAATTTCTTCTCGCTCAGTGATGGATTCCGTGCACAATGAAATAACTACATGGATGCAGGGAGAGCAGCAAATGTCATTTGTTTGGGTTTTAGAAAGGCTTTTTGACACAGTTGCCTGCAGCGTTATCATTTGGAAGCTGTGGACAAATAGGCTGGATGCATGGATGGTTACATGAGCTGAACGTTGGCAGGACTGTTGGGCTTGGAGAGAAGTAATTAACGGCTTTGATGTTTTGCTCCTGCCAGTGAAAAGCAGAGTATGGTGGGACTTGATACTGGGACAGATACTTCATGTGTCCATTGACAGTTCGGGTAGTGGGACAGAGCCATCTGCAGCAAATACACATCCAGGGATAATTAGGGGAAAGGCATTGTCGGTGCCAAGACATAGCGGACCTTCGTTTGGAAGGGACCTTGAGAAATTTATCTGTTGAGTCAGGTCAACTTCATGAAACTCATTATGGGAGCAGGATAAAGATTTTGTTCCTGGGGTGGAATAAACCCATGCATTGGCAGAGGCCAGGGACTGACTGGCTGGACTGGAGTTCTACAGAAAAGGACCTGGGCCATACAATGAGGCCAAATTGAGTAGAAGCTACCAGCATGCTGTCACTGTTAACAGTCTATTAGGAAGAGCACGGCTAGCAGGTCAAGGTAAGCATTTAGTCCCTGTACTCGGTGCTGGAGAGGCCACACTTGGAACAATGTGTTTTAAGCCCCAGATAAGACTCTTAAGAGTGATACAGAAGGAGTTGTGGAGATTTAAGGACAGATGTCCATGACTGCAGGGGTAGTTGCAAAGGTATGAAGTCAAACCCTTCTTGGTATTGACAAGTGATAAAACAAGGGGCAACAGCCATAAATTGAAGTTTGGGAGGTTTAGACTGGAAATGAAAGCAAATACCATTTCTGTACAGATGATGCAGGTCAAGACAGGTCACAAGAAAGGGAGTGGGGAGTAGGACATGTTGCATTATATGTTTGTTTGAAGGATACTCTTGTGGAACGATTTCAGGAAGAATCTCATGGTCCAGTTTTGAATTTGTTGGCACCTCTTCATGTTTTAGCATTGCAGATGGACAACCGGCACTAGAAAGACTGAAATTAAATCCCACCACTTCTGTTTTGCTTTCTAGCAGCCTCATGGTGTATAATGTTCTTGCATTACCATGTTCTCTTGCTTTTCCAATCCCTTTTTTTTTCTTGCAAAAATGAGCACCTCTAAATACCTTTGTCTTCAAAATAGTGTCGCATATTTCCTGTGACTTCACATTTCAAGTGAAGTCTGAAAATGTAAACTTCACTTTAGAAATGGACTGTTAAATAAATACAGCTGGCACTTCTGCAGTCAGTAACCTTGATGGGAGAAGAAAACCAACCTGGGGGTTGTGTATGCCTTTTTATTTCAAGCTTGGGTATTTATCAAGGCAAAATACCACAGCAAGAAGTAATATTTCACATGATGACCACTGCACATAGGAAAAATAGGTCAGGCAGAATCAGCTTCATTTCCATAGCAACTGCTTAATCACTAGTGAAAAAGGCTAACTTGAGCCTAAATGCTGTTTCTTAACGTTGGTTTCGTTCTTAAATGGTCTTATTTTTACAATAAATGGGCATTGAAATCACAGTAAACAGCAGTTCCCTTCCCAATAGGCCACGTGTACTTCAACATCCCCTTTTAGGCTCCTCTATATATTTCCACACACTCAAGGTTGTGGTTTGCCGACGCACGAGCTTTGTGCTCAAGGGTTGATGGGGATTTCCTCCTCCTGGCCATGGTGACATCACTGCAGCTTGGTGAAAATCTTGAGCTGCAGCAGGTGTCTGGCTGCAGGGAGTGCCTCAGCCTGTCCCTGGTTCCGGAGGGCATAAAAAACAACAGGGGTTTTGGTGGAATCAGGTGAATGATCTCCTCAGCCTGGTAGCGGAGCTGAAAGAGGGAGTGGAAAGGTTAAGGAATATCGGGGAGTGGGAGAGGGGGATGGATGGGTGAAGCCACACCCTGCCGTCGCTGAGGCCAAGGCAGCAGGTGGAGGTTCCGCAAGAAGTTGAGAATCTCCTACCCTCATGCCACCGAGCAGAAAGAGGGGACCTAAGAGATGGGAGGAATGGAAACGTTGCTGCTTAGGGCGGCAGGTGAATCCCCTCTTGGCTTCCCTTACCTTTCCATTGGCCCTTACACAACAGGTGTGAGGCTCTGAAACCTGAGGGCCAGACAAATGAGGAGGTAGGTGAAGGTCCACCCAGGGAGTTGCCAGGGAGAGCCAGGCAGCCCCGTGCATTATAATCACCTCCATTAAGGAAAAAGGGAGGGCAATTGTCATAGGTGATTTCCCTCTGAGGGGAACAGAGAGCCCAATATGCCAACTGGACTCTTCCCACAAGGCAGGGAGGTCTGCTACCTCCCTGGGCACATGTTAGAGACATTACTAGGAAAATCCCTTTTCTGGAACAGCCCTGTCATTGTTACCCACTTCTAGTTACACAGGTTGGCAGTGGTGAGGTTACAGAGAGAAGTCTAAAACCCATCAAAAGGGACTTCTAAAAGGGCACTGAGGTGATTGGTCAAAGGCTCAAGGCCAAGTGCTGGGTCCTGCACTTGAGGCATAGCAACCCCATGCAATGCTGCGAGCCTGAGGGAGAGTGGCTGGAAATCTGCCTGGCAGAGAAGGACCTGGGGGTGTTGGTTGACAGCAACTGAATATGAGCCAGCAGTGGCCCAGGTGGCCAAGAAAGCCAACAGCATCCTGGCGTGTATCAGAAATGGTGTGTCCAGCAGGAGCAGGTAAGGGATCATGCCCGTGTACTTGGTGCTGGTGAGGCTGCACCTCCAAAGACTTATGTGCATTTCTGGGGCCCTGACTGCAAGAAGGACATTGAGTTGCAGGAGTGTGTCCAGAAAATGGGAACAGAACCAGTGAAGTGTCTGGAGCACAAGTGTTGCAAGGAGCAGCTGAGGGAGCTGGGGCTGTTTAGCCTAGAGAAGAGGAGGCTGAGGGGAGACCTTATCAGTGTCAACAACTACCTGAAAGGAGGTTGTAGTGAGATGGGTGTTGGTCTCTTCCCCAAGTAACAAGTGATAGGATAAGAGGAAATGGCCTCAAGTTGTGTCAGGGGAGGTTTAGATTGGATATTAGAACAAGCTTCTTTACTCAAAGAGTGGTGAAGCATTGGAACAGGCTGCCCAGGGAAGTGGTGGAGTCACCATCCCTAGAGGTGTTCAAAAAGCTTGTAGACATGGCACCTCAGAACATGGTTTAGCAGGCATGGTGGTATTGGGCTGACATTTGGACTTCATGATCTTAGAGGTCTTTTCCAACCTCAACAACTCTTATTCTGGTTGCACCCATCCTGAATTAAAGTCTGTGAGGATTGTTGTGTGTATCTTTTCCTATTCAGAGATGCAGCTTCCACACTCTTTGTGTGAGTGAAGCATGGAGTAATTCTAGTATCAGACTTGTTACATCGCTTTGACGAATTCAAGTTGCCACTAATAGATTCTGCTATGGTGGCGAGTCCTGAGCATTAAGACACAGCCAGGAAATTTGAGACCTGGGAAGATGATGAAAGCATGAATAAAATTTCAGACCTTACAGAGCAAATAGTAAATATGCAATGTTTGAAGACTGTGTCTCAGCTGACTTTGTCCTCTATAGGAGGTCTCTGATGCCTTGCCCGCATTTACACTATTCCCAAACCCCCAAAGTCACGCCTTGGGTTTGAGTGGAGATAGAAGGTTTTTGGTGATGACAGTGACATTTGATTTGAAACAGTTGGGTGGGAGTTCCAGTGCCAGGAAGTGGCTAGCAGCGTATCAACTTGAGGTCCATGTTTTTTATGAATGAGTCGTTAAAGTTTCAGTTTGCTGTGAAGCTGTTCAGTAATTACTAGGTTGTTTCTCAGTGCAAAGACCTGGCACTTTGCACGAGGCTTTAGGCTTGATGAAAAGAGCCTCTATCATTGCTGCTTTCTCCTGGCATCGCTTTTAGTCGTGCTTAGTAATGTGGGGTCAGCTAAAAACAGACTTGGGGATGCTTTAGAAACAGAGATCTGAAACTCATTGCCTGGTCTGAAAGATGTGCAGCTTGACTCAGAACATTGGAAGTTAAATTTTTGGGGAAGATAAATGGTTGCAGGACAGAAGGCAACAACTTTGTCTGCCGGCCACGGTCTTTAACGGGGTCAGTAAAATCGACCATGGCAAAGTTATGAAAGGTGTTATTTCTTCAAATTATCTATTTAATTGGCGTTTACTTTCTGTACATCATAAAGATCCAATACCAATTCACTGGTGGAGGCATTTTGATGACTGTTACTTAAATACTTCTAGACAAATTAAGAAGAAGTGTTTTTTCTCTCTGCTGGAAAAGGCTTACTGGGATTTCTGAAGAGAATGACAGTGGGAAAAAAACAACCCACTTGTATGGTTTTGTTAGCAAACTTGCATATCAAAGGCTTTAGCCTTCATTTCATCTTTCCTTATGGATGGCTGACAATTATCACACAGCCCAGTTAACCCAGCTGTGAATGAGAATCAGACTGATGGAAAAATGGAAATTGATGTTCCACTTACCCCTGAAATCTATTTTTTTTTTCCCAGGCCAATTGGTAAACCTTAGCAAAAAATGTATTTCGACAAGAACAAAGACTTTTTCAAGAGTGTGATTAGCTGTCACTTCAGTAACTCTTAATAAACACAAAACCCTTCAGATGTACTCATTTGAGTTAAGATCACATAATCATGTTTTGCTGATTGGAAATCCTTTGGGGATTAATACGTGTTGAAGTCTATGTTTGTTCAAGCAAATATGAAATCACATTCTCTGGCTCTTTGGAGCTTTGAAATAAAATGAATTACTACTTCCTCTGCAAATTGGAACCATGCATATGGGAGCACAAAACGCATGAATCGGTCTGGATCCTTCTGAAGGGGCAATTTTAATATTCATTAGTAATCTGGACGAAACAGTTGCTGACTACAAATAAACCGTGTTGCTGAGTACAAAACAAACTGTATTGAGATGAAAAACAGTGGCAGCATCTTTGAGTTAATCGTCACAACACATAACTTGGGAGCACATCTTGTACTCTGAACTCTATTAGAGTTTAAAGAGCAAATTAAGTAAAGAGCCAGGCATGCTTCCAAGTAAATAATTCATTAAACTCCAGCCCTCCATTGGGCTGTCTGCTAGGAAGTGTGCAGTGAGGCCAACCTTTGGCAAGGAATAGTGCATCTAATTTTGGCCTTGACATTACAAAATGATGCTGTAGCTTCTGCTAGAAACATGAAAGCGTGCTGCATTGGAGAGGAAGCTTCAGGACAGAAAAAACCTGTTAGTATGCTGTTTGGGTGCAATTAGACGTGTAACTGAAATATTGTGATAATATTGTGTTATATTTATTGGATAATAACAAGGATTCAGAAGGAAATGAGAACCTTTCTGTATTTAGATAGCATTTCTGTAGAATGTTCGTCATGAAGGATGCTTTAATGCATTGCGCTATTGCAATTTGTTTGTGTTTATCCATTTTTATATCCTATATATTGCATATACTTATTTGTTTCCCTGCCTACAACTTGCTGAGCTCGTCAATAGCTAATTTGGCAGGTAAAAGAAGGAAACTATCTTTACCAAATAATTGAAGTAAATCTTTTGGAATTGGCTTAGGGTGCTTTTATTCTGTCTTCACTCAGAGTAGCAAGTTCTGCTCCTTCTCTTAATGCCCAGGCAAAACCTCCTCCAACCACCTATGACTACTGATGGACCTAGGAGCAAAGAGTGGATGTCAGATTTTTTTCTGAGATAACTTTTTCTATCATTCAGTTTAACTTCCACTGCTTTTAGATATGTAGCTCTTCTTAAGTTGTTGTCACTGGGTGACAGCAGACCTGCTGCGATAGGAATGGATTTCTATGTTTCACCCAACAAGCCTAGTGAGAACAGTGGGAGATTACCATTATGGTCTAGAGACAGGCTGTAGAGCATAATGGATGGTGGTGGCTCATAAAGCTTGTCCCACTCCCTGGCCAGTGGATAAGTATATTTTCTGTATCTCTTCATTATTTACACGGTTCCAAATGTTGCATCTGCCCTCTGCCTGCTTGCCTTTCTCTGTCCTGTAACAGAACAAGGTGACAAATACAGTGAAGGTGATGATTTTTATTCTTCTCTTTAAATATTCTGTGGTATAAAATTAGACATTGATCTTTAAAGGCGAGAAAACACATTTGTAATGTCTTTTAATGTGAATCAATAGCCTTTAGAAGGGAGAAGATCAGTATTGTTTTGGCCTCAGTTTATGCTGTTCTCAGTATTTTTAGCTTGTGATGGTCAAATGCAGCTTGTTTGGACGGGCAGTGTGGCATACAGGCATGCAAAGTCTGCAGTCTTGGATGTAGACTACATCCACCAAAGTACAAAACCAGCTGAAGAAGGACTATGGAGGAGCTGGGAAGTTCAGCAGATAAGACAGCAATGGACTCTGAGGTGCTAGAAGTATTCATAGCTGCAAGAGAAACACTGTGTTGGTGCTAGTTGGATCCATTGTTGCAGGGGTAGTGTATTGTGATTATGTGACAATAGGAAGGTTATTCACACACTCAGACATGAAGATGCTTTTCCAACAAGAAAAGGATAAGTTCTCAGTTTTATTGTGGTATGTTTGAAAGTTAGAAACAGGCCTGTGTACGCCTTTCTCCAAGCACATCTTTATTAATCTCTCTGAGCACAGTACATATTTTTTACTTGGTAATTGTTGTGTATTGTATTAGCAAAGTACAAGAAAGATTAAGTACAAAGCCTTTAATGTGATTAGAAATAGCTGTTTAGATGTGTATCTCATTTATTGTTTGTAATTGTCTTGAGACTTGGCAATCTGCCTTGTACATACAAACAGTAGTTTCCCTTCAGAATGGTTTAACAAGCTGAAGTATGAAGATATAGAAAGTATTGATCTAAAGATAGTCAAGTATAATTAGCAGAAAATAAATTGTTACAGAAAGTAGTCATTGGCATATATGGCAGTTGATCTTGTTCAGGAGCTTTTGCTTAGTGTGAAGTCACACTGAGTAAAATTAGCGTGTTTGATCACTGAATTCCCAGAGATTATAGGTTTGGTACACTGATTATTTTGTCTTCCTCACCCATAGTTCACAGTGTCGCTCTTCTATGCTACAGTCTGCGTGGAAACATTCTCTAAGTGATGCGAGCCAGTTTTCTGATCAATTTCTCAAACTGCTTACGTGTGTAAGGATGGGAAGATACAACTCTCCATGGCCAGCTCTGCACAGGGACAACTGTCCACAGGGTGCCACTGGACATAGGGTTAAGCATAAGGTCAGTGTATAGAGTTCGTAGAATCGTGGAATGGTTTGAACTGGAAGATCGTCTAATTCCAACCCCCCTACCGTCGGCAGGGACACCTCCCACTGGATCAGGCTGCTCAAATTGATAACTATCAGTTGATAACTATTAGTTGAGTTGTCTGATAATTATCAGTTAACTATCAGTTATCTGATTATTCAAGATCAAGGTCTTTTCTCATTTTCAGGATAACTTAAATCTGCTCCTCAGTATAATGTTCTAACCATGGGGTGTCAGATATTTGGGATGACTAATTCTTAGTCTCCTCCAGGGAAGAGAAGCTCCAAAAGAAGTGTAGATGTTCACCAGGGCTTGACTTTGAGCTCAGGAAACTCTTGCTTCCACACACTGCTTTTGTGGCCGGCCAGGTAAGGCATTTTTCTGTGCTAGACAGAGCAGTTTCCCCAGAAAGAGCTGAGAACAGTCTTCACATCAACGCTTGGTGTTCCCTTGGTATGAGTGTTTTCCTAGGGTCTTCCAAGCAAAACTAAATAGCAAACTGAGGGAGCATGTAAGAATAGTTTTTTGAACAGCCTGAACTGTGTGACTTGATTTTAATAAATACTACATTTGGAGAATATTCTTGGCTTTCTTGAGCAATTGTTGATGAGTTTTAATCAAAATGATGGTTTGTATTTGGTTTTGAAATTATGGCGTTTGTTTGTTGTGAGTACTTAGGATATGGGGAGGAAGTTCCTGCTCTGAGAGTTTTTCTCCCTCTTTAAAAAGTATCATCAGCTGCATCTTGGTCCTAAGACTTCAAAGATACATCCCCTATTAGTGTAGATTTTGGTCAGAAGATGATAATTTGGAGTGAGAAATTGAAGATGTAGAGCAATGTCAGGCTAGGGATACAAACCATTTCCAGCAAACTTGCTGCTAGTGCAAGTACTGTGATATTCTGCTCAGTTAAATCACTTTCAGCTACTATGTTTAAGTAACACCACAAAGTGTCTTACGAGTAACAGTCCTGAGAGGAGTTAATGAGTCACGATGCGCTCAATTACCTATTTGTGTTACTTTGTGCTGAGCAGGCAAATAAATAAGAGTTGAGTGGACTGCCCTGAAAGGCTTATTGCGTCTTTGGCTAAGATGGATAAAAGTTCAAGAGGGAACACTAACGCGTTGCCACGCAACAGCCAGTTGTTTGAAATGGGCTCAAGTGAAGAAGATCAGTTGAGTTTTCTAGATACTATTTCCATGTCCTGTCCACAGGGACAGGCTAGCTTCAATCTTTTGGTGATTTTAACGTGACTTCAGATGTGAAAAAAATCTGAATGAGAGAGGGGAACCTAGAAGGTTCAAATAGACAGCATTTTAGAAGAAGAAAGACATATGACAGCAGCTCCATTGGCCCAGTTTCACGGAGACAGCAGCAAACTCAGAGGTGTGTTTCTGAACCTTGATAAGTGTTGAAATTCTGTTTGGAATGTGAATAGACTTAAAATTCCAATAGTCTCCCCTTTGGCATATATGTTCATCAGCAAAGTAGTCACATAGGGAATTTCACTGTCTGGATAGGATCATCCAACATGCCATTATGTATTTTCAGGGTTTTATTTCAGGGAACTAATTCTAGTTTCACATGGGATCCGCCTTCTTGTTAAGAATGGTGTAAGTCACATTTCTGAAGCAAGCTGAAGTGGACTTAGTCAAGTTAATAATAGTGGGAGCATTTTTTCTTCAGCGGCTTTAGAAAAGTAGAATAAATTCTGTCACTTGTGCACAGATCTGCTAAATGTTTTTATGACCAGTTAGAGACCAGTCCCGTTTTTCTGTATCTAGTACATTTATACGTCGTAATGATCATTTTATGCATTTGTCCCCTAGTTGCATGGGATGAATTTTAATGTGCAGGGAGAAGGTGACATTTTTATTGCTTTTGTGAACATCAGGAATTCATTTTAAATTCAATTATATATTATCTCTGGAAATATCACACAAGTGACTTGCCAATAAATACAACTCACAGATTACTGAAGACGAAGGAGGACAGTAATCACCAGAGCGACTTAAACTGTGGGAATTGAGTAGCCTATTACTTATGACTTCAAAAAATACAAGGTAACGCATAATAGGAAGAATAATTTAAGCTTCATATAGACACCAATAAACCTGCATTGTTATTTCTGGAAGAAAATTAAAAGAGTTTCTACAGCTCAATGAAGACAAACTCAGTATGTGCCCCAGCAGTTCCCAATGCAATTAGAAATGTGTATTTTAAAGCATAGACATAATAGTAAGGACATTCTATACAATGAAAATAATCTCACAGAGCACGCTCACAGGGATTGTGCTGTGGATTTGAACTGTAGATGTAGGCAAATCGGGCTTAGGTTAAAGTGTCCTCAGAAGGATGGTAAAAATCCTTAACTCCTTAATAATTTGGAAGATTTGAGCTGACCTGCAGTGAATCAGTACTCTGTTAAGCTGCAAACAAGGGGGCTCAGGAGGACCAGCTGCCCAAAGCACACTACAAATCAATACAATAGTGATTTTAACAAGAAAATCCAAACTGCTAGATATATAAAACTCTGGTGAAAACTTTCAAAGCAAATTGAAACGTATGTGTGCATGAACACACATGTCCATATACACAAAATTTTTAATACTTTGCACTACGGTGGAAAGATAAAAGATGTTATTAAATAAAATCAATTTGGCTTGATATTCAGAACAGCTAAATAAAGTGTAAGCCCTTATCTGGGGTAGGTAAATACAAAAGAAATCAGCATTTTCTTGCAGAGCAGACAATAACAGAGTAGTTGATGTGTTAAGGGCCTGCGTGGTCACCTCACCTAACCCCCTCCCCCTTCAAAACCGGAGGTGAGGTTGAGCTAATTAAACCAGCATGGAGAGTTCTGAAGGGAGGAGGTGTTCTGCTCGTCCTGGCCTATACTCCGCTGCAGTTGTAGGGAAGGGAGATGCTGAGCATCTACTGGACCCTCTGTTGGAAGAAACCAGGGTTGCAATCCATGACCTATATCTGCAAGTCCACACTAGTGGGATTTGCCCTTCCAAGTGGTTCTAGAAATCCAGGAGGGTTTGTTCCTCCCTGATGCTGGATGACAAGTTAAACTGATGTTTCAATTCATTTCCACCCTTCATCGGCAAACTGTTCCAGTGTTGTCTTCCTGGATGTCTGGGGGACAACTGAAAATTGACACTAAAATCCGTCACAACCTCTATAGACACATGCCAGTGAATTTTTATTAGAGAAAGGAAAAGACACATCTTCATAAGAAAATATCCAGCCTTGTCGTATAGGCTCCTGTGTGAAGATGGCTCTGTCCCAAATAGAGCTGTCCTAGTACTTACCTTCTTGCCACAAAGTGGGAATGATTCAAATCTCAGTTTATCTGATTTCTGATTCTAGTGGACCTTGCCTTCACGTGTAAGATGGTCTTCACCATCTGATATTTTTCCCGGGTAGATGAAAATTACTCTGAATTCATATTGAACGATAAATTCATTATTTCAATGAATGTTAATGGAGCTTTTTTTTTGAGGAGCTTACCAGGGGAGCCTGGCTAACCCTGTTTTAAATCATTGCTTCTGTGCTTGCTGTGATCTGCATGCATGTTCCAAAAATGAGTTATTGAATACTTGGATTATTAAAGGCTATTTTTTTAGATGTTAATCACCTTAGAGGAGTAAATTGCCTCATCTGCAAACTTGAGGAATGATCATCAATAAAATGGAGATGACAGTGAGCTACAAATGGATTTATGGGAAGCACTTTCAACAGCCGTTGCTCACTTCTTTTAACTTTATTTTGATCTGCTGGTGAGTCAGATTTTAATCTGAAGTGTTTCCTTCTAAGCATATTTAATGGCATTTTTAATCAAGATGCAATGTGGCCTTGAATAAATCAATGTACAGTAAATAACCATATTTGCCTTTGTCATCCAGAGGTGTAATCTTATCATGATGACCTTTCTATGAAAAAAAAAAAAAGCTGACTGGCATAAATTACCTTTTCTAAATGATTTTTGATAGGTTGTTAGATTCACTGTTTTTGTGAGGATGGGCTGTACTTATAGCCAAGCACAAGATGCTGCCATGGGCAAAAAGGGTCAGCACAACACAGCCTGGGTCACAGGGCTCAGGGCGAAGATTCAGCACCAAAACTGGGTATACCAACGTTATTCCTTTCATATCTATCTCCCGGCCCTTTATCCTTCACTGACATAGCTGTGAGTGGATCTCTGGGTCACATTTCTGTTCTGCTTGTTTCATGCCTGTAACAGAAGTCCTGAAATTGTCCCACCTTTCCTGTGTATTATTTCTCTATAGAAATATCAACTGTGTTGGCTCTGGGAGTACCCACTAAAAATTCCCAGACACTCAAGTTTCAGTATTGCCTTTATCCATCTTTTGAAACATGACAAAGTGGAAAATGTTTAGAGGTTCAACTGCAGACAAACCGTCCAAGAGTTTCAATGATCTCAGTCCACTTTCAGCTCAAAAGGGCTGACATAACAGCATGGCTGCGAAGATTCCTTTCTGGGATGCAAAGGTGTTTGTGTAACGTGCTGATCTTTGACAGAAGTTTGTGAAACTTTCATCTTGCAGCAGAAAAAAATGTGGAAAGACAGGACATGGTGGATAGAGCAAAGTTAAACACCTGGTGTTATTCAAGTGGATAGGAATGGTTGGACTTGATGATCCTGGAGGTCTTTTCCAACCTAGTGATTCTCTGATTCTGTGAGTGAAGATAGATCCAATTTATGCTGGATTGAACACAAAATTTCCCAAGCATTTCCCTTCTGGCACAAGAGTGCCCATTACATGGGTCAGCCAAACCATGCCTTGACAGTGTCACTGCTTACAACCAACAAAAAAGTTTCCCTCCTTCTTCAAACCACTTTGTACCTGGAGTGCATTGCAGATCACAGTATGTCACCACATTTTACAAAGGCTTGTAGTGATAGCATGAGGGGCAATGGGGATAAACCAGAGAGGGGCAGAGTTAGACTAGACATAAGGAGGAATTTCTTCACCATGAGGGTGGTGAGGCCCTGGCCCATGTTGCCCAGAGAAGTTGTGGCTGCCCCATCCCTGGAGGTGTTCAAGGCCAGGTTGGATGGGCCTTGGGCACCTGATCCAGTGGGAGGTGTCCCTGCCCAGGGCAGGGGGGTTGGAACTGGATGATCTTTAAGGTCCCCTCCAGCTCAAACTGTTCTACGATGCTATGTTGATGTGCTGGATCTGTGCTCATCCAAACCTGAGATGCTCCAGTTGGAAGGTTATATGGATTGGGCACTGTGCTCCTGCCAGGGACTTTGGGATGGCCTGGGTATAGGGTTACACCTGGTCTTAATAGAGATGTCTCCTAATCAATAATCTGGGAGCCCGTTTTAGTGTTACAGTCCGTAGACGGGCTGTTTTATGAGCAAATGCAGAGGAAGTGATAACCAAGGTTGTTAGACAGCAGCTGAACAGACTTGTATTGAATAATTGATATTGTCTTCCCAGCACAGTTTTTTTTCTTTTGGTTTGGTTTTTTTTGGTTTGTATTGCTTGCCCATCTATAATATTCCTAAGATTATGTTTTCTTAAACAATTGAATTTTCAAACCTTATTTCAAATCTGTCAAGCTTATTTGATTATTTCTCCAATATAATTTAAACCACTTGAAAACCCTCAACATTTAATTCCCTTTCAGCTGCATTCTATTTTCAGTGCAAGAAAAATGCGACAGAGACTTACTGTGCATTGCAAATGTTGAACTCCCAAGACATAAGGGTTTTACTGAGGGGAGGAGAATATCAGCAGCATCATAAATGCAAAGATTAAATCATTGTTTTCTTTAATTCACTAAAGGGGCTGAAGCACATCCTGGAGAGAGGGACGTGTATCAGTTATGGCTTGAAAGGCATCTTGAAGGCATTTGGTAGGCTGAGCCTCCTAAAACAGGAATTCCAAACTGAACTCAGGGAGAGGTCCCTTTCACATCTCTGAAACAGCATTCAGAGATAAGAGAGCTCTACAAAAAGACAAAGAGCAACAGCAGAATCGTTCCCAGGAGTATGAATAAAAGCCATTAGAAATAAGGAACTAAAACGAGCCGCCTTCAGAGCTTCGCAGAGGATAAATGTCCTGAATTATACCCCCAAATCAATAACGCATGTGCCGTCCTTCCTGTTGTGACCAGCAAATGAGCACACTACCTAGAGAATGAGTTTGCTTAAAATAGGAAGGGTTCCGCTGGCTCTGTATTTTTGCCATGGGCAAACTTTGAATTTGGTGGATTTTTTGTGTCTCCAACTGAGTAGTAATTATTCAAGGCCATCCTGGGGCTCTGTGGGTTGGATATTAAGAGGAAGGGGGTTTTTCTCATCTATGTGTTGGGTTAGAAACACTGAATTATGCTGGTTAGGATGTCCTGGATGTCTTGCAGTACTTGCTGGTGTTACCTACTGACTGTTGGTCTGTAGGAAGGTCTCAAATGCCTCTGTCAAGCACTCTGAGATGAATCTACATGGAGTCACTTGTAATTTCATGCAAATGTAGTTGTCCTAGGTTTCTACCATGAGGAGGAACAAACTGTTCCCGATTCCAATGCCCTTTTCCATAGGTTATTTCTCTATGGAGGATGTAACTGGGTCAATATCTGGAAGACTATTCTTAGTGATGATCTACTGATGGAAAGTGCTTTTGTTTGGACTTGTCTCTCAGTAAATCATCTCAGATGCATTGATCTAGAGTGAGTAGCTCAAGATTGCCCCCAAATGAGTTCTGCTGCTTTTTGCTGTGTCTGGCAATTGATGCTGCTCAGGACCATGTCATCAGCCCTGCCAAATCCCTGTGTAGGAATGTCTTAGGTAGGATTTCCACATTTTTTTTAATCCCGTATTATTAATTTGCTGTAGTCCAAGAAGTCTTCTGACTCTTCTCGTAGCATTTAACCCTAACAGATCTAGAAGATGTTTAGGTATTTTAATGGTTGTTTTGTGAATCATGTAGGTTTGGTCAATGTCCATGTTGGGAAGTAGTCGTTCATTGGAAGTTCAATATTAGGGACCCAACTCTCAGGTTCTTTTGATTTGTTGGAGGCTGAAAGAAGTTGCCCAGGAGAATGTGAAATGCTTGTGATTCAGATGACCTTAAAAACATTTAGAGCTTATTTTTCATTTGAATGCATGTAGTTATGAAGACAGAAAACTATGGAAAGATTTTTAATATGTTCATTTAATGATGACAGCTAAAAGGATGGAGGCGGGAAGCGGTGTTGTAACAGCAGCAAAAATTGTAGAACAAGGTTCGTGCTTTGGAAATAGTGTTGTCAGTGTCTTCGTGAAAAAGATATTATTATGACAATTGGCTGTCAAGTGCAGTAGACATCTGTTATAGATGAAATGCCCAGCTTCAATTGGTTTTGAAGATATTACAAATACCCAATTTGGAAGAATGGGACAAAATGGATCAGGCATTGCAAATATGATTTGTCACTTCTTTAAACTCTACCGTGCATTCAAAATGCTGATCAGTGTTTAAGAATCTCTTGAAATATAGCAAAAGAGTCAGTCATAAATGTCTTTTCGTTTTCTAGGCGTGGTATTACTGTCTTGTGAGAGATGTTTTTTGTTTGACTTTATTCCCATGTCTCAGTGATAGGTTTGTAGTTTCAGTCAAGATGCAGAAGCAGAAGTCGGGCTTGGTGCACTTATTCCAGGATTGTCACAGAGGCTCAAGGGTGACAGTTTATTTCCCATGATATCTCCCTGAGAAGGGGGGAAAAAATGCTAGAGAGAAACTCCTTGACAGTAAACTGTTTTGAAGAGGTAATACGTATTTTGCAAGCCAAAGACAATTTAATTTTAGCTGCATTGCGCATGCAGTATCACATAAACCAGACACACAGGGTGCAGGGGTGTGAGGCTTCTTGTGACAGCTGTCGTCTTTAATAACCTATATAAACATGTTAGAAAAGACAGGTAAGTTGGAAGGTATAGAATCTTTGCTTTAGGAGTATAGGTATAATTTGATTTGCAAATATGAAGAAATACCAGCTGGTACAGTAGAGAAAAATCCCGTAGTGTACGCAAAGAGTAATAGCAGGTGTAGGTTCCCTCCGTAGGCTGGCACAAGAGTGGCACTGCTGGGCAGTGCGAATCCATTGTCTTGAGCTGGGGTTGTTCAGCCTGGAGAAGAGAAGGCTCCGAGGAGACCTTATGGTGACCTTCCAGTACCTGAAGGGGTTACAGGAAAGCTGGGGAAGGAATGTTTACAAAGGCTTCTGGTGATACCATGAGGGGCAATGGGTATAAACTGGAGAGGGGCAGATTTAGACTAGACATAAGGAGGAATTTCTTCACTATGACAGTGGGGAGGCCTTGGAACAGGTTGCCCAGGGAAGTGGTGGCTGCCTCATTCTCAATAGTTCTATGAGTTGATTAACTAAAACCATGCCTGCTTAAAGTTTGGTGGTGTTTCCAAAGTAGTTGTTGCTGTTGAGCAACAACTTGTAGCAGTTAGAATCACAGAATCATAGAATAACCAGGTTGGAAGAGACCCACCGGATCATCGAGTCCAACCATTCCTATCAAACACTAACCCATGTCCCTCAGCACCTCGTCCACCCGTGCCTTAAACCCCTCCAGGGAAGGGGACTCAACCCCCTCCCTGGGCAGCCTGTTCCAGTGCCCAATCACCCTTTCTGTGAAAAATATTTTCCTAATGTCCAGCCTAAACCTCCCCTGGCAGAGCTTGAGCAATAGCCCTTCTCAAAATGAATAAACTTGTGTGAGTGCATGTAAAATGGGTGAAGGAGTTTCCATACTTGCTAATTTTTTTCCTTCCATCTCATCATGACAGTAACAACTTTTTTTTTTTTTTTTTTTTTTTTTTTACAAATTGTGCGGTCTCCCCGGTGACTGCAAAATGAGATGTGGTAGGAGGGCTGTCTCCTATAATGAACCCCTGTCAGGGAAAGACAAGGACTGACAGAAGCAGAGTAAAAAATCCTCCGGAGTACCTGAGCAGCCTTTGGAACACAAGCAGAGCTTGGACCAAGATAAGGTGTACAGCCACGTCCTGTTGTGTTGCCCTACACGTGTTACCTCCAGGGCAATCTAAGTTTTGATCTCATGGTATCAGCAAACCACTTCGTGCATTAGCATCATTATTACCCTTTTCATCACAAGAGGGAAAAAATGCAGTCCTTTGCACTTGCTTTACTTTAGACTTTTTCATAAGGAAAAAGACCAGTTCGTTTGCTTTTTGAATCCCTCCCATTTTTGTATGTATGGCAGCTCTTAGGATGTAACCAGGTGTCTGGGAGAAAAAAAATTCCTACAAAGCCCTTTCAGGAGTTTATTTACCAGAATAAGGTCTGTGTTATGAGTGGCAGAGCTTTAAATCTGTAACTATAACATCTTCATCCTTTCCAAGATTAACAATTGCAAATTATTTTAATGCTTTTTGTAGCTTTAGTGCAGCAGACAAGTTATCTGCAGCACCTGCAGGGCAAATGAGTTCTCTCTACGAGATGCATTGGATGGGCGGCTTTCAAGGCCAGACGTAAGTATAAGAAAGCATGCAGGAAACTGCTTCAGGAAAAGTAGCCTTGACTTAGCAATTACATTCATAATAGGGTAAGGATTGAGTTTCTGGAGAACAAAATGCACCTTTTCTAAAGGTATTTTCTGCCACTTCTATTGTGGTGTGTGATGTGTATGAAAAAAACCCCTAACAGTTTATCCTCCAAATAATCTGACAGAAAAGAGGAATTGTATTTTGATGCAACAGTTTGGAACCCAAAATGAATATAGAGCACTGTCTTTCTGCACCCCTGCCTCCCTTGCATGATGGCTCTTGCACAGAGGCATCCTCAGCATTAGAAGGAGATGGAGCTGTTGGAACGGCTCCAGAGGAGGCTACAAAGATGATCCAAGGGCTGGAGTTCCTCCCATACAAGGACAGGCTGAGAGAGCTGGGATTGTTCAGCCTGGAGAAGAGAAGGCTCTGAGGAGACCTTAAAGCGACCTTCTAGTACCTGAAAGGGCTACAAGAAAGCTGGGGAGGGACTGTTCACAAAGGTTTGGAGTGATAGAACGAGGGGCAACGGGGATAAACTGGTGAGGGGCAGAGTTAGACTAGACATAAGGAGGAATTTCTTCACCATGAGGATGGGGAGGCCCTGGCCCAGGTTGCCCAGGGAAGCTGTGGCTGCCCCATCCCTGGAGGTGTTCAAGGCCAGGTTGGATGGGGCTTGGGCAGCCTGATCCAGTGGGAGGTGTCCCTGCCCATGGCAGGGGGGTGGAACTGGATGATCTTTAAGCTTTCTTCCAGCTCAAACTATTCTATGATTCTGTGGTCCAGCAGCTCTGCAGCTCTCAGGCACTACTTGCAGTTGTTCTCACCATTCAAAGGACATTCCCCATTCCTCCACCTCCTCCGGACTTTTTGTGTTTTCTCCCTAGTAAGCTCATACACTGTTCAGTCAGTGGGTGTTCTCGGTGGTCTGGCATTGCCAGCCATTTCCAACACTGGATAACTTCCGAGTCATCTCTGAACACCCTGGGAGACGGTTTTGCTAACGATCTAAATCTCAGTATGCAATTTGCTTACTAGGATAGAGATAGTTTTTTAAAGTTTTGAAATGAAATCCCACATCTGCGATAATGCAAAACATAGAGGCAAGACTTGATTTGCACTTCTGCTTTCTGCTTTCCTGGCTTGTGTTAGGATTTATTCCATATTCAGCCTTTTTTTTTTGCTCTTTATGGCTGTATGTGACAGGATCTGTCCTGTAGGATGTAATTGTGGTGTAGGAGCAACATATTTTTTTTTTATTTTTTCCTCTTGAAGCTCTCTTCTACAAGTTTTCACTTTCAAACTGATGCCAACCAGATCTCAGGGCAGATGTCAACATGGGAAAGGTGGGGCGGCGTGTGGTTCTCTGCTGCAAGAGGTCCCAGTTTAAGAAGGCAAAGAGAATACAGCATGAAAGATTGCATAGTAAATTTTTATCCATTTCCACGAATAAGGCTGCAAGCATGTTTCTTAGTTCTTTTTCTTAAGGTCTTGATACTTGCAGAGCCAGAAGTCCCTGCCTGACACAATTTGACGGCCAGTGGGCAGCTGCCAGTAGCATTTCCAGCTTGATCTGTTCGAAAGGTAGCCTTATATGAGTAGCCTAAATCAAGCATCAGCTTCTGCTAGGTAAGGTTTAACCTCAGTTGTTTCAGAGAAGAGAGACAGTGCTGTTACTGGGATCCCAAATGTGGCAAAGCAGGGACAAAAACCTTAGCATTTTTCAACCTTCATTCCAGTTGGGTGCCAAAAAAAGAGTTTCAGGAAATGCAGGCAAGACTTCATTTCCTTTTACTGATCTTTTTAGATTTTTAAACTATACTTACCCATCCTGCCCAAGGCAGAGAACAGTGAGAACAAATGCATTTGTTATGGTGCCAACCAATAATAAAAGATAAAGGGTTTGTTTCGCAGCTAACCCACAAGGACCGTCTGCTGTCGACTGCAAAGCTGGATGAACACTTTCAATGAATGCGCTGTAAAAGTTTGGGGGGCACATCTTGAAATGCATTTAGAAAGTGAATAGCTGCTTTTTTGTTAGGCTGAAGAAAGAAGACAGCAGAGGAGCCTGCACAATTTTCATGTGTGTCAGAAGATAAATGTTCTGTCAGAGTGCTGGCATCTCTGCCGCTGAGTAATTTTTTTAGGGTAAAATGAACCCCTTGGGTTACTTCCAGGATTATTTGGAAGCCGTTGCTGGTTTAGTACAAGAGTAATCCCATGGGATGAATCAGAAGGATGAATCAAAGGATTACTAATGGGATATGTTGCTCATTTCTCTCTATAACTACCTGAAAGGAGGTTGTGGAGAGGAGGGAGCTGGGCTCTTCTCCCAAGTGACAGGGGACAGGACGAGAGGGAATGGCCTCAAGCTCCGCCAGGGGAGGTTTAGGCTGGACATTAGGAAAAAATTTTTCACAGAAAGGGTCATTGGGCACTGGCAGAGGCTGCCCAGGGAGGGGGTTGAGTCCCCTTCCCTGGAGTGTTTAAGGGACGGGTGGACGAGGTGCTGAGGGACATGGTTTAGTGTTTGATAGGAATGGTTGGACTCGATGATCCGGTGGGTCTCTTCCAGCCTGGTGATTCTATGATTCAGCCTAAAGGTTGAGAGCAGCTCAGTGACTGCAGATGACCAGGAATGGAAACCTGACCTTTCAAGCTCCTTCTACTGCTTTCAGATTGGGCACATCTTTGCTTTTGTATCAGGATGGAGATTAAACACGGTCATTTTGGTGCAGCTCTTTTCCCCTATTTTGGCAGCCTCTGTTCAACGTGTTGAGCTTGGTGAAAATGTGTTGCTTTCAGCACCAGCCGGAATAGCTGCGCTTCTGTTCCTGCAGACAGCAAGCAATTCCCCACGGTGCCCTCACCAGCTATATGGGCTGTCATCCCCTACAAAATATTCTGTAGCTGAATAGCATGGAATATAGCCAGCAAAAAGTCACCTCTCCTTGCCAGCATGAGCAGCTCTTCTACCAGTGCAGCTACTTCTCTGTTTTGTGTTCAAAGCACAGTCTAGAGAGACTGGAGAAAATCAGAGGTTACCCTCATCCCATTACCTGCGATAGCAGTCACACGTCATTTGCAATAAAGCATTGCAATGTTTGTGGATTGCCTAAAAAAAATATTGGGAATCTGGTTTGCTTTGGTATGTGCTACCTTTGTAGGGTAGCTTGGATCTTCACGTGGATCTTGGGCTGTAGTTTTGGAAAGGGGCCAATATAACAGGCATAAATAATTTGGTAGAAATACTTTTTAGCACCCACCTCACCATCAATAACTTCAAGGGGCAGGCTCTAGGTGCGTAAAATTTCAATTGTGGAAGTGTCTCTATTCCATAGCCAGTTTTATTCCATAACCTCATCACACAGGGGTGGGATTTTTTTGACTGATTGGACACCTTAGCTGATGTAAGTGCTGATCACCGTTCAGCTGTTTGCTTCAGGGGGGAAATTATAGCAGACTTGGAGCCTCTTCTGCTTAACCAGTTTCTCTCAAAATATATTTAAAGGATTAAGCAGCAGCGAAAGCTCTGGTTGTCTCTTTGGCTTGGGAACAATCAAGGTGTTAACCTTGGATGAGCAAGACGGGACTTTGATTCTCGCCTTAGCGCGGGTGTATTCTAGTGCAGATCTTTTCCTTTCAGGGCAACTTCTCAATAGTATCTTCAGTGCAGAGAGACAAATTGCTGCTTATTAAATGGAACAAGAAGCACCTGGAGAAAGCCCACAGGAGGACTGTAGGAGACCTGTAGGCAACACAGCTTGCCAGGAAAGGCTGAGCAGGTTGCAAGTACTTAGTCTGCAAAAAGCAGAGTTCCCTGGCTGTTTGGGGGGAGAGTTGTGGAGAAAAGTGGAATGAAGTCCTTTACATGTGCTGCAGGTAGGAGTTTTAAACTTTCTTGAGAGTCTTCGGTGTTGGATACAAGGATATCTTTTTTTTCTAGCTGTAGCAATTGTTACTGTCTAGTGTAGATGTCATGGGTGTTTTAAAATCTTCATTATTGATGGGCTTTAATAAGCACTTGGAGAAGAACTTGTCAGAGAAAGTCTGGGTTTACTTGATCCTCCTTTGTTACGAGCAAAGTGAGTCATTTCTTGATGAGATTGAGTAGCATTTACTGAGGCTTCTGTTGTAAATAGTGAGTGCTTCTGAACTCAAGTGCTGAATGTTTTCTTATGTGTCTTTTCAGACTTTCTCACAAACTTAAAAAAGTTACAGAAAAGATTTAAGTTTTCTTACCTGTTGCTCTGCAGCAATATCTTCAAAGACTTACTTTCTTTTGAATCTTACGCTACTGTTTGTCTTTCTAGTGTGTGTTTTCCTGCCTGCAATGTTTTGCAGCTCAGCTGTTTCCCTCTAAGCTTTCCCTGTGGAGCTGAGGCTCCGTTTTCCTTTGAATGCAAGTACCCATGTGGAAATAGTTGCCAAAAAAAAGATTTTTAAATAATACAGAGAGATTCTAGAGGAAAGAAAGAATCCGTTTTATGAATCTGTATTATTGTGGAGAGTAAGGGTATATTTTTCTTTACCTGGAGAATCATGCCAAGCGTTTAGTGCTGTCCTGTACACTTGAGCATATTTTCCAGTCTTATTCTTCTATTGGTGTTGTCATCAGATCTGTTTGTGACATCATTTAGCAGGTCAGTAAATGTTTTCCCTCTGCTGCTTTGTAAAGGTATTTATTCAGTACAGTGGTTTTTTTGGTACTGAATGATGGGCAGGCTCCTTTCATGGGACTCAAATATGATTTGGTGGTGTTGTCACTTCTAGCTGTATCTAGAAAGATACTGGCCCATCATAAATCACCTCATATCTGTGATATTAATTGTGTAATTCTGTGAGGTGAAGTAGTTGGAGCTTGTTTTGCCAACAAGTTGATTTTCCCATTATCTACTTTATTGCTGTGTTAAACTTGTAAGCATTTCTATTAGGAATTTTTCCTTGCTTACTTAATATCCTACATTTTCAGTATTAAGATTTTAGAATTGGTTCAGCGCTCATATGCTCCCTGTTTCTCATGCATTTGGTCTATAATGAGTGTGTTTTGCTACCTTCCCTTGTGTTGTGTAAGCATAATTATCTGTAAAAAATATGCTGTTATGCATTCTTCCCCAATTTGGGAGTGTAGTGGTGCAACCACAGTAGAATTTGTCCAGATGTCTGGGAGTATTGTCCTCTCATCAGTTTATTCCTCGCTTGAGAATGCTGAGTTCGTATAGTGAACTTTCATTTTATATTTAGGCCCAAACATCATTTATTTTCTTTTTAGTTGCTTCTCTGCTCTTCTCTGCAGTTATATTATCCAAAGTAAAGCATGAAACCTTATGTGAAAGGAAAACATGATTTGAGTTAAATTTACCTGTCTGCAGGGAACTCCTCCCAACAACCCCTTCCCTTCTAGCTTTCACCTGATCATAAGTGTTCCTGAAATCAGTCCAGCACTGGGGATCTTGGTGTTAGGAGCGTAAGACCACGTTTTCACCATGTAAGGGACCCTGATAATGCAACACATGGGTGAGCTGTTCTTGGAAGTAGCCTCAGTAGAGCTGTATCAGCTAGGCTTGGGCTAATATTTTGTGTATATGAATTGCTAATTAGTCTACTGATGACAGGAATTTTTAATTAAAGCAGGTACAGCACTACCTTCCTGCCTCCAAAACACACATTGTGTCTCTGTTTCATTTAGCATCATTTGGGAACATTGATGGACATAAAGTTTTTATGAAAACAGAATGAGAAACTGAGGTATTACAGAATCATAGACTGATTATCAAGGTTGGCAGGGACCTCTGGGATCATCTCTGCTCAGGCAGGGATTGAGCTGGTTGCCCAGGGCCATGTCCAGATGGCTTTTGAGGATCTCCAAGGAGGGAGACTCCACAGCCTCACAGGGCAGCCTGTAAGTTAGTGGGGATAGAGCTTCAAGGTCAGGGTACTTGCAGAATATTTGGAGACCCAACTTCATGTTCCTCAGCCTGCCCCAGACCGAATTAAATCTCAGTCCTGTAGCCCCTAGACTGCATTGCCATCTCACCTCGACCAGCAGGTCCAGACTGGCCTGGGACGCCTATGTGGAGGGAAGCACCAAACAAGAGGAAAAGCTGCCTTTTTGGCAAAAGAAAACAAACTTGGATGCAGAGCTCCCCATGAAGTCTCCAATAAGTCTAACAGTCCTTTGATGTTGTTTTGTTGCTGACCCTGTATCCTTCACAGCTTCATGCTCTGCATTTTTTATATCTGCGTGTGGCTTCAGTCAATCTTTTATCTGTTGGTGCTTAGAGCTGATTTTTTTCAGCCTTTTTATTGTTATTTATTTCCGGTGGGATGAAAGTAAAACATGAAAAACTTTGCACGCTTGTACATGTGACTGAGCAGGTTTGTTACACAGCAAACCCTTAATTGATTCTTGGTTGATTAGCAGCTTTATTACTGGTTCTCCAGATGTTTACTGCAAGTGCTCTCCCATCATAATAAAATGCATCTTGGCTGCCAGAAGAAGATCAGATTTCTGTTAGATATGCCATTTTTCTGGTCAATGCTCGTTCAGCCCCAGACAATGAGGGCAAAATATCTCTGGAAGATAGATGAGAGAAATGCAGCTAGATTTACGGTATGTATAGAGGGAGCCATTAACCAAGAGTTTTTTTGTATTACAGTGTTCCCACATTCCAGAGCCTTCCTGAGGAGATACTTAGTAAGCTTGCAGATGTCCTTGAAGAGGTAAGTGCTTTTAATTTCAAGAACTAACGAGTTCAGAGTCTGCAAGCCTTCTGGTGGCAGTATCGGGCTCTTTATTTTTTTTTCCCCCAATGAACACTTTCACAGTTTTGCTCCCAGTCATGGTTGACTGTCCTTGCATATCAAGATGATGAGTGGAGTGATGTGAAAAATGAATCCAGTTTTAACCAGAGCTTACATATTTTTTTAATTGGATTTCTATCCAAATCGGTTGGGGAAACAACAGGAAAAAAAAGGAAAAACAAAAAAGCCCCCACTCTACCCCAAAAAACCTCCAACCCCTGTGTAAATGGATGAAAATCAAAGTGAACATGTAAATGGATGGAAAAATACTTGAGTTCCATTGCAGGCAGTTTGTCCACATAGTTTATTTAGTCGTGCTCGGCTCTAGGCCGGCAGAATTGCAAGTGATTAAGTATTACAGAAACTGTTAATACAGCCTTTCAAAACTAGCCCTGTATGATTTAACTGCAAGAGATCTGTGTCCAGCAGTATTCCATTTCTTCTCTTGTTGGGTATTTCCATACGTACCTTGCTATCGTGTTTAATAACTGTGTTTATGTGAGAATGTTCACGTGTACCACCTCTGCCATTGATTTTAAGAAATGCCACTGCTGACATTTAATTTGATTTTCTTTTTAAGAGCCTTGATAGGGTGTTGTTATTTCTTTGCCTTGTACTTTAGTATACAGATAAGTTCTGTAATCCGAACAAATCGGCTGTCTGTCATACAGAATAATTGCATACCATAGATAAGCTTTATTTCCTTTGCTGCTGGAGAAGTGCTCAGATTTAGAGAAAGGGCGCATATTAACTTGATATGCTGTGAATTAAATTTGCCTATCTCAAAACCGCATGCCTAACCAGAAACAGTTTAATTTGCTTGGATCGCATAACTAGCATTAAGCTCCTTATCAAGAGTTAAGGAAGAGAATAAGTAAGTAAAACTTTTCCAGGGACACTTAAAAGTTTCTTTGCTTAAAATGAGGAAATGAGGCAGCGAAGCAGCACCTGTGGGGATAACTGTGAACCCTTAGGGGGATGCTGTGGTAAGAGAGGCTGGTCATCCCAGTCTGTACTGGGATACAGCTCCCAATTTCCTGTTGGAATCACCCTTTTTATTCCTTTGGGTTTGTCTTTGATTGAACATATTGCCTTTTACATAAGCAATGACAAAAAAAAAAGGTCCTTATTATGATATTATGCATTTTGTATTTAACAGTATCTAACATATTGAAACCCAGTGACAATTACTTTATTTTATCCTCTCTGTTGCTGTAACAAGGACTGGATAAAAGTGACTGATTTGGCACAGTTTGAGGTATAGGAAAAAAAATAATCTCTTAATGTTGAGTTTTCATGCGTTTTTTCTTTTGATACCGTCTGTGAATAATGCATTGCTTCTGTCCTATATTCCTTAAATAATTTCTAAAAGCTGTTAGCTAAAATCCAGAAACAAGAAAAAGCTGGTTTAATTGCCTGTTACCCAAATTAAAAAGGGAAATGGCGTTATAAAGACAGCAGGGAGGGAATAAGATCAGTGTTTGATAACATAATTTTGTTTCTGGAATTGTTGGAAATCTTATGACAAGTTCCTTGAGTAACTCAAGCATCCACAGAGCTCAGGGGGATTTCCTTTTCTCTTGCAGTGGCTTCTAACTTGTGTGAGATCCCTCCCATCAATGGAATTGCTAATAATTTATACATATGAGAGCCGGAACAAGTCTGAGTTCACTTTTAGCACATTCAAACGCAAGCTACCCACATGCTGTGCATTTGCCAGGAAATCTTCTCCAAGGAGGGAATGAATTAGCTTTCTAGGGCCATAAATTACCCAATTTCCAGGCCCTTATTCTGGATATGGAGCCTTCTCCAGCTGTAAATCATTGCAGTTGACACTAATCTCAAAGCAACTTTAGACTCCCTAGCCCAATCCCAGGATTTGGGAATCACAGCTAGACTGTGGCACAGCTTTTCCCAGCACTGAAACCTGACCCATTACATATTTTTTAATTATTAATGTTTCTCAACATTTCATATTAACAACCATCACTGTAATGTGTAGCTGACTTTATTAACATCTCTGAAACCACTGAGTAACGACTGCAGTGACTTCTACTCTGGTGCCAAGCATCCCTTCCAGGACAGAGGTTGATTGATTTGACTGTAATACCATTTCTGCTGGAACATCGCTGCCTGGCCCCTGATTGTATTGCATTGTTTATCCTCGTGCTTGCCAAACATAATGTGTGAGTCAACAAGTAATATGTTTCTGCAGCTTGAGACTTAATTCTTGTTTTAGTTGGGTTTTGGTGGCTCAGTGTCTTAAGGAGAAGTTTGTCTGCCTGTAGAACAGTTTTCTCAAATCGTTTGCAGTTACTTGCCCCAAACCCCTTTGATGCCCAGTTCCTGTGAGATGCATCCAAATTGCAGGGTAAGATAAGAAGAAAGATTTAAATCAGTGGACTTGAGTCAAAGCAGACGTGTGGGTTTTAGGTCAGCTCAGCCTCTGTATCAAATAAACTAAGCTATCGGCAAGGGGTAGCTGTTTGAGAGGGGCAGGGGAGCAAGGGTTAATGGTGCTTATGCTGTGCAAGTGATGAAGGACCCAAATCCATCAGTTATTCTGTATGGGAAGCAGTTTTTATCTTTTTGGAGTGGTGGATCTCATCCCACCTTTGCTCTGTCTGGGATGTGATAAGCAGCACGTGGCACTAGAGCCTAGGGGTTTAATAATGGCATTTTTAATACTATCTCCAGTGTCTTCCTAATTTTTTTCCTTAGTGTCTGCTTTTTTCAGCTGAATAAAAAGATGAAAAAGCCCTTCTTGACCTCCCTGTGGCTTTTTGAGCATAGTGTCCTGGGCTGCTCCTTCCTATAGAAACCTGTTCATAATCCCTCTGGGCTCTGGTGTGCGCACTCACGGCGCTGACGCTTCACAGCATTGAACCCATGGCAAGATAGTTTCACTGTACTGTTTTTTGGTTAAGAACATAAACGTGTTGACGTTTAAATATTGGAGGAAAAAGCTAGTTGGAAAAGAGAACAGCAGCCAGGCTGCTGCTTAAGCCTAGCTGTGTGCTTTACCCCCATCCGAGTGCTGTGCGACTCACATCAAATACCAGGATTGGTATTGTATAAATGGCTTTATTCTGGATGAATGCAACTCTGCTTTGGAAAACAAGAAAAGCTCCTTCTTGCACATTATTTTTATTCATGAAACATCTGAATAATTTCAGTTTCCTTAGGTGAAAGAGGGGATTTTGTTTGCAAATTGAAAGACTCGCTGTAGATGATTAATAGCCAAGCGTAAAAGTCTCTTTTTTATAAACCTGGAAAACTTGTGAAAATACAAAAGCCTGACCTTTTATTCCCCAATTTTGAAGGCTTTGAAACAATTTATGATACTCTTTTCTGAATACAGACTTTGCAATTTTTTTTAGAATTAAAAAAAAAATTTTTCATCAGGCACTCTTAAATATGTATCAGCTCGATATCAGAAAAATAAATGGATTTTTGTTAGTATACATTTCTTTCATAAGAATATGTAGCTTTAGCCTTATGGCACTTCATTATAATGTGGGCAGTTTATGACAGGAAGGAATAAAGTATTAATTTATTTTTATTTAGGAAACTCAAATGCTTTGAAACACCCATAGAATAACTTAGAGCAGCTGCAGTGCCATCCACGTATGACTGCTCCAGCTGATGTTTGGGTCCTGTCCTCTCTTGCAGCCCCCAAGCTGGAAGGTAGTGCAGAGGCATAGCTGCCCCAAGGGGAAAATTTAGGAGGAGAGGGAAGTTGGAATTGGAGTTCATGATCTCAAAGGTCTTTTCCAACCTAGGGATTCTACAGTTCTGTGACTGTGAGGTATTGTCAGAAGCCCTGGGGGTCATAGCACAGATGTGTCTGGTGTCACCCAGTGATTATCTGGGAGGTACTGGCATTGTCAGCATTTTCAGTCTTTATGGATTAACTCAATTCGTTGAATGAAATCAATCCTTAAGGAAGGAGATTGGCAAGCCTGTAAGAAGTGGATCTCGTTGCCGGTGGTGACACTGCAGGCAAGAGAATAAAAAGGGGAATTTATGATCGCAGAAGAACAAAAAACCCCAGAGCACCCAACCTCTAGTATAACTTCTCAAGATGTGACTCCTCATGGTAAACAGACAGGTGCTTTCTCATCACCTTTTGACTTGGAATGTGGGAACAAGTAGGAACTACCGTAGACACGCGTGGGATGGCAGCGGGTGGACCTCCTGCCAGTGGCCTTCAGCTCTGACTGTGCGTTGGGAAGAACTTTCCAAGAGAGCTCAGCAGGAGGAAGTTACTCTTGTGGCAGGATGCAGAGTAGATGCTGAGAAAAGGGAAACCCGAAGGCATGCAGGACAGCTGTGCTGGAGAAAATGTTTGAAATATTTAGAGGAAGAGGAACATTGGTCTGGGGTCTGCATTCCCAGTGTGGCCAAGGAGGGGCATGAGCTTGTTGTGAGCTTGCACAGTGCTGGAAAACTCTGGGCTGATGTCTGCTTCTCCCTTTTTTTTTTTGTGGGTTTTTTTTTTTGTGTGTGTGTGTGTTTTGTTTGTTTTGGTTTGGGGGTTTTGGGGTTTTTTTTGTTGTTGTTTTTCTCTCCTTCTTTTTCTTTGGAGTAAATAGTAGGGATTTCTTTTCCATCTTGAAGTTGGTTCACTTTCTGGTACCCATGAAAGAGGGTCATTCAAATATAAAGCATATATCCTTGGAAGATTTATATCTAAAATCAGTAGCTCAGGTAACAAGAAGTTAATTAAGGTTGCTTGACATTGTCTCTTGAAGCCATTTCCCGTTGCTTATGATTTTGCTGACTTACACATTTGATCTGAAATTATTCATTGTGGCTGCTGGCCTACAGTGATTTTTCTAATTTTTTTTCCCCAATTGACTACTAATTCTGTTTCCAAGAAGGAGATTACTTTGTCCATGTGTCTGGATGGACTTGTTATCAGCCTGAATATCTGTCCCAGCTCTGAGTTATGTAGGGCTTTCAAGGTAGGGGAAAGTGGCAGGAAATCAGAGAGCCTGGGGAAGCTGGAAAGAATAATACAGGATTTAAAAGTTGTGTAGTTTTACATACACAGGAGGAGGTTGAATTAAGGGTTCATTGGCATTTTTCAACTCTAGCATTTTCTAAATCCTGCATACTTGATGTTCCTCTGCTGTTCTGGATTTATTGTACTAATCCATATAAGATGTTATATGTATGAATCTGTGCAGTCTGAGTGACAGAAAAGCAATAAATGCAATTTCAGTTTGATTGCTAAAGTACTGAAGATTCTTTTTGTGTAGATAGTTTAGATTTGACACTATCTCAAATGGATTCTTCTTGCATATTGTGTGTCCAGAACCCTAGATAGCTTTGCTATTTATGTATCATTATATTTACACATTTATATACATATAATTTGTATAATACTATCAGATTATGTATTACAAATATATGATATTTGTATGCTATATATGCAATATAGAAAATCTCTATAATAGAAAATATTATATGTATATTTGCTCTAAATCAAGGATGCATCCCATTTCATTTCGGAGTCCTAGGTTCTAACAGTACAGCTTGGCTAGGGTGTGAGTTGGAGACCCAGGGCTGCTGTTCTTAAGCGTGAATTTTGGAAACTGTTTCACTAGAAATGTTGATGCTTCAACATTTTCATTTGATTTAATGTACTAGGGAGGTCCAAATGCCAGTGCTGTGCTTCTGCCCAGCTTGGGTGGTTATGACTTGGCTACCTCATTGATCCGTACGCGGATATGATCATGGAGAAATGACACAGCCAAACTGATCAAGAAGTGTAAGTGAGGAGAAATGTGTTAAAGATCGCAGGCAGATAATGCCAAGCCAGAAATCTGTTCTTGCAGCTCACTTGTGCAGAGCACATCTTGGGAGTGTGATCTCAAAGTGCTGAAAGTATGGATCGCAGTGCCTGTCTGCAGCCATTTCATTAAAGCTGCTGTAAATTTGTGTGATAAGGCTTGCTTGCTATTCTTCTCTAATTTTTTCCCCGCACAAGACTGACATTAATAAGGGATGAATGGTAAAAGAAACAAAATTCATCTCTGTTGCTAGTGGTACAGGTCCTAATAAAGAACAACGATCTTGAAGAAAGTTTCTTTGTGTAATTCAGCTTCCCAGGCTGGCTTGGGCAGGCCTGTCGTGTTTTACTAGCCTTCATGTGAAGATGTCAACCATCCTTCTTGCTCTGCATTGTGAAATTAGTATGGATTAGAAATTCTTAGGATGCCTCTGTTTAATTAACAGAGCCTGAATAGTATCTTCCTTTTATGTAGAATTGTGTGGCAACAATGAATAGAACAGGAAAAATATGCAAAACTAATTAAATTTCAATATAATTAGCATTTTTTTCTGCCCAAATAAGACTGAGGATCAGCTTTAGGTAAAGGAAACCAAGTCTAATATAATCCTTGCTGGTCCATCATGAGTGTCATGACGTAGAGCTTGGTGGTTGAGTCTGCCTGGACCAAAGGTGACCACTCCATCCTACTGGAAACAAAACCCAGAAAAACTGAAGAAGGCAATAGTGATGTGGGGCACCATCTTATTTTTTTTTTTCTCTACTTATTTGGGATCTGGCACACAAGGTGTAGCCCATCACATTTCTGGGTTTTGGTGGGAGTAGGGTGGAAAGCTGCCTTCAGAACAGGCAATGCTGCATCTCTGCAAAGAAAAACCAACTGAGTGTCTTGTGTGAGTAACGGGGATGGAAAAACACAGTGGGCGGAATGGAAAACGGAACTTGTGCATACTCAGGATAAACACAGCTAAATATTTGTCTGATTCATATGAGTGTGGCTGAGGAAAATAGAGTACTGCTGGTTAAAATAAAGGTGCCAGAAAGTCAAGGTGTAATCAAGTGCTTGACTGATTTGCTACATTTTCTCAATTTTACTGCTTTTCTAGAAGAGCGTGTATTGCAGGAAGTGCTAGAACTCTCTATATTAAGAGAGCTTATAGACTGCTTTGGAAAACCAACACAGGAACGTTTGTGAATAGGGGACTTCCTAAAAATACAGATGTACGCTTTAGTATAAAGGTGGGATTATTAGGGATGTATGAAGAGAAGGCCGTAGCTGTGTCCTTTCCAAAATGTAGACATCATAAGAGACACAGGGAAAAGGTTCAGCATTCATATGGCCAGGACTTTGAATGAGTTATACGTTGTAAAAAAACCACAAAACCAAACAAACCAACCCCACAAACCAACAAAAACCTCAAACCCTTACCTGTGCAAGGTCTGCTGAGATTGAGTCCCTGCAGACCTATGCTGAGACTCAGCTGGATTCAACATTCAGAAAATCAAAACTTTGGTTTGAAATATTAGTATTTGTGCTATGAAGCTCTCCTGAAGGCCAGTTTTCATTTTCTGGTTTACTTGGACTCCTTGGTGGTGGTAGTTAAGCTCCGGTTAGAACCATTGACATCAGTGGGAGCTAGAGGTTGATGCATCCTCAAATGAGGCAAGGGATTACATCTCCACTGGTGGCAGAGGCAAAGGAAGGCTCGGACTGATGCTGCTGAGCAGATGTGGGGAGAGGTGGTCGGGCAGGACCTCTCTTGTTGGTTTACGCAGGTTGACGTGCCTGGTGCCATCACAGCACGGCTCAGTGTGAAGGGCAGAGGTGGTTACGTGGCACTGATGAAAAGATAATTAAGACCATTGTATGCAAAGTACCTTAGACCCTGGATGTGAATGTTTTTGTGTGCAACCAGGGTGATCCTTCAGTGCTGGATGTTATTATCGTGTTCTCAGTTTGTCTCAAAGATACGTTACATTTGTGTTCTTATCACAAGATTTTCTTTAGATATAGCTTAGTATTTCCACCTTGAAAAGCTTTGGCAAAATGTGCTAAGGGTTAGTCTTAAAATTCTTCTAAGGCATGTTCATCTTGGGCTCCTTTTCTGCTACATGTCCCTTCCCTGGGCTGCAAAGGATTGGTGAGGTCTTGCAGGCATTGGTGTTGCAGGGTTTGCTGTGCCATGTCCCTATTGCACTCTCTTCGTTAGCAAGATCTCCAAGTCCATCTCTGGCTTTTAAAACTGTAGCTGAGGCCCTTGCAGTTTGTCTTGTTTCTAAGTTCTTCCCCTGAATGTATAGGACAGCTGGGTCTTTCTCTTGCCCTTTCTCCACAAAGTATCTATTATTGCCTTTTCTTCCCCAACCCATCCTTCTCATGATTTACCATCGAAACCCTTTCTTCTCTGAAAAAATCCCTGTGATGAACACATGTGAAGCTTTTTACCTGACTCCCAGCTGCTCCGCATGGACAACAGATTCCAGTCTGTGCATTCTGCAGTGGGTGCAGCTGATGAGCAATGTAAACCTGCTAGCTGCAGAAGGCTTCTGCTAAATACTCTTTGCAGTCAGGGAATTGTATTCTCTTTTCAACTGATTTTTATGAAATGAATTTTAGAAATCTCTCAAGAATCAGCTTGCATTTACACTGAAAATCCCAGCAGCTTCGGAGGGTTCTTTTTTCACAGGCTTTTTATGGGGGGCCAGATTCCTCCAGAGACAGTAGGAGCTTATTATTATTTAACTTGATGTCAGAAGTACTGCTGCCCTTTTCTCTGGGCTTATTTCCTAAACCACAAACAAAAGATCTGGGTTGGGGATTTTTCCAGTGCAAATTGTGAAATCCATTGAAGTTAGGTCAAAGCACCCTGGCTGGGGAATTACATCTCCTCCGGCCATCTGAAGCAGGTAGATGTATGTATTAATGTAAATTTCCATGAGAATCAAGAAGAACACTCAGGAGGGTAAGAGCTTGGGGTTGTAAAGAGATTTCCTCAGCTACTAATGCAGCACAGTAGCTGTTGTGAAGCCACCTGGAGAAACCATAGACAGCTCATTAGCATCAAGTGTTAGGCATGCTGTTTATTCACTAGCATCCAACAATGAAGATGTGAAAGCTAAAGCTGGAGCCTGAATTTTCAAGTGTGATATTTGTACTGTGATTTCTGCGCCCCCCCCACCCCCGACCCAGCCATGTATCCCAGAGAAGAGTTTTGTAGTTGCCTGTTTTTCAGTTGCCGATCGAGTAGCATCATCCTTTTCAGGTCATTACACTGTCCTCCTGTTTTAAGGTTCCCTCTCATCAATAAACACCTCTCAGCCACATCAGTGGATAGAAAAAAGCCTCTCTGGCGATGATGTGGCTGTAATCAGGGCATGTGGTGACGGCAGCATCATGGAACAGTTTCCAGCAGAAGAGAAGGAAATACCTGCAATGATTCTCTGGGATCTAATATTTTATTTTTATTATTATTTTTGCTAACAGTAGGTTAAGTGGATGTTAAAGCTTTCTGTAGTGAGTCACTGATAAGGCACTAATTCATAGAGCTGCCACCCTTGGTGTCGCTGCTCTTGGGTTATCCAGGTTTTGGGGCAGAAGTGTTTGCCCTTCGACAGGTCAGATTCAACCCAGCTCTGGCCTATCTGGAATTTTGTTCTCTCTGAGCGGAGTCTTCAGACAATCTGTCACAGCTATAAAGGAAAGGAAGAAAAACCAACAGCACCAAATTGTTTTTCATTGGTAATCTTAGATGTTTTCCAGGTTTTCATAGATATGAAAAAAAGGATTTAAGTAAATCCATGAGTTATTTTTTGCCCTGGCAGATGTGCAAACTCTCCTTTAGAAACATGTAAAATAGAATGAGGGACATCAAGGAGGTCACAGGATGCAATTCAGGACAGCCAAGTAAATTTATCCTCTGTGATCCAGCCATTTTTCCCATATCCATTAGTTTACTATTTGTAGTTTTAAGAGGCTCTGCAGCGTGCGTTTGTGCAAAGTGCTCATGGTTTTTGTGTTATTGTGCATTTTGTTTGTTGCTTTTGTCTGCGAACAGGTTGGGACCAATGGGCTTGTGGTTGACCTTCACTTCTTGTGTTAAGCAAATAGAATGTATTCAGTTCAAATTGAAATATAATTCAAATCTGGGCGTCTGGCAATTTCTCCTGCAGCTGATGGGGCTCAACTCAAGCCCCTCCCCGCAACGGGGAGCCAAGGCTGCTGCTGCTTCTGATGGGATATGGGCAGTGTGTCTGGGGCAGAATCATAGAATCACTAGGTTGGAAAGGACCCACTGGATCATCGAGTCCAACCATTCCAGTCAAACACTGACCCATGTCCCTCAGCACCTCATCCACTCGTCCCTTAAACACCTCCAGGGAAGGGGACTCAACCCCTGCTGGGGCGTTTCCCTTTCCATCTGGGCAAGTGTAAAATTGAACTAGAAAATCTACATCAGATGTTGGGTAAGAAATAGTCTTCTGAAAGTCTATTTGTTTCTAGTGAGGTATCAGTAGCATGGTATGGCTCTGTCTTACTCCGTGGTGACCAGAGTGTGGATTTGTAGAGCAAATGCTTCCCTCTTTAAATATAATTACAGTATGCTTTGACTACAAATTTTAAGATAAAACAAATGTTAATGAAATACATTTATGAAAAAAGAGCAAATGAACATCCCGGTTCTTCCTGCATCGGCCCCCTAAGCTCAGGACTAGGATCCTGTGGCGTTTCCAAGGGCCTGATATCGGCATTAAAAAGGAGATTCCCTGACAACCTGAGCGCTCTCGGCCACCCGGTGATTTCCTGAGTGGATCTCCCCATAGATGAAGCACTTGCTCAGTGCCAGGGCTTTGTGCAGGCCCAGGGAGAAAGAGATGGGGGGCTTGGCTTTGCTGCACTCTTCATGGGAAACCTACCAGGAGAATGTGTCTGGTCTGCTGAGCACCTCCTTCTGTGAGTTTATTTTAATAGCAGTTCCCCAAAATCATAGCAGTTTCTGAAAACCCCTAATTTTAACCCACATATCACTAGTTAAATACATACATATGCATGCTAATTTTGGTGGCAATGAACCAAAGAAACAAAATCCAAGTTTATGCTTATTTGAAAGTATTCTGTGATTCCCAGTCTCTAATCCTGAACGGTCTGAAGCAGAAAAAGAGAATTATTACTAATAAAGCTTCTTTGTCTGAGCCTCACATAAATGTACTTTTATCTGTAAAAGCAGAAAAATATAATTAGCAATTATATTTAAAAAAACAAATATTAATTAACTTGATGCGTGTTTGAATTATGATTTTCTTCCAGTGGTTTCTTCTATACCGTTGCCCACAGTGACACCTACAGGCATTCTGTACAAGGCTGGCTTGCAGGCTGTAGCCTCAGGAGCAAGCCATGCCAGGAATTAATTGGGAAAATTTGAAGAGAAGAGTAAATGTAGTCGTGGAGACAGCTGTGGCCTCCCAAGGAATGACCACCAAGCATTGAATGTTGGTCCTTTGTTCTGTTCTGCAACATCAAGCTTTGAGTCTTCCTGCACCATCTGAAGATGACCCTCTAGCAATGGAGCGGGTCATCAAATCCCAGCTTTGTCCTAGTCAAAAGGTCAGGTGTTAATTAGGAGAGATCCACCTCCTCTACCGCAGACCTTGGTGCCTTCTCATAATATGCCCTGACTGGCAGGTGTTTTGTTTTTTCAGGGAGTTTACCTTCCTTGGGAAATGAACTTGCTCACACTCCCTTGGGTAGCTTTCACTTTTATTCCGGTATATTATTAAATATTCAATTAAGGTCTTGGGCATATATTTGAACTTACTTCTTATTTCCCACTCTTTAGTGTGGTATTTGCAGTATCTCTGAGTTGTAATAATAGTAATTTAAAAGTGTCTTTATGATAGCAGAAAGCCATTTCACCCTTAATCCGTGAAATACTAGGCATTAGATATCCTAATAGGTGACCACAAGACTAAGCCACTGGAGGAAAGGAGAAAAACATTAGAAACGGAGTTACTGATGTGGTAAAATTGAAATGGCCTGATTTCCATGCTATGCAGAATGCCGCAAAACACCATTTGAGAGAACTTTTATTATTTACATTTTTAGTACCTTGTGGCTTTCTGTCCTCCCTGATAGGTGAAGCTTCCCAAAGTGGAATTTCTTACTGCTCTAGGGGTCGGATGCTGTCTGCTGGACTGGGCTCATGGGAGGAGACGAGGCCAGAAGCAGCAGCAGGTGGTTGTGGGGCTACAGCCACTAGGACAGACTTTTCAGTAATGAGTATGTCCTCCTTCCATGCCACCTTTCGGTGGAAGCAGGATGTCATTCTGATGGGGAAGCTCCTTGGTTTGACTGCATAGGGGTTGTCAGATTAAATGAAGTGAGTTGTGGTTTTGGCTTTATGCATTTCTGAAGATTAGCTGGTTCGGATGAATCTTCTGACCCTAAAAGAGTATGAAATTCTCAAATTCTGGGCACGGTTTGGAAATTCTGCCTGTCATTTCAAGTCTTCAGGGATTATGGAAATAAGAGCATGGCACTGTATTTGGGGGTAATACACAAGTTTTTCTTTAAATGGCTTCAGACTTGTAGTAGTGGAGCAGGTATAAAACTCATCATCTCAAAACATTGTCACAAGAGGTCACCAGAAGTTATACAGCCTAAGATTGGAGGTAAACACCTTTGTTGAACATTCCTGTAACAAATCTATCTTCAGGGCCTTTTTTTGAGCTTCCCCATAACAGGTGTGTCTTTAACTTGAAGGAAGGGCTGGACTGGGACTGGCTTCATAACCTACTGGTTCCTGAGTGGATCCTTGCCTGTGGGTGGTACCAGTGCTGTGCTGATTGGCATTGATAATGGGGAGCTGGAATGAAATCAAGGTGTTGGCTTTCATCAAAAAAAATTCACATGATCAAAATGCATAGAAATTAACGATGATAGCAGAGGAATTAGCCTCTGAAATGTGTACTTGGATCAGAAAATGTGTATTTCTCCAAGGATTTAAAGAAATATAAAAGAAAGAGATGTGTATCCTTTTGGGCTCTACCTAAATCAATTAAATACGCAACAAGGTGTATTTAACCTAATGGTTTTGACCTCAGAGTGGAGCCTGGCTTTATAAACTCTCTGGTACAATTTTAAGCAGCCTGATAGGTGTTTAGGCAATCTGAGCTGTTGTCGTAGTCCATAGCCTAAGGACAGTGTAGTATAAAGAACTGGGGCTGACACAGCTTAATCCTGTGGTGCACATTCCTTGGTTGCTTTGTCTCTCTTGCCAGTGAGGGGTTTGGAAAGGTAAAGAGAAAGCCCAGTTGTGTAGGAGATGTTCATAGAGAACTCCAGGTGGGGTAAACATATTTTCTGTATGCCATTGCAAGTCAGCTCAGATCAGTTCTTTATTGCTTTCTATCCATGGAAATACTAAAAATATTTAAACCTTGCCAGCATGGCAGGAAGACCAATACTGTTCTCACTTTTAAAGAGGAGAGTTTTGCAAGCACAGGGGATTATGAAGGTGTCCGTTTTTTTCTGAAAACAGTTTTTACATTAGATTACTCATACTCAGACCTCAGAGATGTGTTAAGGACCAGAAGAAAACCTAACTTTGCAATAGGTAAATGCTTGTCAGCCCTGGCATTACACACCAGATGGGAGGTGAAAGGTTAGAGCACTCTGGGTCAGGTGAGCATCTCCCCGAAGCCTCCTGCTAGATGTGCTAAAGAGCACTTTGATCCACTTCTCGAGTCATTTGATTCTCCAGCAGCAGCAGGCAGCTTTGCTAACAGATGCTTACCATCAGAAATGAAATATTAGCTGCTGTCACAGTGCCGTATGCTCGGCGGCCACAGCGCAGAGAGGCTGATTCAGTGTTCATCCTTGAATTTCATCCAGTTGGGACCCAGCGCACAGCAGGGCTATCAGGAGGTTGCCTGACCTCGGCACAGCTTGCTGCATGTTTGGGTATCCCCAAAAGCTAGAAGGGCTGAAACTCGGCTTCCTGCTCGGCTGCAGGATTCTTGGGATCAATCAAGTGTGTCTTTGGTTTGTCAGCTGAAAACAGGCAAGACGAGATCTCTTGCTGGAAATCTGTGTCCTTCAGGTGCCCTTCTTCCTTTCAACATTACGCTCGTGCTAAAAAAAACCCAAACCACATCTCCCAAGTATCTCAGAATTAATATAAAATGAAAATAACTTACTGTATTGGTATTTCGGGGAGAAGACAAGTGCAAAAATAGCTCATTGCTGGGAAAACTTACGATACAGCTGTAGTGGAAAATGCTGATGTTCTAAATTGGGGCATCAGTGGAACAGATGTGCTCTCCTCCTCCTCTCCCTCCTGATTGTGTCCACCGTGAGAGACTTGGAAGTGTAAATCATGTGTCTGTTACCAGCAGATAGTTTCATGCTCTTCTTTTACCAGGGTGAAGCTTTTTGTTGCCTGTGTAGGAGTGGGATTTATTAACTGTGATGATGGGCAGTACCAGCTGTGTTGCAATAAGACTCGATCCTGTGCTTGTCCACTTGTACATCCGAAGTGTAATTTTCCAAATTCCTCACAGAGAGCGCCACAAAAGAGGTAATTCTCTGTGCTTTGGAGTTCAAAATAACCCTAGTGAAGTAATCTCTGGATCGATGTGCTGGCCTTTGCCTGGTAAGGAAATAGTCAGCTCCCCATTAGCAGTGCTGTGTCTTGTACCAGAAATCTGACCTAGATTCCATTTCCCAGTGTTGGTCTGGTTTTCTTTTCAGGACTGATATTAAGATATACTCAAAAAATGACGCTTTAAGGAGCGTAATAGCTGATGAGTCAAATATTTATATGTCTGTTGCATGAGAGATTGAAGATGTTACTGTTGCAGGGTTAATTCTTCACATGCCTTATCTTTTAGTAATCTAAACTTCCACCATATTCTAAATTCATAGAGTGATTTTTTTTTTTCATGTTTCATTACTAGCTGTGCAAAAGCCTGGAATAAGTTGTAGACAGTGGAAAGGTTCAGTACAATTTTCTATCTCAAGTTCATAGCAAAGTTCCCATTGACGTGGCTGAGTTGCATGAGCCTATTGTAACAGTAATAAGCCTATACTAACAATAATAAATACTGAATTCTGTACTTAGGGGATGATATTTTGCTTTTCCAAATAAAGGTGTGGTGGCAGGGATGAGCATCCTTCTTGGATCCCTTCATCTTTCCTTTCACCCTTTCTCATCCTTCAAGCACCTTTATATGTGGTATTTCTCCAAGAGCATCAGGATTTCCACCCATCCTTTTCACCCAGTGCCACATACTTTGTCTCTTCTCCCTCTTATATTTTCACGTCATTCTTTGATATGGAGATGCATGGACAGGTAACCTCCTTTCAGTGGCCAAGCCTCCAGAAATTAGCACTTCTGAGCTTCTGCTACATGCCTACAAGTTTCTTTCATGAAAGGATTTTGGACTGCAGGCAACAGCTTGGGTGTCTTTTGAACCTCTACACTGTGTGCTCCCATTCCAGGAAGCTCTCACTGGCTGTGGTGGGAGGCAGCAGGGACCGTGTCAGCCTCAGGGCTCAGGATGGTGGTGGCCCCTGCACCAGCTGGTGACAGCTTTTTTACAACTCCATCTCTTTTCCAAGCAAAAACAGAGAAACAGATGTTTGCTTCAGCACCTTGGAGAAAAAAAGTAGCTGAGAGGTAGTTTCCTCCCAGGCTGTTTGCAACTTAGGGAGTCTGATTGCTCTCCAAAAATGGTTGTCAGACTGCATTACAGTAACAGTGGGGATGGAATGAGAGTTAAAATTTCATTTCTAAGGCCTTGTGTCTACTTTTAGAGCAAATTAGGGCAGGTAATTTCTTTAGCGATGAGGCATTAAACTGAATAATGCTTTTTATTTAGATTCTCTTTCCTCGTCTTTCTCCCTTAGAAAAGCATGGTGCATTTAGGAATCAAACCTGTATCTCAGATCTTCATTACAGACCCTAATGGGCTCATCCAGTCCAAATCACCCTGGCTCACAGTCTGTAGACGTCTCATCATCTACTTGATATTCTGCTACATCCTTCAGTCTTAGAGGTTACTGTATAAAAATATTTGAAGTGCAACCAATCTTCATCTAAACAGAACAGCTGCTACAATTTAGCCAGTCCCAGGGTCATTTGAGAGTCCCTGAACATGCTCAGGTTTGCTCAGACTGTTGGTTTTGAGCGTGGACTGGGAAAGAAACTTGAAGGTGACAGCAGGACTTGCCTCCTGCCCAAGAAATTTTTAGTCCTGTCAGATCAGAACGTTCCAGTAACGGAAGGGCTGAGCAAACATTATGATTGTGGAGCCTTCTTTCTTCACTACATGACTCTTTGCCAACTTGCAAGGGGTACGAAAGAGAAAAGTCCCAGTAGAAAATTGTTCATTGGCGAAAGGCTTGGGGAGCAGAGAAAAGGTATTTTCTCCTGTAACAGTGCTGCCCGCTGCCTTTAGTGGCAAGTAAAATGCTCAGGGGTGTGAAAAGGAAAGGGCTAAAAGCTCCTCCCGTCTTGTGCACGTCTTCCTTTTTGAACATGGGAACCTGGTGTTAGGGCTGGGTGTTCTGGTGATAAGAACTTTGATGGTGGAAATGGAAATCAAGCCGATCAGCTGTGCACTCTGAGTTGTAGAAATGACTGAGCTTGGCACTGCTGCTTCTTCCCATGTGAGAAGTCAACATTCAGGAAGCTTCTGAATCATCACAACTGTAATGTTATTTTTCAAGTCAATGCAAAAGAATCATAGAATGGTTTGAGTTGGAAGATCAGATCATCTGGTCCAATTCCTCTGCCATGGTCAGGGACGTCCTGAACTCTGCCTGGTTGCTCAGAGTCCAAACAAACCTGACCTCGAATGTTTCCAGCAATGTGGCTTCTCTTCTTCAGGCTGAGCAACCCCAACTCTCTCAGCCTTTCTTCATAGCAGAGGTGTTCCATCCCTTTAGTTCTTTTTATGGCCTCCCCTGTAACTGCTCCAACAAGTATATATCTTTCTTATGCTGAGGACTCCAGAGCTGGAGGCAGGGCTCCAGATGGGGTCTCACCAAAGCAGGAAAGAGGGACGGAATCCTTCCCTCCACCTGCTGGCCACAGTGCTTTTGATGCAAGCCCAGGATGCGGTTGGTCTTCTGGGCTGTGAGTGCACGATGCTGGCTCAGGTCCAGGTTTTCATCCACCAGTACCCCAGGTCTTTTTTGGCAAGCCTGCTGTGAATCCCTCAATCCCCCAGCCTGTACTGGTACTGGGAGTTACACTGACCCAGGTGTGGGACCTCACACTTGGATCTGTTGAACCCTATGAGGTTCACATGGGCCCACTTCTCAAGCTTGTCCAGGTCCCTCTGCACCAGAGGCATGTCAGCTGCACTGCTCAGCCTGGTGTCATCTTCAAACTTGCTGAGGGTGCACTTGATCCTGCTGACTGTACTAAACAGTACTGGTCTCAGTATGGACCCCTAAATGGATACCCTTGTCACCAGTGTTCATCTGGGCATTGAGCTGTTGACCACTACCTTCTGGAAGTAACCATCCACCAAACAGTTCACGCATCAAACCTGTATCTCTCCAATTTAGAGAGAAGGATGTTTAGGGGCAACGGTGTCAAAGGCTTTATGGAAGTCCAGATAGGTGACATCCACAGCTCTTCTCTTGTCCATGGTTGTAGTCATTCCATCATAGAATGCCACTAGGTTGGTCATACAGGTCTGTTCCATGAACTTCCCAGGCACAGAGGTGAGGCTGATAGGTCAGTAGTTTCCAGGGTCCTC